>NC_072854.1:45943353-46253710 GCF_028858705.1 Grus americana
AGAAAATGAGCATATATCATTCATGAAGAGGACCTGGCAGGACCTAACTAAACTTTTTGCCCCTTTTTGGATGTAGATTTTGCATTTGAAATTAGTGTTTGCAGACCAGTTTAATTTCTTTCATATGGGCTCCATGATATTTTTTATTAAACTATTTTTAACCAGAACGTAATGTGGTACTGAGCCCTTATATTGTATATGACATCAATATATTTAACTTTGTCAGCTGGCATTGATTATATAAATGTGTTTTAATTTGTTATTTGACTATGCATGATATGAGATTTTCCATGGCTTTGATCAGAAGACTAGCCAGCTTGAACACTCCAAATACATTGTTTATCTTTTTTCATATCAGGACAGTATATCTATGTTTCTTACAAGTCAAGAATAGTGACCAAGAAATTAATGAGCTACCTTTTTATGTATGGTGGATGTAAGTTTTTCAGTTGTGTTGATTCAAATTGTCTTATTATACTAGATTTGGTTTAACATTCTTGTGAGTTGATGGTAGCTTTTGCACTGTATTTGATAGCCATTCTACCCTTATCTCTCACTGCAACTATATGAACAATAGGATTTTATTTTTTCTTTTATTTTGTGAGCATTAATTCTTAAATATCTGATACCTTCACTTGTCTATTATCAGTCACTGATGACATTTACTGTTGATGAAACATTCGTATATATATGCATGAATACATGTTTCTGTGGCTCGTCTACATATAAATTATGCATGACATTCCCGTGTCTTTTTCTAACCAGGATGACTTTCTAATCACAGAAAATATTTTAGTTTGTTTTGGACTTGCTACTAATTCCTCCAGAAAACATTGTTCAATAATTCTCAGCTAAGTTTAAGCCAGTCCTGCTGTAATGGATATGTAAAGCAAAATACTGAAAACATTTATGAGAACAGAGAGTTAGGAGTTTGCAGACCATCAGTTTTCAGTGCTTAGCTTGCAACACCTGGAGCTTGAATTTTAGCTGGCAATTTACAGCGACTTTAAGAGCAGTAGTAGTGCTGCATTTTTTTCGTATTAAATATTAACACATTCACACCTGAGAAACCACAAGGATAGTCTAATATGTGGTATCTTTATCAAATATTAAACATTCGTTGTTTGGATTTTAAGAAATTGAACCACAGAAGTATGTTTAGCTTAGTTCCACTTCCAGCAAGGCAGGTTCAAAATAGTGCAGAGTAACGTTTAGGTTACTAGTGGTTTAGTAACACCATGCCATGTTTCCTAGATGAAAAATTGGATGTTAATAGAATGAACAAATCTTAAAGGGCAAAAATCTCTTCAGACATCACCCACTTAAACAGTTGCCATCAGAGGAAGCTGTATTAAGCACAGATGTTAAGTGTCCGCAGGAGCTGCTGTGTGAAAACATCAGGCTGTTCAGCTCTTTCCAAGGCTAAGTGCCTGAACCCTACATGCCAGTCAGACTGAATATCCCCTGTGAAAGGGACATTTGCATGGAGTTCTGACTCCATCAATACGTTACACACTCAGATCTTATTATTTTAACAAGGCTCCTCGCTGTGCCAGTTCCAAATGGGCTGAACACCAGAGTAAACAGCGCAGGCAATGAACTTCATCACCGCAAACACCTGATGACTACTTCCACCAGCCCTTTCTTTTCTCTTTCTCTTGCGGGCTGCCCATTATTTTGGTCCTCCTGGCAGCAATTAGCTGTCATCAGGCTCGCTCTCTCATGCACCCTTTCTGCTAGAGACTAATCCCCCTCAACACAGTCCATTCTTCTGTCTGTTGCCATTCTTTGTTGGTTACACCGTGTGCACAAATTAATTAGGGCTCGATTAAAGGGCTGACTCAGCTGGTTCATAGCACAAATGAGTGCAGCTGTTTTTCTGCATAAGGTTTTCAGCCTTTTTTTTTTTTTTTGCTTTTTTCCCCCCTCTTCTTGGTTTAGAAATCTACTCTCTGTGTGTGTGCACGCAAATTAAGCATGAGATTTTTGACAGATGCAATTGGCTAAGGAAGTTGACAACATGGATCTGTTTAGCCCATCTGCCCCTGAGGATCCAACTCAATTTCTTGCAGAGCTATAGGGTTAGGACTACTGAGTTTCCAGTGTCAAAGGGTGGCTTCTCTACCTCAGACATGCTGTCATTCTGATCCTGGGAGGTCCCTTGCCCCAAAAAAACAGAAACATCTGGAATCACATGGGCAGCTTGTCTGCTGAGTTCAGCAACAGGGATTCCTGTAGCTACAGCTCCACCCCACTGTTAGGGGACCTAGAAGGCACTTAACAATTACTGTCTTTACTATAGGATTACAAGTGCATTCGATATAATATGTACAGTACAATCCTTCAGAATTTACACAAAAATATTCTTGGGGTATAGTTCACACTGAAATATATCCTCAGAGAGATAAGCATCATGATGTTTTAATTTAATTTTGTGAATATTCCCGTAATAAAAGGATATTTTACATAAGTAACCATGTTATGTTTATATCTTCTTACATATGCTGGAATTTTAAAATTCTGAGTCATGATTCGACACCAGAGCAATAAAACTCCTCAAGTGATTGGGAAAAGTACATTCTGAACATGTAGATATTATTCTTCACTGTTCATTTCAGCTGAAAGTATTTAGTCTTTGGTCATGAAACTGGAGTGTTTGATTCTGTTCTCACTGAAGTCAAATGAGAGTGTTGCTGTTAACTTCTATGGATACCCGTAAACTGTTAGGATATATGTGCTTATGAGAATTCATCCAAATGTTTACTACTTTGGGCTTAGTTTCACTGCCACTGGGCATTAAACATGGCAATGATATATAAATGCTACTATTAAAATGCTGCTATATATTGTAATTATACCTAGCTGTTGAACAAAAGATACCCTAATTGACTTCAGGGAGTTTTGCATTCCCTGTGGTCAGCTGAGGTCTTATTTTATTGGGATATATCATTATTTCAGAGTCTAATTTTGTAAATATTGCTGAAAAACAATCAAGTACAGGCATAAGCCTGAGAGCCTCTGGAATTTTGCACAGGCTGGAACAATTAGTTTATGTTTTATATCTATATATGTATGCATGTATATATATAGACCCACTTTTCTTTTTTCCCCACAAGATTTGCAAACTCATCGGGGTAAGCATTGTCCCTTACTTACGGATACATACCATTCAACTGGGACTTAAAGATGGGTTCAGTCCCTCTATACCACCACAGTCCAAACAGTGGCAAAGGTAACTTGGCATTTGGAATCAGAGGACTACTTACGTGCTTACAGTCAAACAGCTGCTGAAGTGCTTTATTAGACTGGGTTAATCAGCTCCTCCTCAGAACACACCTTCATTCAATAAATGAAGTTCTGTACTCATATTTATTGAAGCAAAAGTCTTCAGTTTCTTCTTATTTTAAACAGGAAGGAAATAAATATATATATATTATTTGTCTGTTCTATCTTCCTTTTTCTAAAAAAGTAGCTACTGACACGTCATCAGTTCAGAAGTGAACTACTACCTTGAATGTTGAATACAAATATTGCATAAATTATATGTTTGAATCACTCATGGAATAGATATGGAATTATTAGACATTCAGTATGTAAACACTAGGGCAAAAGTCTCTGAATTGACCTTTGAAGGAAAGTTATTTAAATCAGTAGACTGAAAACAAGAGGTAAAAAAGGTGCAATTCAGAAGAGAAACCAGATTCATAATTTCCTAGAACAAACATGCAAATTTGAATTCAGCTGTGCTCAAAAAAAGAAAAGAAAGGCAAATATTTACATGAGCAGAATCTCACCTAGCCCACTCCTAACACTTGTACACATGAATAACTTTACACGTTTAAGCGGTAAGATTGTCTCAGATGGCATTCCTCAGGTAACAAATGTCCTGCATTTGCAGTCTGTCCATTACCACATATTTGTTATGCACCATAAGAAAATTTTGCCAGTCTAAAGCAAATACCTCAACAATTCAATATAAACATTTTTTAATATAAAGAATTACATTTACTTGTAGACTTGGCTATTAATAGCCACTGATTTTTAGGCCATACCTCATTAAGAGCTTCTGTGCCAATGAAACCTCTTTCTAGATTGACAGGTGGCTGATTTAACAAAAAAAAGAAATCTTATTTTGAAGGTTTTTATCATGAAAAACCCTCTCAAACGGCCCAGTGCATTGTGATTTCCGTGGTTCTTTTTCTTCTGAGCTGTTCAATTAGTTGGAAATCTCTCTCTGATGGACTGAAGCAGCTTGAGTGAACGCCTGAGCGCACAACCAATTAGGCTCATTTGAAGTTGCAGAATTGCCTTCTTTGGTGTTAAAACCCCATGTCAAACACTGGGTCTAAGATCATTTGTACTACAAAATGAGATTGACAGAGCAGCTGCAACAGGGGGCATGCCTGCTGGACGACTTAATTGTGGAGACTGAAGGGCCATCATGAACTGGCGTGTGGAGATTGTATCACCACTGCTGCATTACAAATGCTCTTTATTAACAGCGATCTGTAATCAATGAGCTCAGGCTTTTTGCCAGAGCTCCAAAAGCAGATAGGCAGCTCTCCTCCCAAGGAATAGGAGGAGCCGCAGGAGCGGGGTGGTGTGTTGAGAAAGGGGATGATGATGATGAAAGCGGGGATGCGCTCCCTGGCACCTCGCTGGGGTTGTGGAGCTGCGGAGAGGGAAATAGCCATCCAATGGCACACAGCTTTCCTCGCTTAGTAGAATATGCATTAGCTGCGTTGAGCAACGTGGCAATGTACAGGCAATTGCACTTATATTGGCATGAATGAAATACGGTTACTTCAGCAAAGCAGTATTTTGTTAGTCAGAGAGACTACACCAGCTCACGCAGGTCTGAATAAATAGTTTTGATGGTGGCATAATGTCTGTAGCTTAATGGTAATCCCATGATACAAAGGACCTGAAGTAAATACAATAAGCTTAGTTTCAGCAAATTAATGGGAAAAAAAACCAGTATATTTTAATCTTCTGGGTAGAAAACCTTAAGCTCTTGTTGATAAGACATACTGCTTTTGAAAAGAGTAGTTGCTTTTCACTGACGCTTCCAAGCCAACAATTTTGTTTATTCCTTCATTATTAAAAACAATGTCCTCTTACTGTAACTCTCTGGGTCAGTTTCCTGGAAAGAAATCGGCGTATCTGCACAAGTATTCAAAGATTACTTTATGACATCAACCTTAAAGTCAGCCAAAATCAGCAATAGCTGACAGTAATTACCTACCCAGTGCCTTTGCTACGAGAATAGCTTCACTGCTTTTTTTCAAAGTCGTTTTACTACAGCCTACTTCACTCTCTGAACGAATCCCAGAGAAGGAAATAAGAAACTTGAGTGAACAATACAGTAACAGCTCAACTAATGTGGCGAATCACATGCAGATGAGCTCTAGTGTGATAAAATAGTGCCTCATGTTTGTGCTCCTCAATTATATGAGCAAGTCATGTTTAGATGCATAGTCTAAACTTTTGGCTCCTTGTATGAGTTCGAGTGACAGGATTTACTTTTAATTACAGGGGGTTTTCCATATTTTTTTTTTTTTAAATTTATGCCACAAAGTATGGTTATCTGTTCAGGTGTCTATTAGAGATTTGTTTGTTTGTTTTTCTGACAGGTTTATTTTGCTATGACTAGTAATTCCCACAGGTTTATAAAGTCTGTTAAAATTAAGCAGATTCGCACAGTGCCATTCTGCCTCAATGGCAACGTAAGCAGCAAGCAGCTGAAATCAAATCATTTTAGAAAGACTTCTGAAGTAAATACCTGCACAAGTAATCATGTTTTAAATTATCTTTAGGAACTCTCTTTTACCACAATACATAGAGGAAACTTAACAATAAACTTGACATTGTTTAGGCTGCAGATTTTCTCACTGCTAGCTCCATGGTGCCTGTGTGACTCGGTCCATCTGCTGTCTCTTTCCTTATGACAACAGAGTGAGCTCTCAGGTGGGAATTGTATTGCTGTTCTTTGCCTGTGCGGTATCTAGCTCCACACCGTCATTGCCTATGATTAGTGCCATTGACTAGCGTCATTGCCTATGGCACTTACTGCTATCATTGCCAAAAATTATAAGAAAAATGCAAGTATTCTACTAGGTTAATTTTGGAAACAAAATGGCATTGTATTTTATTGTTTATGCAGTGTTTATTGACCTGTTGCCAGATTCTGTGAAATGTTTCTCCTGTGTCAGCAGTTCCTGGTAGTAGCATGGTAAAAGGTGCATAAAGTGGATATGCAGGTAAGAAAGAGTTTTAGTATAATGAAGATATTAAAAAAATAAAAATAATCTTTTTTTAAGTAAATGAGTTCTTATCCAGTGTATCCATCAGCTACATTTGACCATCCCATTCTGTATTTCCTAGTGTGTTTGCAGTGATGTTTAGACCAGTCCACTCCAACAAAAGCAAGTGTCTAAACTGATACGATACTATAGTGTAAGGAACTAACTAATCAATAAATATGTGACTGAAAGTGAATGGCTATGTGTTTGCTCACGCTAATGCTGTTGCAACTAAACTAATACCTCACCCAGTCAATAAAGATATGAAACGTCCGTTCCTTCTTCCCTCCCACTTATAGTTTCTGCATATCCGCTTAACACAGTCTTTCCCATAGATCTCAGAGTATGGGTCTACAAAAACTTATTGGTGGGTCACTGAAAGCTGGATGAATTAATTGTCTTGCTGTTATTCTTTCTGATCCAAAATCTCTTATTCTTCTCGTTCACTACTTCTTACAAAACTTTACTCCCAGCAAAGATCTGAAATATAGCACACAGATATGTCACACTTTGGCTGTGGAAAGGACTGGATGATTTAACCCAGGCAGAATTATTCTGCAAATTTGCAAGCTATCAGCAGCCTGTGAAAAGTTATCTCCAGCTAGGCTGGTGAATAGGTCTGTACCATGCTGTCAGCATCGAGCAGAACTCTGTGGTTTCACATATCAATGTATGGAGATCTCACAACGCTGGAAGAAGACCACAGCCTCCCTGAATAAATGGTTGTCCTACCTCTTGAAGGACTATGTTTCTTTTATATTTCCCATTTATTCTGGGAATCCATAAATATACAGAGAGAAGTGTTTAAAACTAGGAACTAGAATTTCATTAAAACCATACCCAGCAACTCTTTTCTTGCCATGTTTTGTTGAAGTCCCAGCACTTTTCCCTTCTCCCACTTACTGCGGTGATGGGTGCGACCATGAACTGATTATCATCCCATTGTCATTTTGTTGAACGGTGATGTTCCCTGCATACATGGCAGAACACCAAATCCAGGATGCATATAATTAAAGCAGGTTAGTTTTGAATTATAGAATACATTGAATATGATAAAATGAGAGGGAAAAAAAAAACCAACCCCAAAAAGCTTACGTTTGAGTCTGGAAAGCTATTGTGACTTCTACTATAATTCATTTTTATGTAAATTATCTACATAAAGAATCACAAATGCAAAAATACAGAATAAGAAAAAAGAATTCTGATCACTATACAGTTCTTACAGTAAACATAAAAAGAGGTAACTGCTAGATTTATTTATAAAAACTTAAAACAACTCAGAGTTAGTTGTACAGGACTGAATAATCACAATTCATCAATATCCAAAAAGTACAGCAGCGCCCTGATCAGAAATCATGCTGCTGACATAGCACATTCTGCACCCAAAGAGTCAATAGCATAATTTCTGACTGCCTGCGGTAGAAGAAGTGTCAAGGCCCAGCTCTTCAACCTTTTTCTTTTAGTCGAACTAGTTTCATACAAAAGACACTATGGGGATTTATTTTCTTTAAAAGTTAACTTGTTTCCTAAAAAGCTATCCTGTAAACTCAGAAGGTATCCTTAAAAAGTTATCCAAGCCTGGCAGTCAGCAAATAACAAGGTCTAAAATAAATCATGCGATTAGAACATGCTTTGAAAATATACCCCTTTACATTCCACCTTCTGAAGGCAACAGCTGCATTCTCTGTAATCTAGAGTAAATCGGGGAAAACCTGGCACTGTACAAACACTTTTTTAAAAATACAGCTTGCTTCTTTAAATCTGTGCAAATTCTTCAACGATTATTTTCTTTACATAATGTCACAGATATAAAAGGAATTAGTGTTGATGCTTCCAAATTTTCATGCTCATTTGTATGCTATAGATTTTTGTATAGAGAAATCAAATTGCTCACATCTGTGGAAATACCACATACTACACTTAATTGGACTTTGGTTTAGAGAAGTCAAAGCTTTTTCTGCAAGCCAGTTTGTTGGTGGGTTTGTGGGGTTTTTTTAACCAGAAAGAAAATTAAAACACAATATATGAAATGTTTTGGCATTGCTAATCAATATTCTGTGACTTTTTAAATGGTAATCAAAAGGAAGTTTCATGCAAGCAGTAATTAAACGAGAGAGTACTGTCAGTGGTATTCTCAATAAGAATCTTTTAAAGAGGAATGAAATATTACAAGATAACGAGAATATCCAGCACCACACTACCCACAATTGTGGCTGGGACACACAAACATATTTTTGAGATTTTAAAACCATCATTAATCATTAGGTCAATACAAGAATTCCTAGAAGAGGACTTATTATTTATCTGGCAGCCATGGGTATTTTGTACTTTCTCTCTGGTGGCACTGTTAAGCAAGCTTTAACTGAACAGACTGTGCTAATTCTATCATTCAGAGAACAACAATAATTGCTATTATTCAAAGACTACTAATAAGCTTCAATCTAGTTTTGAAATATTCATTGTATTTGTCTCTGCTATCTTTTCTTAGTTATCAGAATGTAAGGAATGTCTTAAATAAAAATGTTCTGCTTCTGAAGTTATATAAATAATTCTAAACATGCAATATAAAAATAATACAAATTTTTTAATTTTGTTGCAAGGCTTTTTTTCCTCTTCCACCAAAACAGGGAAATAAAGCTGACAGACTCAAATACCAATTGATTTGTTGCAATATACCCAGATTGAGATTCATCTTCTGTAATCTAAGATTCCTCATTTTAATAGTCCAAGTCACCCTGGTCTCTTTTATGGTCAATAGAAGAAATCACGTAACTTCAGAAAACAATTCATGTTGCTTATCTTAACACAAGCAGTTTAAGATGAAATGAATTGCTTGTTTCTCTCATTGACTATAAATGGTCCCTTGGGGAGACTAACCTGAATTTAAAAAACTAACTTTTAACACCTAAATTAGGGAAGATGAATCTTCTCCCAATCTGTAACATTGCTTAATTTACAAGTGAGCCAGAAAATCAGCTACTATAGCAGCATGAGACAATACCCAGGCTGCTATGGTGACCCTGAAAGTTTTTACCCTTATAGTTTTGCTCCAGTCATTCTAAGTCATTAATACCTCCTTGGTTTTCAGTGATTAGTTTCCTTTCTCATTGATTACCCTTTTCCATATGTAAGGAAACGTTGACCTGTTTCTCTGAATAACATTTAATATTAGAAACAACTATTGTGTCTCTTTGTGACCACACAGGACGTAAAGTTTTAAAAAATCCTTCCTTGTTTATGGTTTAGCAACTCTTCTTTTAGGAGCCAACCTGCTATTCATATTAAAAAAGTTATAAAATGAAGAATGCAACCCGGTAGAATATCTGCAAAGAAAAGATGCAGAATCTGAACAGGCTACAGATAACCTTCAAAGTACCATTGTCTGAGCCTGTTTTGTTCATTTTATAGTTCTATTATCAAGCCTATTTATAGATATTTGCTATGATAAAAGAGCCAAAAATAATTGGGAAGCCAGACTGTGACTTCATGAAAGAACATGAAAGAAGAGTAATAGTACGTATATTTTATGAGCAGTCTAAATTAAGCTGCTCTCAACTTTGGTGTGGTTACTTGCAAATGAATGTACATTTGGATTAAATGTGAAGGTGATTTGGCATTGTTCCTTGAGTGAAAACTGATCAGCTTACAAAGGTTTTGTTGCTTACCTTTAAATAAAGATAGAACCTTTCTTCCAAAAGGAAAAATATCTAAGTACCCAATTGTTGTGGTTTAACCCCAGCCAGCAGCTGAGCACCACACAGCTGCTCACCCTCTGCCCCCTCAGCAGGATGGGGGGAAGAGAATTGGAAGGGTAAAAGTGAGAAAACTCGTGGGTTGAGGTAACAGCAGTTTAATAATGGAATAATAATAACAATAATAATAATAATAATAATAATAATAATAATAATGGCAATTCTAATGAAAGGTAAAAGAGAGAGGAATAAAACCCAAGACAGACGAGTGATGCAAATGAAAACAACTGTCACCAACAACTGACCAATGCTCAGCCAGTCCCTGAGCAGCAGCCCCCCGGCCAGCCTTCCCCCGTAGTTTTATTGCTGAGCATGACGTCATATGGTATGGGATATCCCTGTGGTCAGCTGGGGTCAGCTGTCCCAGCTGTGTCCCCTCCCAGCTCCTTGTGCACCCCCAGCCTACTCGCTGGTGGGGTGGGGTGAGAAGCAGCAAAGGCCTTGGCTCTGTGTGAGCACTGCTCAGCAGTAGCGAAAACATCTCTGTGTTATCAACACGTTTCCAGCACAAATCCAAAACATAGCCCCATTCTAGCTACTGTGAAGAAAATTAATTCTATCCCAGCCAAAATCAGCACACCAATGGTTCAGTTTATTGCTCCTATCAGATGCTTTACTTGCTGTTTGATCATTTAATCTATTAACAAATCAGTTTATTTTATCTATCCAAGTGGAAGCCTGATCTGTGCATATTATGTATCACTCACCTATGTTGTGTCACACATTAGAATCAAAACCTCTATGATATTTTTATTGCACACACTGGTCTTCTGTTTCTTGCCCAAGCTTCTAGTCATGCATAAATGCTCTGTACCAAACTCCAAATGCTTTTGAAGAGATTCTTCACTGCCATTACACAAGTTATCATAGGATATAATGGGCTAATGTGGTACCACATAAACTTCTGCTATAATTTGCGAGGATCCAACCAACTTCCACTCTACAGTGCCAATGAGTACCACCTTGTTTCTGCTATCAGTGGATGTTTCCAGAGATTGTTTTTCACCACAGTCTTGGGTGATAATGCATTTAATGACTCAAAAATGGAGCTGCATACTTGCAGGCACTTCTCCATAGACCTTTTCCTGATAAATATAATAGGAAATTCAGCTGCCAGGGAGTGCATCTGGGGCTTTTCAGGGCCTAAATCTGTAGACTTCTGAACTTTATATGCAGAGATATCAGCTAGGCTCTTTCCTCTTTTGTTTTTCATGTGACTAATAATTATATTTTTCATATGTTCTGCATTATTTTTAATCTCTTATATTTCTTCCTCCTAGTTTGTTCATTTTTTCCCTATCACCTTCCTTCACACTACCTTCTTTTCAGTTCCTCTGCTTCTTTTCCTGTCTTTTCAATACCCCTTTTCCTTTCAAATTTTGCTCATCATACTGAGTGGATTCCTCTCATCTAACTACAGCTGTAGAAATTTTAGGTATTTTGTCTAAGGCAATTATCTCAACTCCCTTTGAGCTGAGTCAACAGAAAATAAGTATATTGACCAATGTTATTTACACCGTGCACTTTATACATCAGCCTCAGATAGGGTCATGCAAGGCCTCCTAGCCACCTCCACTGATGGAGACTGGACAACCGGTTTAGACTGGATGCTGAACTTTAAGATAGTTATAGTCTGGCAGCATAAGTCCCATCTGTTGTAACTATCTCATCATCTTTTTCTGCCATAACGTTTAACTCTGTAGTTAACTCTTCGCTAACCCTAGCTATTGGCACTTGCCCACTCGAGCCCCCCTTTGTCTCCTGCTCCTTCTGTAACTTTAAGAAAAAACCCCAGTGACTAAGGATCTCAAATCTTGTTACTGTTGCCTTCCTTTACCCTTTTTTGCTTTTCCCTTTCTACATGCATGCTCTCAGTGTGTGAGATTAGACCGTGAATCCTACAAGTACATAGGGACCATATGTTTATTTTTCTATTAGGTCAGATTATTTTAGATACTCTCTGTTTTTAATAGGCATCCTCCCAGGTGCTGATGGGATGGAGTGTGGACTAGAGACACAGATTTTCACCTGAAACAGAAGATGGCCAACTTTTCCTGGCATGGCTGAGGAACAATCTATGGGTTCCTTGCCAAGTTCTGTAGATGTTCATTCTGATGATGGAAATATGGGATAACCTTTTAAGGGAATGTTAGGGACATTTCTTCTCCTTGTGATTCTTTCACAGTTGGGTTTTTTTCCCCCAAAGAAAAAAGTAATCAATTTGATTAAATGTGCTGTGTTTAATTGGGGAAAAGAAAGGGAAAAATCTCGATAACAGCTTTATCTTACGCCTTTTTTAATAGATTTCCTACACAGATGATTAGTAAGTTAATTTCATTTTAGTCAACCACAAAATGATCAACGATTATAAACAATGCTTTATTTAGAAGTAACATAAATATTTCTGACAAGTGGTACAGCTTTTCTAAGCAATTTAAATCTGACATGCAACCTTGCTTATTTTTTACATCACTTAAAATATAGCTAAATGCTTCCAAGAAACTTACAACTGCTTTTTCCAAGATGAAATAGAAAAATATTCATGCATATTTAGCACCTTTATTTCAGTATTTCCCAGACACTTCAAAACGCTGAGGTTCCAAAAGCCCAGTCAGATAAGTAAAACACTTCACTCATTATTAAATACTGCAGATATGACTGTTAAACATCACAGAGTGACACATTAAACAATCCATTTTCAAATAGGTCTACTTCCCTTGCCTAAATCAGAGCAAGAATCTAAAACTAGGTTAAGAAGTTCAAGAATCATTTCCCATGCAGAGGCTGATGGAAGGAAAAGCAGAACACGCTGGCTAGGAGAGATGAGGGAGGACAGCAGGTAAGCAGAAAACGCTCCTCATTCAAAATAGCTGGGACACCCTAACTTAAAGCCTTGCAGCTACGAAAAGTCTCATGGGGCTTTACTGACATTAAGAGCTCAGTCTCAGTTTTGAAGGAGAGACAGATTTCCTATGTTTTCTGGCCTGAATTATACTGTCACAGCTGCACTGGCAGTTCCACGGTATAATTTTTTCTAAAAATAAAATCATAACAAAAAGAAATCTTGTTTGTCATGTTTGAAGCACTTTCCTCTGAGTGTTCCTGCAGCCAGGCAAAAGTTATTTCAGAATTTTACATCATCTTACAATGCAAGTATTAAAAAGTATGAAAGCACCCCTCCTGACTTTTCTATACCGCTCCACTTCCTCCAAAAAAATAAAACCAGATGACATTTCAGTTTATTTGTTATTAGGAGGAGTGGGAAGAATCTGATGTTGTAAACATCCTCAGTCCATTATTTCTGTGCCAGCTTGAGTTTCATAATTTAATTCAATTCCAGTAGGGCAGAGCACAGCAATACATTTCATAAAACAGTAAACTATGCAAACATGACATCGAAGTTATAATGCAGTATTCATATGCATGCTGAGTTGTCATTTTTATAACATTGCATTTTCACCAGAGGGACACTTAATTAAGAACAGATTCTTTGTATCTGATATCAAACTAGTACCAACAATTAATTCATTCTAATGCTATTTTTCTATCAGGAGCTAGTCTTTAATTGTGTTGAAAAATGCAGTATGCACATTCGATTTGAATTAAAGAAACCACACCAAGGCTCAGCAAGAAGCAAAAAGTGAATAACCATTTTGTAACAGGGGAAAAAAAAAAACTTGTACCAACTACGGGAGACCATTGTTTTCTGAAGAGAAGGGGGCCATCAACATTATACAATATAAAAGACTGCCAGGTGCAAAAGTGATCTCGTAACATTATTGTCTGTAAGATATCTAATAGTAACTGCACCCTTACCTAATGCGATACACAAATAATGTTCCCTGCCTCTACTCTGTGACTCAGATACACAGGGGATTGGATCCAGTAGAAAACACCAAGGCAGCAATGTCGGGCTTAAGGGTTTTCTTTTCTCTTAAATTCACTTCCGTGTGTTTAAAGAGAAGCAGTGCTTTAGAAAGCATTTGAATTCAGACAAGGTGATGGGTTGGTAAACAAATGTGATAAAAATTATCCATGCTTTGCAGGAAATGTAGGAAAATATACAGAGAACTATATATAACTGCTACCCGTGACAAAGACTGGGATGAGTTAAGGTAGGGACTGGATGATTTTAGGCAAGAAGTTAAGTTCAAAAAAGCTTTCAATGGCCTCAGTAAGCTTTGGACAAAACTTTTTTCCAAGAGATTTCTGTGAACATCTGCTGCCAGACATAATTTGTGATTCCACAAGCAGATGATTGCCCAAACATGAGCCAGAGCTTTTTACCTGCGAAAGACTTTCCCGTGGTGCCGATGCCTCCTGCCTCAGTGCCCTGCATCATATCCCTGGGGCATAACACAGAGCGGAAAACGTTGGTCCCAGACTCAGGGAACTGCTCTTCCAAAACCTGAATATGAGCAGACTTATTCCATGTCATCTGCCTTATATTTCATTATGAGGATTCTTAAGATGTTTTAAATCAGCTTGATTGTGCCTTCTTCGTCTGTACCCAGCTCTTATTTGAGTCAAAGGAAGACTAACCACCAAGTTGACCTTATTAGCTTTTCCCACAATCAGCATTATAGCCATCTCTCACCGGTCTGTGGCATGGTGCGTCTTCTCTCTCTTTCCAGCTCTCTTCTGCAAACTGCTACTTTCTTCAACAGTTTCCTGTTTAAGATTTACTTGCTTTATGACCTGTTACTGTTATTGTTTCTCAAATATGTTATCTTTATGTTCCTATTTTGAGCTAATTGCAAAATGACTGTTTATCTTTTTCTGCCAAAAAGCAGAATAGGTTCATGGGTCAAGTGTTTTTGCCACATCTAACCTCTGAAATCATGCTTTCAGCCGAGAAACCTGTGCTTTTGACAACTGCAGAGAATGTCAGGCTGAGCGTCAGGCTACACAGCCTATGTATGACTATTCGTATTACACGGCCCTTGTTTGGTGAGTGACTTGTTCTTCGTTTCAGGAGTTTCAAGTTGTGCAATCAGGGTTAAAACCATAATGCTAATTTGGCAAGAGGAACAAAGACAGATAAAATGAAGGCAAAATCTAAGTACGTGTGTCAAAGGGTACGGGCTGAATCTGCTTGCCCCTTTCTGCCATCTCCTCTAGGCACCTAGTTCCCTGGCATCTAGGTTTTTGACAATAAAGTTACTTTGCTAAACAGCAAATTTTCCAGTTTTGTTGACCTTGGTGTAAACCTGGTTATATGCTAATAAACCTAAGCTTGGATTTTTGTTTCCAAGGTCTGTTCTGAGCATGTCCAAAATAAAAAGGACTGAGTTCAGCAGGAAATATAGAAGCTCATGATGCTACCACATTCATTAGTCAGCGGTACTTTAAATACTACAAACATGAGTGAAGCCTGTTGCAGGAATCACAACAGATCAGAGAGCACTCATGCCGGGCCCGAATAATAGTACCTTTTGGCCATTATGAGTCTCCAGTTTGTGAAGGCTATAAAGCAAATGTATCCACCTCAAGGGTGCAAATTTTACTCCAACAGTTGAAGTGAGATCTGTCTACCTAAATGTGAACGTTACCAAATGTATAAATTTACATCTGAGGAAGCAAAATATTATTTTCTTTAAGCCAGAAAATAAATTAGCCATTTTCTAAGACTCACTCCAAGACTTCTAAGTTGATATCTCAATTTTATTAAAGAAGGTAATTTATTAAAGAAGGCAATAAACAGTGGCAGGCTATCTCCCTTCACTGATTATAAAGGGAGCCTGGGGTGCATGTGTTCAATCTCCTGTGAAGATGGATGAGATTAATCTAACTCTCGATTTCTGAGACTTAGCCATATCACTACTAATAGCTGCCACATGCAAATTCTGGTTATTAATCAGAACTTATTAGAAAATGAATATTTTTCTGGCCTAAAGAAGAAAATAAGGGTAGACCTACACCAATTTATTTTTGTCACCACAAACCTTTTTGACAATCCAGCTTCAAATCACTTTTGTAGGTTAAATGTGAAGAAGATATATAAGGCAAATAATAGTTAAATTTTTATAGACATGGTTTACTTAAGCAGTTCTTTTAATTTATTTTTGTTTTCATTTTCATATATATTAATTTTCAGGCTGCCCATAGCAGTTCATTTATGCCCATGCTAAGTTCTGACCAATGCATTTGGACAGAAAGACATCTCAGCATAACATTTCCAAATCTGCTACAGGTTGAATAGTCAATTAAAACATTTCATTTCTCATAGTGCTTTAGTAAACACTGGTGGCTAACCAACTGAGAAACAGTTGTGCAGAGTACCTGGGGATCTAGTTCAGGGCTCCTTGGTACAAGATAGCCATGAACTTACCAGAGGGCAATAACGAAGGTGAAGGGATGGAGCATCTGTCACATGAGAAAAGGCTGATAGAGATGGGGTTGTTCAGCCTAGAGCACAGAAGGCTCAGGGGATCTGATCAATGCGCAAATACCTAATTGGAGGTGGGAGAATGGAAAGACAGAGCCAGACTCTTCCCAGCGTAGCCCAGTGACAGGAGAAGAGGTGATGGGCACAAGTCGAAATTCCATTTAAACATATGAAAAAAAGCTTTTCTACAGTGAAAGTGACCAAGCAGTGGCACAGGTTGCCCAGAGAGGTTGTGGAATCTCCATCCTTGGAGATATTCAAAACTCGACTGGACATGGCTCTGAGCAACCTGCTGTAATTGACTCTGCTTTGAACAGGGGGCTTGAACTAGAGATCTCCAGAGGTAACTTCCAACCTCAGCCCTTCTGTGATTCTGTGATTCTGTAATTTATTTTTCCAATGAAAAGGAAACATTTCTATAAAAGCCAAACTTTTCAGTAAAAATTATAAGAAAAACAAGCAACTTCACATAAAAGTTCTGATAGAAATTTCCAGTGCCTGGTTTTCAAGAAGACAGCATTTTTAGGAATTTCTGTGTTGCTTTGTAGAGGGAATAGATGTAAATCTAATCTATTTTTGTTACCCAGAGAACTTAAATTCAACAAGGTTGAATTTATTATAGAGGAAGGCAGAGTAAATTTACTGTCTGTGTAGGCAAACATGCACAAAAGAGCATAAGCAAGTAATTATGTAATGCTCTGATTTGACATGCGAGTAAGTATAAACTAATACTGACTTGAGCCTCCTAATCATGTTCACACTGATTCAAATGAAAATGTATGTTTTCTATTACAATGATTTTACCACTGATTCAATGGAATTTCTCTCCAGCTAAGAGTGATTATTAGTCACTGAAGTACCGTAATGCTGTGACCCTTTCAAACTTTTGCTATGAAACAGTTGTTATTGCATTTCTAATTTCCAAATAGTTGCAGTTGGATTCACATAATTTGACAATTATCTTGCAACGGAATGCCCATATGCAATTTAGAGCTTTCTTATGATGTTCGTTTTCAGAAATAGAACAGATAGTACCTAGTCTGTTGATTGGACTAAGCAGTTACTGTTTTAGAAATGTTCTTGTCCACAGATTTGATGGGAGCATTTGCAATAATATTCAACAAGATGAAACAAAGCTAAATCTTTTAAAGACTGACTGTTACTCAAACATTTTATACCCTTCATCCAACTGTAATAGTGATAATATATTTTTGAACAGCTGATACTGTGTAAATGTTTCTTGACATTGTATTTCTAGTAAGTGGTTAAAGGACTTCCTATCTTCTGATTTATAATTAATCTTGTTGGTTTAGGTTGGTTTGTACCCTATGCTTTTTACATAGGAAAAGCTCTAGGGAAAACCCAGACTAGCAGGCCTATATATGTTCTCTACTATTATGTAACTTTTCTGTCAATATCAGTGATAAAGGTCAGGTGCAAACACAGAATACATAGTCTATGATTATCTCTGAAATAAAGCAGGACAGATTATTAAGAAGTATGCTAATAAATTTGCCTGAATGATCTTCCTTATATTCACAATGAAATACTACTTGTAGAAGAAACAAAAGATGTTGTTAAGGATGACAATAGATAGCCCTAACCGAGTAGGGACAGATGTGCATTAAATATGTAACATTTTTGTTTAAGCGAGCATTCAGTGATGACTGAAACTAGTGGCAATGAGAAGGAAATGGGTTGGAAACACTGGCCCATGAGTTATTGTGCTGCTTTGCACACACTGGAGACTGAATACCTGTAGTGAATAAAATGTAGTCAAAAATTTCCCACAGCATATCCCTGTGTTCCCAGTGAGAAGAGATTTTTCCGCGTTCCTGTAGACTTATGCTGTTAGCAAAGTTTGCATGGATAGCTTTGCCACATTCAGCACAATGATGAAATGTGGAGGTAGAGTTGTACTCTGAAGTGACATAAGTGCATTAATATTTTATGTCCAGCAGCAGCTGCTCTGGCACTAGGGCTGTTAATAGTTCTTCAGCTTTTTTTAGTACTTAGCAAATAATAATATTTAAATTCCTTGGACATAATGAAGATAAGTCATTTTTTTTTTTTTTTTTTTTTTTTTTTTTGTGGAGTACAAAGACATGTTTGGGGAAGTTGATCAACTGCCAGTTCAAGAGAAATACTAAATGTGAGAAATACTTTAGGCATACATTAGCTGGATAGATTAGATAGCCTGAAAGCTCCTTTCCTCACTGTAGGATAATCAAAGAACTTGGTCAACCTCCAATTCAAGATATTTATTTGCCTTGCTGCAAGCTGCAAAGGGATATAAAATACCCCATAGCATTTGGGAATATAGAACTAAAACAGCCAAGCCTGAAAAAAAATACACTTGTGAATACCAGCAGTCAGGAGCCATCCATCACTGATGCAGACTCCAGAATCCTGACAGCCTGAATTGATTTGGTTTGATTTTTGTAGTCAAGCCTTGCTCCTGAAAGCAGTGAAACAGTCCTCTGTGACGCTACAGTTGTGATAACAGACCAAATGACTTCATCTTCCAGAGACGAGACTCTAACAGACCTGCCAAAACCTGGAAATAACCCTAAAAATGTATTTCTTTAAACCATGAAGAGGGTTTAAAATTCACTTAGACAAATATATGCAGGACTATACTTTCTGAGTTTTGCATACATCATCATAAGGTTTCCCATAATCATTGTTGTTTCAATTCTACACTGCGGCATTTCAGAGCAGACTGCTCAAGGACTGCAAAAGACCTGGCTATTACCCACACACAGGGGTGCAGAAAACACGACCTTGGAAGAGTGGTTGGTGCTAGTCTTTGATTTTCTCCTCTGTGTTTTCTGTCTGTTGTCTTTGCCAAACTTTATTTTCTGTGTCACAACACATATAACGCTTAGAAAGCCTTTTAAGCCTTAAGTCATGTTGGTTTGTGGATTTTATTGTCTTGGTTCTAGATTAAATTTTATATGCTATAATGAAAGACGCATGTCTAGTTGTAGGTTCACCAAACTATATTGTGACTCTTTCAGTATCCTAACACGGTCTCAGAGGGTCGGGGGAACGTCCTGGCCTTTGCACCCAACACTTTCCCCCTTTACGCTGAGAGGGAGACCTGGAAACACAGCATCTCTCCCTCGATTTCCCTGGGAAGGAGCAACAAGGTAAACCACCACCTTCTTAGAGCTGAACATCTGAGGAACCGGGAGGACAGCCTGCACCACCAAATGCACCTGCTCCACAGGCTGGACATCCAGCCAGTCTCCTACTGAAAATGTCTTTGGCTTAAGGGGAGGCACTCAGTTTGAAACGGAACTCAGTCCAAGTCTTATAGGACTCAATCTACGTGATGTTTAATTTTGGCTCTCTGGTCAGACGCAGCCAGGATATTTCATGGTATCTGCATAATAACTTTTCATGGTTTCTCAATAGATATTTTCTGCTTTTAAACCTCGGCTGAATTATGCAGTTGTAGGTTTTGTAACTCAAAAGGGCCTGACATGTAGGTGAATAAGGAGGCTAATCATTTTGCTGTAAAGAAGAAAAATATATATATTTTCTCATGCTTAGTAGAGTGTAATAGATATCCTAGATGATAAAGGCTCATGATCGTAGAGTAGTTAAACCAGGGCTGGTCAGTTTAAATGAATTAAAACCCCTTTAATTCCTCTGAGGCCTCTCGATTTCTCTTCAGATTTAAACTGTAGTCACAGCCTCCTGTTAACTAATACGCATGCTGTGGATTTTCCATCCTATTCATCACAAATTCCTGCAGTAGTGGGAATGGGGGAGAGGGGGAGGAAGGACTTCAGCTCGGTTATAAATCGCCAAGAAATGACTGACAAATACCAACGCAGACCTTTGCACAGCGCTGTGCTGGAGATGGCACGTCGCCAGGCAGGCTGCAGATACACATGGTGTTATCTCTGAGCAATTTTAGGGAAACGATATGTTTATTCTAAAGTAAGGGAGGGGATTAAAATGAAGCTCTTGCAGTTTCAGTTGTAAGACAATGGAAAAACTATTCGAATTGCCTTTTCCTGTTTTATTTCATGTGCAAATAAGGAAAGGAAATGGAAAAAAATCCAAGAAAATTCAATATCATACATTGTGAAAAATAAAAAAGGTCATGAAATTTATTTAGTTTATTCTAAATGTGTTATGCAATTAGCATTCCTTCTCTAGGCTTCAGTCATATTTTGAAATTTTTGTATGTAATATATTTTAATTCCAGAGTATTTTATATTTCCAAAGTAAACATTTTTCCTTGAAGTAAAAAAGTAATTTCCAAACCAGTTACATCTAATTCATAATATATGTTGTATACTTATTTAATAAGTTCTCAGTAAATTCAGTCATTTATCTGATTTATGTACACAGCTGTCTGATCACAGATTGGTACTTGCCATATAGCTAGAACTATGCAACATGAAACTTAAGTTATAATTCTTCAGGTCTGTGTCATTTTTTTGTTGATAGTTACAAGAGGACAGGATGATCATACTTTAACATAGACACTAATATATGCAGTCAGTGTGTGTACTTTGTGATGATTTACTTAATGGGCCACAGTCATATTTAAAATAGTAATATATAAAATCTGAATACAGGAAGGAAGAATTCAAGAAAAAGTCAAGAAGAAATGGTCTAGCTCTGCACACTGCTTTCCTAAGATACATGTGTATATTATGCCACACAGGATGCTCACATTTATATACTGTGAAAAATATCATGCACATTATACTTCTATGAAAATATTCATCTTGCTTTTTCCTGTGAATCAGTGTGATTTTTTTTTAAATCAGCAAAAGAGTAATCAATTTTTAGAAGACAATTGCCATTTTTTCCAATCAGTTTTATTTATGTTGATAGCAGAAAAATGAATGAGTGAAAAAGAATGTAGAACTATTTTCAGGGTTCAAAAAAAATACAGAAAGGAAGCATTCAAGTCACAATCCCTTTCATCTCTTGCAGCCTACTGATCACAGACAGAAGGGAAAAATGTGGAACATATTCCAGATTTCCTACTTGACTGTTGTTTCAGTGCCAAGAGGAAAATAAGTAAAATATTATGTAAAATATTAAACATTATGAGCCAAATATCCTTCAGGGGGGCTGGAGGAAAGACAGCCAAAAGAAAATGCTTTTCAATAGGGGTAATGATATTAACTTCCTTTCCAAAACACTTTAGAATACATAGCTCAACAGTGACAAATATCTTTAACAATGAAAAATAAATAAATAAATAAATCCATTCAGCATTCTTACAAAACTGACTATTCAGCAGAAATTACAAACATGAAGGAAGCCAATTTTAATCAAATTTCCAAAGAATTAAGCCCACTGAGTTTCAGAGGTGATGAAAGTGAAGTGTTAATTACTAACCAGATTGCTTAGTGTTCCTTCTCTTCATATCACAAATACAGCTCTTGAATTTACGCAAGCAGACACTTGTTCTCACTGGAGTTCAGAATAAACCAAGCACAGGGCTCTTGGTAGCAAGTTCAGTTATATCAATGCCATCTTATTACTTTTCGTTGTCCTCGTGAACAGGCATCGGACAAGGACACATAACTATGACTGGGGCAAAAATGTCTTGCATTTTAACAGTGAACAACAAATACAAGAACTGAAATACAAGAAGTCAGCAGGCAAAGCAAACCACAACTTAATTTTATTTATACAGTCGGTTAGGGTGATTTTTTGTTTGTTTGTTTGTTTATCATATAAATCAAATTCAAAATAGACATTGTGAGGCTATTTTACTTGATGCCAGGAAAACCTGCAGGGTCAAGAAAAGAGAGGAGGAGGAGTTATCAGGGTATTAGTTTTCCTTTTAATTTCATGTTTTCCTTTTGGAAAGGAGCGATCCTCAACTGCAGTTCTGCCTGTCTGTCATCCCTGGCTGATTACCTGTAGCGTCCAGCAGAGATCATCAGAAAGGGACTTGGGCAAAAGCAGGTTAGCAGTTTTGCAGATTTACTTATGGAGGAAAACCTGTGTAACCAGTGCCTTGGTATCAGCCACGGAGATAATCAAGAGCAGAAGTGGATCAATTGATCTTCACTATGAGGAAGACTGGTGGACAGATACATTAAAACCCAACATTGTGTAAGAGGCTTTGAAGGGGGATACAAAAAGTTTGGACTTGATACTATGGAAACCTCTAGAAAGTTTCTAAGATAGGCATGGTATCCTCAATGGAAGGTACAAGGAAAATCACTTTACAACATGGTCAGCATGGATTATTCGGGTATGAGAGGAAGAGTGGCAGAAGACTGACATCTCTGCAAGACAAGTCAGAAGACAGTGTTGAAGGAATTAAATACAAGCTTCCAACAACCATCAAGAAAAAATGACTTTGCCATCTCCTTGAATATCCAGACAGACCCTTTCTTGTTTATTCCTTTTAGTTATGAACAGAGATGTGCAGATGCATTGGACTTTAAAACTGAGGTGTGGTTTAAACCACACATATTGTTCAACACACATATATCACACAGACCTGCTAAAGAGTTTAACACAATGTGGAAGGAGTCAAAGTTATAATAGACATTACCATAAATCACACTTAATCTTGGCAAGCAAAGTCCACTCTTTGTAAGGACTATCAAATTCTTTGGATATTTTGACTGTGTGTATTCAACTCAACAACAGAAAAATGAGGGTAGCGTAGCTGTAGTCATTCCATAGCAGAGCCGGGCGTAATGCAGGCAGGCAATGGGAGTTCCCCGGGTGTCTCTGCCAATGTCTCAAAGGCTGAGCAGAGGAGGTCAAGCTGCAAGGAGATTCTGTCAAGTGGAAAAATCCCTTGGCCTTCAAGATCAGGTCAGCAAATGTATTGTTTCTTGTTGACAAACAAGGAGCCCTGATTTTCAGTCAGATCTCTTGAAACTGAAGTCTATGCAACACATGACACGTTTATTCACTCAGGCTAACCCAGAAAGCACAGCCTTAAAGATTTATTTTTACTTTATGTTTGATTTATATTCAACAAAACATATCACAGACAGTTGCTACTTATCTTTGCATCAGTGGAGGGACCTAAACCAGCCGAATTTTATTTATAAGCTACTATTATTTAAGCTTGTTTGGGAACAGAGAACAGTTTGTCAAAAGGACAATTTCTACTCAGGCTGATAAATATTTCCAAAGAAGTGACCTGATCGTCCCTGTGGTCTATTTACTACTTCTAAGAGATGTAAGAAAAGAAATTAAAAAGAAGACTGACTAACATCAGTCAGCTTCATTTTTCACATTGAAAAAAAGTGAATTCAGACACACAATTTTCTCAAGGTGTCTCCAAATGAAACATGTTTGAAAACCGTTGTTCTGTAGTAATCTACAATCACATTTCTGGTAGCTTTCTTTCCAGAATAAATGATAAAATCTTGCACATTGAACACTGGGGAACTGCAAAGACTAATCACTTTATGGAAGTATCATTCTCCATTTCTTGGATTTCTAAAAATGGCATTATAATTCAGCATATCAGATTTGAAAACAAATACTTGGACAAAGAAATAGGAAGTAGTACTTTTTACTTTATTTCTTTTAAAGTGCTTTTCTTCTCTGCTTTTAACTTCAGAAATGTTGTCTGGGTGCATCACAGCATGTTTGCTAATATGCCAGTTCATTGCAGTTTAATGAGATAAGCAGCATGATATCATGTATAATGTCTTCTTAGCATGCTTCACAACCCAGCCAACTTTTTTGATGGGCTGGAAAGAAATTGTTTTCTCTCTGTTGTGTCACTTGTTCATTTGAACCATAATTACACTCTCAAAAACCTAAAATGCCCATACAAATTAAAAAAAATAAATGTGTCTACAATAATTTTTGATTCAACTACATGGAATCAAATACAGCACCAGAAATGTAGCAGCAAGATTTATCAAAGAGACTGGAAACACCTGGAGACTTGGAGAGAAAATGAATAAAGAGTGAACCGCAATAAAATGGGCCATTGCAACACCACATCCTAACTGCACTTGAGGCGATGCTCAGAAAGCACTACACAGTTGTGTGTTTCCTACTGGCTCAACCAAGAATTCGGTCTTGTTCAGGTAGGTGGCTGATAAAGGTTCCATAACATGGAAAGCATTGCAGTAGTCCAGCCTTGGTGACACGACAGAACTGACCATGCCAGCCAACAGCCACCCAGTGACTTCTCACCACAGCAGCACAAAGCAGCTAAAGAGGAGCAGAGTGGAAAAAGGGTATTTCTGGACTATATGCGATGATTTCTTTCCCATCAATAGCAAGCATCCCTCCGAAAGTGTCGACAATCTCTGGAACTGTTTACCAAATTTGGAGTCACACCGTGGACTGTCTGTACATGAAGTCCTATTACAAAACTTGACAATACGCAAAACCAGTAGACATTCCCAGTGTCTTTACTTCCTTTCTTTACTTTAGTGTTGCCTTGGTGAAACATGGAATATTCTTCTCCTACAAAATCTCATAAATATGAAGAGAAAAAAATCATAACATGCAGGTAACTCTAGTGACTTACTGGTTGCTTTTCTTGCCTCCTTCCTCTTTTGGAAGCTAAATATGTAACTAATGTTTCTGTCCTGTATTTGCACTAAAAGTGCAGCACTGGGACATTTGAGGTTGATGGGTGGTTTTTTCCTTCAGCAAATCAAAACCTTTTATTTTAATCATGAGAAATGGCAATGTATCACACGGTAGGTAATAATTTAACATGGGGAAAAAAACAGATATTGAAAATTATGTGGGCAGCATTAAATATTTGCTCTAAATTAAGAGTGGATTTAAAAAAAAAAAAATCTCTGTTTTTCATTACTTTTGTTCTCATGTTCTGTTGAACTTCTAGTCAAAAAAGCCAAAAGAGACTGACGCACTGAAGAAGGGCCAATAGCTCACTCTGGCTTCTTGCTTTTAGACTTCACGTAGAAATTTGAGAGAACTTTGGAGCCAGCTTTGCTCAAATGATGGAAAGACTGACAGCAGCTCCTTTCCCTTGTAAAAACCCTCAGCCAGCATGAAGCCTACTTAGTACAATAAACAACACAGTGTGAACTATTTTTGCAGGTGAGATATCCTGCTGGTGGCCCACCCATAAATCAAGGACACTGCCTAACAGCAAGGGAAACAGCCAGAGCTAAAAGAAGGGGAAATGAAGTGTTGCACATAACCCCCTACTGATAGAAGGTCACAGACTCATTGAGACTGACAATTTATTATAATTTATTAGTGTTGCATTTCTTCCTTAAACCAGCAGGAGCATCAGAATCCAAGCATATGAATTCTGAAAACCTGAGGAAGAATAAAAGGACTTTAGACGATGTGCAGTGTAGTAAAGGGAAATAAGGTAAATGCAGCTAATTCAGCCAATTTGGTTTTGACAAAAGTGAAGTGTGAATGATGGGTGGAAAGCAGTATTTGTAAACATCTTAGGATGGACAGCAAATATGCCAGAAATTATTAATCACACAGTCATTAATAGAAATGTGCCAAAAGTTGTGTTTCAGCAGTGCCTGGTACTTAATATTTAGACCTGATATGAAAGACGTCCTGGAATTATTCCTGTAATCAGTAATTAAATGAACCCAATCTTTGGTTGTTATTAGACAAGAGATTAACTCCATGTGAAGTCAGTAGCAACCCACATTTCTGAAAGACTGTTTGGACCCAATTTTGAAGTCCTTCATCTCGGAGGGACTTGAAGTCCAGAAATGACTGAACTTCTCCAATCACATATTAAAAGATTTCAGCTGATGTCAGCTTGCATAGCTCCACAGCATAAAGAGACAACCCGTGAGCTACAGAACATCAGCATTGTTTCTTTAACAGAGAAGTGGAGGGAAATGCATTAGCTTTTATACATTAAACAAAAGTTCCTAACAAAGGGAAAACTATTTTCCTACCTTTCTTAGATTTTTCCCATGCTTGGATATTACATTAACTAGTAAGTACTGGTGATCATGAACTATTTAAAAATAAGAATCGCCACATTTCTGACCCAAAAATTGTGATTTTTTGGAGTTAAGGTAGACTCTGTGTAGTCACAGAATAATTCAAAATAAAATAACAAAACTAGCCAAGTGAAAATTCACTAGCTTCACATGGCTGGACTGATAAATCCTAAAGATTTTCTGGGAATAAAACATAAATATCAAAGTCATGTGTTGGGGAACTTTTTTTTAATCGGTCATACCATTTAAAAAACTCCTAAACCAGAATACAGTGCCCCTCAGGAAAAGGAATGATCAAAAGAACAAACCCCTCTGGCAGATATAAATCACCCCACTTAATGCATTACTGGGGGGTTCTTATTTTCGGGAGACAAGGGCAGTTTGAAAATACAGATTGACCATATGGTACAACGTCTCATAATTTGGATGGTAACATGCCGGCTTCGTCTCATTGGCTGCAGATCCTAAATTCAGCTTGTTCCCACTTCCACCAAGGTTCAAATGACCTTTTGTTGTAACTTCAATTGCTTTGATAGTGAACTACCACTGCCTGTGTCTCTGTTCTGTCTTACTGAAATTTGGATCTGTAACAGCTATTTCCCTGCTACATTCTTACTGATCGAGTGCTCTCTTACCCTCCTTTTTTTTTTTCCCCACTTGAAGTGATCAGTTCTGAACTTGGAAATGCCATTTCTTCCAGCACACCAGTGAAAGCATGCTCCTTTAAGAAGCAGGTACAGATGGCAAGTCCATCAGCTAAGTTCAAACTGGAGGTCAAGAGAGGAAAAGGAAATTACCCCTAGTACTCATCTCAGACTCTGCCCTCTTCCATTGTCTCCTCTGACTGCTGGTAAATTTAGCTCATCATTTCCCCAACCAGCACCCAGCTTAGCCGGTGACAGTGGGAAATCAATATATCCACCACATTTGACCTTATCACCTTTAAACCAGTATCTTACAAATCACTCAGGATAAACAGTCATGATCACAGAGTTAGTAGGGAGGTCAACTAGTCTAAAGGCAGAATCAACTACACCTAAACCATCCCTGGCAGATGTTGTCTAATGTTTTCTTAAAAACTTCCAGCAATTGAGACTCCTTAGCTCCCCTCAGAAATCTCTTCCACCATGTAATTATCCTTACTGATAGAAAATCTTTTCTCATGTCTAACCTAAATCTTCCTAGCTGCATTTTAGCATGCTATTTCTCACCCTAAAGATCAATGGATCAATGGCCTAAATAATTCCTGAAGAACATTTTGTAAATCTCACCTTTGCAGCAGCCTTTAGATATTTGAAGACTTACATCTACCCCTCAGTTTTCTGCTCCTTGTACTCCACCATCCCAATTTTTTCTATAAAGCCACATTTTCTAGGTTTCTGATCAATCTTTTTGCGCTGCTTTGCCCTCCCCTTGTTTCGGTCCACAAATTTCTAGAAATATGGTCCCTCTAATTGGATGCAGTAATGCTCCAGCTGAGGCCAGTATTCAGCAGAGCAGCTGGTTTACATATAATACTCATGTTTATACATCCTGATACAGTGTTTGCTTTTTTTAAAATATTTTTGGCAGAAGTTTAACATTGAGAATACATACTCGGTTTGGGGTCCCTTCTAGTTCCTAGGCTCTTTTCTGCAGAACTGCCAGCCAGGTGGAGATCCATCTTCATGAAAAAACACAAAACCAAAGCAGCCCATCCTTCTATGTCAGAGGACTCTGGTATGAGGAAATATTGGGCTGGTTTGAAAATTTATATGAGTTGTTACTTAACAGGTTATTATATTCAAGGTGCTTACACGCAATGTGTTTGAATTTTTGTTCCCTTTTTTCTCTGGGACTCTAGTTATACCAGCTATTCAGTAACTCCTTCCTCTAACAACAACAACAACAACAACAAAACAACAACAACAACAAGACAGAATTGGCTTCCTTGCCAGCCTTAGGCCATGACTGATGTGTGCCTTACATGGGCATGTCACTTTAGAAAAAAAAAAAAAATTCTTCTGGATAGAAGATGATTTCCTCTCTCCCATAACTGCAGACAAAGGGAGGTCTTTTCTAAAAGAGGTCTAGGTGGCCTAACAACTCAGGTCTTACTAATTATATCTCAGGGCCCAGCAGTAAGCCCTCGTTCAAGTAACCCCACTGATTTAAACCACTTGTGGCGAGAACTGAAGGAAGAGGCCCAGAGACCTTTTATGTGCAAATAATGCAGTCTGCAGTGGTAGTCCAAAAACAAAAGAATTTACTCAGAGAGGTGGCAAAAGGAAACATATTAAGCTGTTTCTGATGAATCCAGAAGAGTTTTAACTTTCTGATATCCAAAAGAATGCTGTTTGATTGCTTTTGTTGTTTAGACCGTGTTACCTTGTAGCAGTAGTCAGAGCACAGGGGACAATAACAAACCCCACGAGTGGCATGCAGACTACCGAAAACAAAGAAAAATAGTTTCACAGCTCAGCCAAGAAGCACCTGCAATTACAGAGCAGTCGGCTTTCAAAAGCTTTTCTACTTCATATTCTGGGTATTTGGACCCATATTCATCCTGCCGAGCTTTAATTCATTTCAACTGATATGTTCAGACTAGGCACGCGTACTCTTAATTTTCGTCTGGGGTCAATTAGGCAAGGGCAAAAGAATTATTCAAAGTCTTTAAGATCTGAATCATGGCCTGGAGGTATCGATCTCTATAAATTAGCAGTCTTTGTGCTCTATATCCCCTTGGTCTGATAATACTGGGTTTCCTACTTCTTAGGGACCTCAACTGTAGATAGATTTGTAAACATCAAAATGATGCAAAATGTGGGGGAAAATCTTACTGTGAATGAAAAAACAAAGGAACCTTTTTTTTCCCCAAAATTTGACCCTATCAGCTAAATTTCTATCTCCACCACAGCTATGCTTCACAGCAGAAAAGGCGATCTTCTAGCTGCCTGGTTCTGATAGCGGCCACATTCCCCGTGTGACGCGCACCTACTAACCTGTGACACTGGGCTCTGCCAATAGAGCTGGTTGCTGGTAGACCTCACGCTAGAATGACTAGCAAAGCTGAGGAGCTTTGCCCCAAGTCATCCTCCATCCAAACGCTTCCATGTCACCTGGTCAGGAATGTTATGACAACACAATATTTTGGGGGGATTAAAAACCATTAATCAAACTATTCTGATAAGAGGGGCAATTTTTTGAACAAAAAAGCTTGCAAAAAAGATTAATTCGGAGTTGCCTAAAACTTTCTTTTTACAAATATCATCAAAATAAAAGCTTTGCTTTTCACATGAATATCCCTCTCATGTTGAAGTACCAAGGTATTTTTAAAGGATTAAAATGATTACACTGATTGTATTTGATTTCACTTCTTCTAATCAGTTCACAGAGGTTTTAAAGGTTGGTACTTCATCAAGAGTCAAATTCAGGAAGTTTTCACTATTGCTGTAAGGATTAGAAAAATCCCTGACTGACCCAGACCTGCTTTTGAGCCCTTCTTATTACTTTATTTTGTATTCTTTTGTCCATTTTTTTTTCCTGATGCCAACTTATTTTTACTGAACTTATTTCCATTATTTCAACACGTGCATTCATCATTTGAACAGCTATAAATATCCTCACTCCCCCTCATCCCTAATTACTGCTTTGAAGGTACCATTAAGTGGTGCATGTGGTTTAATTTGCAATTGGGGAGATAATTCTTAGTGCAGCCCAGGCCACTCATCAGTGTTTAACACCTAGTGAACTCTTAGCATAAACTTCTGAAGTATTATGGATTGGTCTGTTTTTTCTAGCACTAATTCAAGGAGGAGCACAGCCAGCACAGCACCGAGTCATTTTGAGACATGCCCTCACCAGAGATTTTTCCAATAAAATACATCAAACTCTAAAGTCTTGCACAGCCACTGGAAATGGAAATGTTTGCGTTTTTGCCTGGCCTCTGCTCAGCGAAGGGCAGTTATGATTAAATTGCCCATATTGACTGGTGTATTGGTGAAGATCTAAACTTACAAACCCACAAATATGGAGATACTTCCAAACAAATTCAACCTCCCTGAAAATGTCACCCAGATATATGAACAAGCCTGTTCAACTCCATGTGTGAAAATCCAACCACCAAACATTCTGCACAGTAAACTTAGTTTTCATTCGTACAACAGCAAACAAAGCGTGTATTGTAATGACTTTTGATCCTATAATCCACACCAGAGCTCAGAGGTGAGCTAGCAATTTGCAGAGCTTTCTGCCTGAGCCTTGCTGGCACTTTTCTACTGTTCAAGTACAAACTGTCCTGGTGGCTGATCCAAATTACAGATACGGTAGAAAGCAAGGGAGCTTAGAGAGCGTACTCTGAAAACATCAATTGCTGTCATTTTTTACCAATTCTGTCAACTTTTTTTTTTTTTTCTCCTAAGCAAAATTTCTCACCTTACTCTTAAAATTGTCATGTGATTCAGCATACCATTATGCCTACTGACAAGTCAGCATAAAAGTGGAACAGCAATGAAAAAGCACCTTTTTCACATGCATTTTTACTTTATTCCACACACACAAAAAAACTTTTCTTCTGTTAGAATATCCAGTTCCCAAAATCTCAGCATCTGCATTATAACACAAGACAAAACAAACTCTTAAATTGCAGTAGTTTTCAACTTGTGAGCTACTGCGCGAATCTATTTTCAGGCATTTCAGTGCAATATTCACTAAAAAAAAAATGTGTAACGATTGATTTTCCTATTTTATTGTGATTAAGTTGACTACAATGAGAAAGCATCTCTTATGGAAACTATGGTTATCAAAGAAGGCGTTTTGCTCTGCTTGATTTCTTGGCTGTATTAACAAAGAAATGCCTAAAAAGTGAATTCAGATTTGGAACAAGAAGAACATCCTGTCAAAAATGTGCTAAATGCCAGAAGGGAAGCACGATCAGTCAGAGAGGATTAGAAAAACTTCTTATTTGGATTACCCAGAACTACTGAAAATAAAAATAAAACCATTGGGAATAAGGTAAAAAAAAAAAAAAAAAAGGCTGAAATCATCCAGATTAGCTAGCAATCAATTATATTGCATTAAAAGGCCAAGCCAGAACTACCTGCAGACCACGCTAAACCTACTCAGGACAGGGAAGCAGAGGAGAACGCAGATCACTGCTCAGTCACAGGGTTCCCACATAAAGCAAGCCGTTTTTCTGCTTTTAATATCAGCCCCTCTTTAGTGGGAGAGAACAGCCACTGCTGTCTCTGCCATTTATGTTTGCGCATTTTTTTTCTGTGCTGCACATTTTTTATTCTCCATAAGAACTTAGTCACAAATCATGTATACATGGACACTCCTCAAAATGTATCAAGGTTTTACAAGAATCTGTTTGGGGAGCACATTTAAGAGTACAATTCTCATTTACCAATGTAGAAATTTTGACTAGGTTAAATAGGAGGTCCTGCATCCTGATCCAGCTGTGGCCAGTGCCAGATATTCCACAAAAGGGCCCAAGGTCCTCTGAAGTGTGAAAAAAGGGGTTAAAACCAGCAGAAAATACCTCTTAACTTTTTAGGAAGTAATTGACTTTCATTCTGATACAGAATCCTCATGCTTGATCTTAGAGTCTTTTGTTTAATTCTATTTCTTATTGTCTAAATAAATATAAACCTTTTAAAATTATGGTGTGATCTTGCAAGCAACAGTATTTTGTAGCAATTAATTCCAGAAAGAGATTATACATTGTATAATGTTTTTCTTTTCTTTGGAAATTTTTCATCTTTTAAATGATTTAAACAATCCCTATTCTCATAATCAGAAACAAGTTAACTTTTGTTGTCTTTACTTTCTCATTCTTGTGTTCATCAACCTCTTCAAAGTCTCACCATTCCTTCAACAATTTTATTTTTCTAGCTGCAAAATTTCTCAAATATAAATCAAAAATATTTTATATATATCAAAAGTATTTTTAATAGGATCTTGTATCCCAAATGGAACACAAATGAGGGCATACTGACAGTTATTACTGGCGCTACAATAATATTGTGACTTCTTCCCCCGCATTTTTGTTATATTTTCCTCACCGGTTTCACTGTAACAGCAAACTGAGATGAGAGTGTCACTGAGGCAAACTCAGTGATGCCAAGGTTTACTTTCCCGAATGCCAGCACTGAATTTAGAACTGGCAGAATTCATTCAGTCTGTCCCACCTCAGCATTTAGGAGCAATTAAATTGGTGCTGTGCTTTACTTTCCCCATGCTTTTTACAATTCTTGTCAAATCTTGAGTAGTCTAAGTACTACTAGTCTAATTAATATTTTTATATTTGCCTCTTCTCTAACTGTGCCTTTTTTCTAGATCATTAATAAATAAAAAGCAATAGCTTTGAATATTCTACTCATAAAAGTGATTACACAAAGCTGGTACCATAGTCTTAGTCTCACAAGTGCAATGATTCTGAGTACAACGATACAGCAGCTTATTCAGTGCTTTCTGTCCCAGCGGTCCTGATGTTACCTGCATGAAGGAAGAACTGCAATGCCATACATATCAAAACAGTGTACCTGAACCAAGAGTTTGCTTCTGGAGTCTTTGCCTGTGTCAGAAACAGAAAGCAGTGTTCAGCAGAGATTTGAAAATCAAGAGTGTCTTCAGGTATTTATTGGAGCAAGGACTCCTCCAGCAAGCTGTCCTAACCACTAACCACAAGACAGGAGGGATTTGACAACCAGGGCTTCTTTCTGCCACCACTGAGCAGGAGAAAAGACATGATGAGACCCTTTACCTTTGATGAACATATTATCATTGTCCTAGATAAAGCACCCTGCTATTCTCCCCACAAATGACATGGGAAAAGAACAGGCAAAATTCCTGTGATGTGAACGTGCTACAATCCTCTAGCAGCTACGGAAGGCATTAGAAAAGACAGATACTGTCTCCTGACCTGCTTGAAAATAAGCACCAAACCAGCAATCAGCTCCACACTGTTAGGGCTCCAAGATGTGAAAACCAGATTGCACTGAGATGATCATCTTGGTTGACGGTTCCCCAGTTAACTACATCCCCTTGCCAACAGTTTTGGCCTGAACCAGCAATGAATCTCCAAGAAACACACAATCCACTCTGTCCTTTCAGCCTGGCTGAAGGAGTCCCTGCTCCAACACCTCAGTTCGACACGGAACAACTCACCCTCTAGTGGGAAAAATGTAAAGAAAAAAACATTCACCCAAATCTTTTCATTAATCTTTTCATAACCTGGGCTTCCACTATCGCCCACCAATCTTGTAGCTTATCTCAGGATGAGTCAGCTTTGTAGATGATCTCAGGCTGCCTCAGAAGGTCTTTTCTAAGACAACCATCTGCACCAAATGCAAAAGAGCAAACAGCTGAATCATTAGTGAGCACTTCAGGTGAAAGCAAAATAGTGGAAAACACCTTCAAGCACCAGTACAAATCCAAATGATCACACCTGAAACCTGCATAGCACCTTAGTTATGTCCTGGATATAACAATGCAATATGCAATACACAATGTCCCCAAGGGGATTTGCACCTTTTAAGGTTCCTTGAGAAGCCCTTTTTCCAGTGCTACCCCAACAGCCTCATCCTTCCTCAGTCTGGACCCCAGTACTACATGCAAAAGCCACAAGTGAAAGAAAATAACATACAAAGGCAACAAACACTTCAGCATGGTGGGGGCCACCAACGTGAGTAAATCACCAGGGAAAAGCAGAATGATGAGTTTCCTGTGGGGTTTCTATCCCTAAGAAACAGCAACGGCTTGCTAGAAAATCCCTGTTGCCCTGAACTGGTTTGAGGTGTGTATTTCCAGACTAACCTACGTGAACCCTGGGCACTGCTGATCAAGGTAGTTTTCCCCTCTGCCTCATGCGGGCATTGCAACTGCAGAGCATGGGATGGGGAAATGGACAAGCTGAAATAGATTCTTTGCAGCAAACACTTTTTTTCTTGTTTGATTTTGTTTGGTTTGTTTGTTTTTAAATATGTACATAAAGCTTATATCTCTTTCCCTGCCTGACTGCACACATTGGAGATAGGAGACACTGGGACCCGCTGAAAACAGTGACCAGAACTATGTACAGTAAGTGGTCAAGGCATATAGTTGTCATTAGGTTGTGAGTAGCTCACGGCGTCCAGCTATACAATGAAGTAGGCAGATTTGGAAGGTATAAACTATACAGACCAACTCTTCAGGTAGGAGGCTACATGAGCGGTGGAGGTTTTCAGAAGACCTGACAATGTGTGAGTTCTTGTGTGTGCTCAGTGGTGAGCCCAGATTTCTCATTCCTCAAATGGCAAATCTGGGGGAGAGTGGGATTTCCTGAGATCAGCATGAAGCTGCGTGTAGGAGGGTGCTGCAAGGCCAGATCTGAGGTTCCTACCTCCACAGGGTTCCCAGCACCCCACTCATAATACACATGGGTCAAGGCCACAACAGAAGACTAGGGAACCTACCCCTGAGGGAACCATGTGGGACTCGTTAATAAGACAATGTAGATGCTGTCTAGAAAAAAAAGAGCAAGAGGCATCACCATTGCAATACTTTCGAGTGTTGGAGGGGAGCACACACAACATATTGATCCCTTATGGATGGTTTGGGAACACTTAGCTGACGAAGTCCCTCAGGAATGAATCTTGTGAATCACAGTGGGATTTGGCTAGGAATTAGGCTCCAAGCTGCTCAGTGCTATTGAGACCAAGATGCTCCCAGGTCCACAGAGAAACAAAACATGAGGGCCAATAAAACTCTAAAAGCAGAGTCTCCTCTCAATTTTACGCTGCCTCCCACATTAGGCAGTGGTTGAATAGGACTTTTGCAGCTTTCCACAGTTGAAATGAAACAGCTAAACCTTATATTCTTTTGTAGGATTTTTTAATGTCTGTTCAAATAATATGATCAGGTTCTGGTTGTTTGCTGGTTCAGGAAGCATCAGAATGTTCTAGCACTTTTTTATGTTTTCACCCTATAAAATAGTCTTTACCTTTCTTTTATTATTATTAACAGAGTCATCTGACACTGTGAGTGTCCTCTTGGTGGTTATGAGTTATGTCTACTCCTGTCTTCAACTGGAGTGACCAATAATCAGAGGAACCTGCAACAAAGAAAAGGGCCTTAAAACAAGTTTCTGAACAATGACATAATAAGCCAGTAACTCTCTGGAGCCAATTTTAATTCGGAGCACTAAACATTCTCTCATGCTACTCACACATCCTTAAAACTAGAGCAAGCAGTTTGCAGACTCTACAAGCATATTCCGTGAAGCCAAACCTCTTACTCCATCTTATTTGGATGAAATACTGTTCTTTTAGCTAGAAGCAGTGATTCTGCTCATCAGACATACTGCTGCCTCATCAATAATTGCCATGCTTATTTTGCCAGAGATGGTATCTTCAGAAAGGTAAATGAGCATTCTTTAAAAAAAGTACTTTCATCTGAATTTCTGGACTTTTAATGTTCTCTCTTACTATTATGTTTTGTATTGCTGACCTGTGCTGATAACTGGATGATTTAATTCCTAATCTTAATTACTTTCTGCTTGATTTAAAATATAATTTGTAATATCTTTTTTAAGTTTTGAATCAAACTTTCCTGGTCTTTCATTGTGTTTGGGATTTAGTTGAAATTCCCCTAACCTTTAGTTTAGTCTACTACCCTAACAGTTCATAAACTAAGTCCCATTTTTTCTTCCTTATTGAGGACACAAGATAAGTAGTGGTTTTAGTCACTAGAGAATTTATATGTTGAGTTTGCATCATACTTCCTATATTAAGAATGCCAGATGAAATATTATAAAACTGATCCTGGTAACTGACATTTTGCTAATCTTCTGTTGCTTTTGAAACAAACAAACAAACAAAAAGTATAAATAAAATAATAATGTAAATACTCTGTAATCAACAAATAAAGTATAAAAATATGTAACTAATTTTGCACACTAGATTTGCACTAATGCAAATGGCAGCAGCACACGCCAATAAATTGTTATTCCAGTCAGGTCTTTTGTAATATTAATTGGTTACTTTTGTATAGCTTTGAATCAATAAACTGATTAAATTCAGCTGGGTTAGCTTTCAAACTTTTATTCAGCCATTAACTTCTACTCAACAGTATCACAGCTGACAGTATCAGTAAAGCTTTTAATAGAGATAAGCTCCAAATACAGAATGCTGAAGAAGTTTGGATATGAATACCACAACTGGAGTCCCTTAAACTAGAGCCTGCCTTAGAATAATTCTCTGCATTTTTAACCTAAATTGCAGACAATTTTGTTTCTTCAGACCTTGAAGCACATCAAGCTAATTCTCAGTTAATGCTGAAGCAGTATAAAAGATTTTGAGCAGGAATGAGAGTCAGGTGCTTCTACTTCTATGTGTGCTCTCTTAGAGCTATAGTTTCCTTAAAATAAGGTGAAATACAAAATCAAGTCGCTGGTTTGGGTTTTTTTCCCATACCAAAGTGTTTATACACATACTGTAAAAATCATTAACTCAAAACATTAGTCCAGGTATAGTTCTAGCTAAACTTTTTGAGGAAATATATCTTTTCATATTTTCTCAGGGAAAAAAAAATCATATTCTGTTAACATAACACTGCTAGAAAAAGTAATACATATTTTTATATATTAAAAGTATCTTAATACTTATGTATTAAAAGTATTTTATGTATTAAAAGTATCTCTGCTGGAAAAAATCAGTCCTTTGTGTAATATTAAACCAGTAAGAATCATATTGATTTTCGTATTTTTCCTGTGCTGTCAATCTACCATTCCCATTGTCCCTTGCAGTATTCTTATAACAGACAATACCCAAGAAGTGTTGCATAGCTGTGCTGAATCCATTTGTCTCAAGTACACCGGCAACTGCTGGTATTGCTCTTGCATTTCTGCGCCAAGGCTCCCATATCTATCGCTACTTATACCAGAGCCAACATTCACTTCAGACAGCAGGAGAGGAAGTGGAAGTCCTCTACCATGAACTAGATCTGTGCTCTAAATGTTTAAAAAGATTAGCAGCGTCCCCCTGAAATGGGCATTACTTATAGGTTAGAGACTTTTTGCCATTTAAACGCTTTGCGAACTTTACCATTTAACATCAGAGAGCCAGTTCATCTGCTGGAGATAGGGTTTGTGCCTGACCCCCCCCGCCCCACCTCAATACACATTAGAAGACTTCTTGACATGCCAAAACATATGGAGGTCAAACAGCAGTTGCACAATGTTCCATCTATTGTCCGCTCTTGCATACTTACCCGCGTCCTAAAGGAGCTCACAACTTACAGCATGAGGTGAAATAAGCTTTGCTGCCTGCAATTCTACAGCCATTGAATTACTAACGCTTGGGCCGCTGCTCAGAAAGGTTCATTTCCACACTTCACAAGATCACCGCCTGGTGAAATTGCTCTTTGCTGGGCTACCCCAATAGCTCGTACACTGGCCCTGATGGGGCAAAGTTAAAAAGTTGTACAAGGCTTCCCCTTGTAAACACTTGTGCGTGGGGCTGTGAGTATGTGCAGGGAAGCGAGGGAGGGAGGGAGTCGGTCTGATTCTTACATACCCACATCTGTCTGCAAGGTGTGCAATTCCTCAGGGCGGAAGACCTGAGCCTGGCAGTTGGTAAAAGCTAAAGAAGCCACCCTAACTGCTAGGAAAAAATAGCTAGCCAGAAAACAGATGGTTATACATGTGGGGTTTCTCCCAGAAGTTCTACTTGGGCCTTTTTTTGTTTTCTTTTCACAGCAAAATGGAAAAATGTGAATGCATACAGAAAAAGCCACAGATTTATTTTCTGATTTTGGTCACAGTATTCTTATAAAAATGAAAAACTTACAGATCTGGAAACAATCTTACTGTCACATAGCTAATTTCAAAAAAGGAGTGTAGACTGTAAAATGAGCGTGCAATTTCCCACAAATGCTTCCGTGTGCACAAACAGTAAGATTTTATGGGAACTCTATTTACACGTGCGAAATTATGTGGTTACCTAGTGGTGCAAATTTGCAGGCGTAAAATAAAATCACAACTTCTGCACATAGACAGCAGTCACAGAAAATGCCATGTAGACCGAAGCTACAGCTTAGCATGTAGCGTCTAAACCAGCTCAGGAATAAAAATAATTGTAATGTTAATTTTTTTTTTTAATCGGGTTAGTGGAAAAAAATGGCTCAGTCCTCATTCACTGATATACAACAGTTTGGCTTACTGACCACAAGCCATACAGGGTGTGTGGTTCAGGTGACTTAAATAATATATTAGTCCTGTATTGGTTTGTCTGTCTTCATTCCGATATCCTTGCGCTGACATAAGGCAAACACGGCATGTGACAACTAGGCTGAATGGGGGGGAAGGGAGCAAGAAGGGAGCATAAAACTGACGTGATTAATAGACCTGCCACAATTTGTTTACCAGAATGACTTTGATGAACATGTACTTTTTTCAAGACTGTTAGCTCACTGCCATTTGTCTGTTGGTTCACATTACGGGTAAAATCAGGCCATCAAACTGTCTAGAAAAAAAAAAAATCCCGCCCTAGCAAGCTGGCTGAAGCAGCTGAAGGTATTAGAGGAATGTTCAAATGCTCAGTGATCACTGCATGGTGTGTTTGAGTCATCTTTGTATGCACGAAGGTAGGCTAAGGACAATGTCGGACTCTTTTCATTACCTTCTATAAAATTCCCTGTACATTCACAAATAATGTTCCTCATTGATAAAAATGATATAGAGTGAAAATAGTTATTTGAATAAAGCAGAAACTGCCATGTTCCAGTGTTAAAAAGATTAACAGTAAAGTAAGTTTGAACCAAGCATTTCAGTTTGAGTAGTCTTATGTACAGATTAGAAAAAATCAAGATTAAGATGTTTTTCCACTTATAGCCATACTGTTGCCTTTCTTTGATGGGAATGATTAGCCAAATTTAACAGATTTGCAGCTTGCTGTGTTAGGAGACACTGATTCTGTCAAGATGTTTCTTAGATAAAATCCTGTTTACTTGCAGAGCGTTTCTGAAGTCCCAGAAGAACTCGGATAGGAGGCAGTTGATTTGCCCATAGATACAAGCTTCTTTTTCAGGCAACATTTGACCCAAAAATTGCATCTCAGATTTTCTCAAGGTCATACTCCCAGAGCATCTCTGTTCTTGCCTTGTGTATAGCCACCCTGTTTCTACCACTTCTCTGCAATCCCTGATCCATCCACAACCTCTCTAGCTGCTCGATTTATCTTACTGAGGAGTTTCACACATAGGTCAGGTTTCAGATGAAATTACAGACCAACCAGCTAGCTCCACAGAGCTTCTTCTACCTGAATAAAAAACCTGAATATTGTTCCAAGAATAATCCTTTGCATAACAATGCATTACGTGCCTTCTTTACTCATTTAAAGCCTCCCATGTAACTAAAGTTATACCAAGGGGGAGGGAGGGATTGTTAGAGTTAATGGCTCAGTGAGCTGAATTTGTGTCTCCCACTGTCTCCCACACGGCAGATGCTTGGGTTTTTCATAAAACCCAAGAGAATGTAGGAGAAATGTAGCTAAGTGACCAAATTTTTTCAATTTTCTCTTGTTGGCTTTTCTTCAGCATCTCTCATCAAATCTGTGAACTTCACTGTGATCAAAATGGCCCTTGTGTGGCCCACAGGTGTTGTTTCTCAAACTATGAGTTTAAGTGCCCAGAATAAGGCATCTCAATTGGGGAAGTTCTGGTCACACTTTTGAAATATGAGACTTCTGTTTCTCTCGATAACATTGTTTACCACGTTCTCAACACCTGTAAATGTGCAAGTGAAGAAAAAAATAAAACAAAACCCCATAAACTGCTAAAATAGAAAAGAGACAGAAGATCTGAATCAGTTATGTTAAAGATCAAAGTGGTCAGGGTCTCTTAAAATGTTTAGAGACTGAAATTCTCAATTTACAGCTTCAGTCTTACAGCTCTCTCAGGTGTTGTATGCACCTGGACTCGTGGAGCTCTACTGACTCTTTCAGTCCCTGGGCGCTGTCACCCAGGCGAGACGGACAAATTAGTTCAGTAGTTTAATTTTTTGTAAGCAATACTCTGAGAGTGAGTCTTCATACTAGCTACTAAAATATGGCTCATGGAATATTTTTAACTTATCATAGTCATTCAGTTATTATAATTAAATTCCAAATTCACATTGTATTTGAAAGATTTTTTCAAATCTGGTATTCCATTTTTGAGGAGGCAATTTATTCAGAGATGGACATGCTGCACTCCTAAATGAAATAAAACTTTAAGAAACGTAAGGGCAAAAATTCAAGCCACTGCATAAACAGTAGGAATAGTAAAATAATCAAACAAACTGGGTTTGTTCATAAAAAGTTATTTCAACAAGCTTAATTAAATTCATAACATAATAAAGTGACAGAGATTATCATCCATAACATGCGACTTCTCCTCCTTATTGTACAAGTTAACAAACTCAAGGCATTGTCCAGCAAAAAGACAGGGTTCATTTTCTAATGTTTAATGCTTCATTTCTGGTAGCAAATGGGAAAATTGTTCATAACTTTATAGAGAACTATTATTGAAAAAACCTTGTTTGATATCAGAGTTCATCAGGTTAGAATCTTTCTCCCTTCACAAGCCTTGAAATGTAATCAACATTAAAAGGTTTTCTTTACAATACAGTTGAACTGAAGTGGCTGAACTGAACTGAACCTAACCGCCTTTTACATAATCAAAATTAAATGGATGAATATGAAACTAAGTACTCCAGTTCAAAATTTTACAGAGCATCATTTTCATTGGACAGACTTTTAGACTACTTGAAGGACAGTTGAGGGGGGAAAGGGGGGGGGGGGTGGATGTGAACTTTTTTTTTTTTCTCCTTAAGAAAAAAGAATTTTGATGCAATGCTGATTTGCCCTTTCTTAGCTGAGTGCTGTTTGTCACGGGAATATACAGGTACATCTGAAAACAGGAAAAATTATAAGCCTTTTCTCAAACTGTAGTGTCAGAGTGCCAGATCACCATATCACAGTGATATCAATAGTTAGTTAGCTAGTTTATCCTACTGTGCAACAATAGGCAGTGGTATACAAACCATTCTTCTACAGAATCTTCACAGAAATTCTATGACAACAAAAAGTCCAGACATAATGGCAGCAAATATTTGGGATAAAAGAACAATCTGATAGCCACAGAAGAGAGAAACTTATGGACAAAATACCATTTCAGAGAAAAATCAAAGTCGTCAAAGAGCATCACACTTTCAGGAGCAACTACAGACCTAAAAGAAATAAACTGGGTTTTTCCAGCATGAATTTGAAGAGAAAAAAATGAGTCATCGGTCTCTCTTCATCCACTTCTTCCTATCCTCGTTGTATGAGGATACAATGAGGATATGTCCTTACAAACAACCAGAATATTTTGTATGCACAGAAGCAGACAAACTGTGCATTAAATACAGCAATGTGAAAATCCAGCAGAGCAATACATGAAATCCAATATTTTAAAATCCAGTCCAACCCAATCCATATTTTAAAGCAGGATAGCTAAAGAAAAGTAAGCCATTAAAATATAATTTAAGTGAAAGTAAATAATAGATAATATTCAAATTCAAAATAACTGTACATGAACACTTTACAAAATACGGTCTAAACCAAAAAATATTACCAGGGTCTGTTAAGAGAGTTGCTTTTAAACCTTTCCCATCGTAATGAGCCTCTAAAAATAAGCGTAAAAGCCACATGTAGTGACCCTACAGATATATCACAAGAAGGCCACTCGCCAGTACAGCATTTGGACTCCCTTCTTCTCAACCTCTTTATGAAATGCAGTACCTTTCATCACTTAACTGGATAAAGACACATTTTCCTACTGTAAATGCTAATACATATTATATCATCTTCACTCCAAATCTGAAAGATCTTCTCCTTATCATTTTGTACTCGTTAATCTTAATAAGATTTAATACGATAGCTAGGTTAAAATCAGATTTTTTTGTCAGAGATGATACAAGTGTAGTCACTGGTGGTATGTCATCTGGGATTGTCATACTGAGACCTTCCTCTGTTATTTAGTTGGGATGGCAGGGGTTAAGATACGTTTTGTGGCACTGTATGTTGATCCCACATGGATCTGTTAATAGGTATGAATAAATCAGACATTCTGTTCAACTTAAAAAAGGTTTCTACTTTTCAGTAATGCGATCTGTAAAAGATATAGTAAATAACTAGATGATATAAAACTGGAGGGGAAAAAAAAAAGAAAAGAAAAGAAACGAAACCAAGCTCCTTATTGTAGCTAATGATCTAATTGTTCTAATATTCCATGTCTCTCAAAAACTCTTGTAGCCAATGGTAGAGAAGCCCAAATGAAACACATCTGCAGAACAGAGACACTGTTACCCACATCCTTCTTCTCTATGCAACAGAGCTATAGTAGTTTTATTGCTTACAAAGTCTTCCAGAAACAGTAAGTCTGAATAACTTCTCCATTTTAATATTTTGTTTCAGAGCAGAGGGCTGAGGGTCAAATCAGGAACCATTTTCAAGCCATAGTACTTAAAAATCTTAGAGGTGTGTGAGAAACACACAAAACTTCTTACAAAATATTTATTCAAACTAGTCAAACAGTTTTTGTTTTAATTTTCCTGTCTCCATCGGCACATGCCTCGAGAAAAATTCTGTTTTAGAGTGTTCACAAAATAATTTCAAGCAAGAGGAAGAAATTAGTTCAATAGTCTTTTGGACTGGTTCTTTTTGTGACAAAAAGAGCAACAGAAATGGTATTATACCACTGAGAGGATCAGGCATACAGACCAAGTAGTGTGACTAATTTTGTGTATCAAATAACTAAAGTAATGCTCAATTTTTACATAGACAATACAATAATATGTATACAATTAAAGTAGTATTCCATCAAATTATTATTAAACTATTTGTATTTTTTCCTGCATTAGAGAGCGTTTCACCTAAAAATAGCCAAAGTTAACCAAGGAAAACTGTTCACACCAAAAAGATAAATTGTCCCATGCTATATTAATTAGTCTTTAAACTGACTGCCCTACACCTGAATAAAAGCATTAAGAACTTTTTCTCAAAAACTCTGGTTTAAAAAAGATGGAAGTGCAAAATGTAGATTTGTGTTAGAAGATCTTATGCATGTAATTTAATGCATGCAATCCTATGCATGCAACAGTATTGCAAAAAGTGTCCAGGAGAAATTAAAAAATATTTTGTTCTAAACATTTATGAACAGTATCTTTTACTCAGAGCACATAAGACCAACACCACAAGATCATTAGATCAATTTTTCCCTTCCTGGAATTACTGTGACAAGTTTCTGGTATTACAAGATGAGTTATCAAAGATTGTTTATGTTAAATGCAATGGATTAGTAAATTGAACAAAAGGACAAATGTCTCTTCTCAAATCTACCTTTAGCTGAGTTCAGCTAGAGCTTCAGTTGCTCAAGAAATGACCTTTTTTTTTTTTTAAAGGAAAAAAAACACTTCTATCTATCTGCCTCATGATTAGACCTAAGAATAGTTGCAGCAGATTCCTCGCTAAGCTCCTCATCACCAGCATTTCACAAACCTATTTTTCTCTCTCTGGTCAGCCACCAGCACTGTGTTCAGTTTAATTTTTCTGAGAGTTTTATCTGTATTTGTACCCAATTTGAGAAGTTCATTGATTAATGAGAGACCTCACTTTTCTTCAGCAATTTTTCCAACAAAAACATTCACATTATTATGCATCAGGAGATATCCAAAAATGCTTCTGCAATGCCACACCCTAAAACCTTCAATGTGCGTTTGTTAGTATCACTGCTTTCCCAACATTAGCACCTATCCAATTTTACCCTGAATAAATCACAGCCCTTGAAAAACCAGCACAAGGAGAAGCTTGTGAATCTGTGGGAAAGGAAACAGAAAACATTTTTTCCTTATCAATCAGCTTTTGTATTTGTATATTGGTGGGGGTCTTTTTCAAGTTACAAACACTGTTGTCCAAGTTAGCATACAGCTTCTGTTTCTGCTCCGTCTATTTTCTATTTCTATTTTTAAAGTTTCAAATGAGATATTCAAGCTAGCAGAGGATCTTGTATGCATCTTCACAATAACACTATGCTGTATCCAAATTGTAAGTCGTGTTGCTTTTAAGAATTCTAATAGCATGATGCATACTTCATACATTACCTTTATTTTCCTCTTGCCCTCTCAACCTTGTTTATAGTTTTGCATAATTTGTAATCTGCTGAGGAGGGTGAGATAATTGCCTGGTTAAAGTGGAGGATATTGAGGCAGGGCTTGAGCCAATCCTTTCTTGGGTAAGCAGTCCTTACTCAAATAGGTATTAGCCAACAAATTCAAGAGAGTTTACATAAATGCAGTTTGTAAGTGTCTAGTCTAGGAGGATATTGAACGCCGTGTCTGTAGTTTCCCTACAGAAATGGATATCAGCTATGCTTTCATTTTCAGTGCAACTGGAAAAGAATTAGTTCATTAGACCATGATGGATCATCCTGCACTTAGCTTTCTAAGTTACTATAAATTTTTAAGGCCAGATAAAACCAGTGCATCTCCAGAGACTTCAGGAGGTTTCTGTTATTCGCTAACAACCTCCCACTCCCATTTTACAATAAATCTTATATTTTCCAAGTAATATTGTATTCTACAGAAAAGATGGGAACAGAAAGAAACATAACACAGTTTTATAAATCACTGCAAAGACCTAAGAGTTCAAAAAGAAAGTATAGAATAGTAAACCTAATAATACTTATTAATTTTTATTTATTGGATTAATTGGGAAAAGATAAATATATAGACAACAAATATTTCTTAAATTCTGATTATTGCCATACAGTCCTAAGAATGGAAGCAGCCTAGGAAAAGAGAATGTCTAGCAAATTACAATGTGAATAAGATAAATCAGCTCCATGCCACTTGTTTTTCCTTGAGTCAATGGAAAATGTTTCCATTTCATTTCCAAAGGGAAAGGGGTAAAGAGGCTTTAATTAGTATTCCACAAACAACTCCAATACTTTCATTAGAGGACAATAAACAGATGACAAAGAAAGTAGATCTTCAAAAGTGGCAAAGTGTTTGGAGAAAATCTGTGGAAGCAGAGGGAACAAAAATAAAAAAGAGCTTAATAGATGAGGTATAATCTCTGTAAGAAGGACAAGATGCACAGAGGATAGGCAAGAGCATAGGTTAGTTGGGGTTGGTGGAACTGACACATCTAATCCAAAAAGTAAACTAAACACAGAACCTTTGTATTTCAAAACCATCTTAGGTAGCAGACTTTTGTGTGCCTTCTACCTTTTTAGTTTAGAAAGGAAAGTTAAAAAAACCCACAAACCTTTTGATGGAGAGTAAATGGCATACTTTAGAATCTCACTAAATCACGATTCCTTTGCTGTTTGATTAGGAATGCATTTGAGAGTCTGGACACTTTCTTTCAAACTTGTTTGCTTTTCTTCCTCCCTGCTTCTCTTTACTCGACATTGTCTGTCTGTGGTGCCGAGATTTTAGAACTCTCTTTATCCTTTAAACTGTTGCTGTCAAAGACTACAATAAAAGGGAGATTCATAATAAGAAGCGCATTCTGCCAAGATGCTTCTCCAATATATATTGCCATTATGTATCTTGACAGACCCTTGTGATTAATATTGTCATTCTAAGCCAATGAAATTGATCCTGTCGTCACCTTTAGACAAGAAGACAACCAAAAGAAAAGCTTCGTTACTAGGGTTTACACAGGAGATGAAAAAAACCTTTTAAATGGTCATCGTGCAAAAGGCAAATTCATTCCTTGTATGTGTTCACCGCCGACCACTGCCAACCATGCCACATGCAATAAAACACCTTTGACTTTATCACTATCTAAATCTAGTGTCCCTGATACACTTTCATTAGTTGCATTCTCCAACTCCAATTAGCAGCACAGAGAGTATTTTCACACAACTTGGAATGAACCGTATGCTGCTAGCAATTTATCATCCTTGTCTTAAATTCTTCTGCTCCTATAGACACACAGTAAAATTCTCAGGCCAAATAAAAAGTGTCAGGGAACAACACAAATCAATCTTAGAAACAGGTAATGAAACAATCTCATCGATCAAAAAGCATTTACAATAAAAGTGGTAAAGATATAAACACTGCACCTTTATCAAATTCTTTTTCTCTTTCTCTAGCTCACCTTTTTTTTTTTTCCTTCCTCCTGCTGACAGTACATAAATGTCCAGAGAAACTATATGTTCTTTGGGTATGGATGATCTTTTCGATAATAACTTGCTGCTTCCTTCCTTTTCCTTTTTGCTGCTTGAATGAAAAATTCCTCTGCAAAACTGCATTTTTGGCTGAATTGATTGCCTGAACCTTTAATTCTAATGTTTCAATACATTGACTCCTGGAGATTATATATGTGTCTTGTATTTCATAGACTTTTAGTTGTGATAATTTAGGCTTAGATTGCTGATAATGTTAGACCATTAGAGAATATATAGTCTGACAGCAGTCATAAAACAGGCATTTGTATACTGCATTGTGTTTTATGTTGGTTAATGGTGTGTCCACAAATGTTTGCAAAACATAAAAGATACCAATATTTTAATGATGCAATAAGACTGAATCAAATAAAAAGCCATATCTTTGTGACAAGAAAATTTATCCCAAAACAATGGCACCAGAATTTAAATGAAAAGTTTTATAGAAGAGAATAGTGTGCTTGTCAGAGGTTTATATATGTATGCATTTATTGGTGTGCTAAATTGATTATATACAGTAAATGGCTTTGCTGCTATTACACCGTATTTTGATCATTTCCATATGCTCTGGGCTTTTATTTTGACTTTGCAATTATGAATGTATAATCACAGTTATTTGAGTAGGTTACATTCTGCAGGGAGAAAAAGTGATTGATTGAGTAACAAAATAACACATGAACACAGGAAAGTTTAGGCACCGTACTGGTCAGATGGAAAACCAAAGTGCTGACTGCTTGCAGGCTTCAGAATATATGCTGCAAGTTTGTTAACTTGAATTTTATCAGGAGTCAAGGCCAGATAAACCACCTACAGTAACAAATAAAACCTGCTCAGATTTGAATGTAGTGTACCTATACTGACAGCAATCTTTTTTTTTTCTTTTCTTTTTTTTTTCCCTTATATATATATCAGCGTTCTGCAGATGAGAAACCGAGCCAGGTGAGGCATTCAGCTACTTGCCCAGATCAGAATTTCATACCAAGTGTGGAGATGCAGATAGGGAGTACGCAAGCAAGGGGAATTACTTTGACCTACATTATGCAACGGTGGGGCATCGTGCTGGTGAAACTGCGGCTGTGCTGCCACACAGGGTAATGGGATCCCCCGCAAAGGCAGAAGTGCCTGAAGCGACACACCACCCTCACTGGTTTTTACATCTCTTCCGAGCTCAGATGTGAAACAAGAAGCAATAGCATGGGGAGGTGAAGGGCTGAAGAAGGAGACAGAAAAATGGTTCCCATTTCGCAGCAAAGATACTGTCCTAAATAACACCCACCCTGCTCCAAAGGCATGGGCAGCAAAGCCAACCACGTGGGTGACAAGCTCCAGGGAAGCCTCCTCTTCTCACTCAGCCTGGACTGAAAGAGACATCAGCTTCCCTTCCTCACTTTCCAGAAGGATTGCTGCAATGAAGTTAGATAATTTGAGCCAGTGAAGTCTCATATGCAACGTCCCATGGGAGTTAGCAGGAATCTTCAGCAAGCAGAGGAGGACCTGAAGGACTATGCCTATTCCCTCTGCTGCGTGGCAGTAACCTCCTGCTGAAGAAGTCATTGGGGTGAGACACAGGTGGTACCAGAGCCGTACCACAGGACCAAAGAAAAAAAGATTGATGGAGATGCACAAGGCATACCAGTGAGCAAGACAGCATAAGATAAAATGACATAAGAGATAAGGCTGCTTATTTTTGACATAAATCATGTTCTCCAGATGCTTTTTCCTACCTCAGCTTAACCTTTTGCGTCCTTTGTGGCAAGTGCCTCCATGGAGTACTGGCATTTACCATTTATGGTATTTTTTTATAAATGGGGGTGACTAAAGCAGAAACTTCTCTAAATACAGCAAAAGTATTCATGTTTCATGTGAAGGAGAAGGCACATCCTTGGTTCATAGATCAGTCCCGGTAACTTCCTGACAGTAGAGAGAGAAGAAGCTCTGAGACTCTATTTTATGCCTATGTGTCTCATAACTAATGGAAGTAAGACAGAGCAACACAAGCAATTCACAGGTTGTATTTTGCATTACAAGTCTGATCCTATGATTTTAAAAGAAATAGAAATTTGGGTGGGACTGGGCCCTGGCAGAGGTATGGTGAGTTCAGAAACTGCTATGGTCTACATCACGTCTTCAGGAAAACGTTTGAGAGGAACAGAGACCTACTTTGCCTACTTCAGAGATCTAGGAAGCTGACAGAAAATTCCCTTTGCTCTTAATGCCACTATCCCTCACAGCATAATAATGGGTATGGAATAAATATTTCGAGATTAAAATGCCTTAAACAGAAGAGATACCACAAAACTGTACTTATATGTTACTGCCAATAGAGCATACCAGATCTGCCTACAGCCAAATTAATTAAGAAAAAATCATATGTTTTTATTCAAGAATCTACAGTCTTCATTCACATAGGTTTGTTACAGCTATCTGCAGCTTGTTTTCCGGTCTGTCGTTGTCAGGAGCAACCCGTTGGTAAATACAAGTTTAAAGCACGTTATCCAATAAAGGAGGAATATATTTCCACTGAATTTGCATTAAATTTAACTTTATGTAGGGAAATAGTGCACTATAAAGTAGGGTCCTCAGGTTGAGCAAAGCAGTTGGGTAGCTCTACTAAAACAACATCCATCAGGCACCCCACTTGTGCTGTGAGCCTGCTACATGAGTAGTCAACTTGGCTGTAGACAACAGCACCACTGATGATAATAACTCCCCAAAAGCATAGCTACGGCTCCACAGCTACTTGTAAAAATGTACAGTTCGATTTTAACGTCATCTTCTCCATTCAACAGCAGTTCTCCCCTCCCCAGTTCAAAAAAGCAGCTGTGGTGTCAACAGGCACATTATGTAAAAATAAACCATTTGATAAGTGGATGGAGAAGAACGGTCTTTGATCAGCAGAATATACAGACATCCATGAGTGCAAGGGGCACTGGAGGAATGCCTAAGAAGTAAGTTCCAGCAAGGGTGAGTTTGCTGGAAGGGTAATTGTGTGAGAATCTGTCAGGCAGCAAGAAAGAGCTGTAAGGTTCCAAACCATATGATCCAAACCAAGGCGGGGGGGTGGGGAAAGCACTTTTGCTTTCAAAAGTCTCCCAAAGGACTAAAAATAGATCATGGGGAGATGAATCAAATAATAATTTATTCAGAAAACTAACTTGCAGACAGAATACACAGTCCTTTGATGTTTGAAAACTATTGAAGAAGGCCAGTCTATTTCAAAATAGCACTGTTTGAAAGTTTTCTTTCTTCCCTCTTATTTCAATGAAGTTTGCAATGCAAATAAACTTTGCTGCTGCTACTATATTTTCAGGCATCAGAAAAAGTAGAAGAGAAGCCCATGGTTCTGGGGATAGATTTCTGCCTGCTGCAAAACCAACAGTAAGTTCAGCTCCAGCAGAATACACCCACGGTTAAACCACCACCTCTAGGATTCCCCAAGATTACATTTTGTTCAGCCTCTAGATAAAGGTCAGCTCTTGTAATTCATTTTTACTTTTTTCTTGGGTCATCAACTACAAGTTTCTATGTACACTTCAGAAAAACAAGCATGCAAGGTTTTATTCTGTAAGATATCCTACTGGTACTGGAAAGTGAAGGCTTTAAAATGCCTTCCCTTGCATAAACTCATCATGCTGAGGAGCCAGACTAGTTTTAAAGCGATGAAATCTGATGATCTATGTTTTCTGTGGTAATCTGAAGACAGAACCTTGGGCAGATGAATCGTACTCACTGGCAAAAACCTGGCAACTGACAGCATGTTTAAGTCTCAAGTTGCTATATTGATTATTTCCTTTCCCATTTTAGGATTTGAAATGTGCACTTGATTTAACCAATCAAGCAGCAAAAAATTTAGTGAGCTACTTTTCCCCTCTTATTTTTTCGGTATATTTTCATTCCATAACAAGAATCCGAACAGTTTATCAGGAGGTAAACTTTCTGGGTAAATCCCATACTGCTGGTTTTAAATCAGCATTACTGAGGATACCAAACTTCACTGAAACTGGCAAATCCAACACCTGCAGAAAGATAACAGAGGAGCCCAGTGCTGTTTGAGAAACACCAGCAGTATCACAATCACAGCTAGATAAATATCACATGACAAGAAGCGATAACAAACATACTGCCATAACCTCAGGAAGATCTAAGTTTACAAAGATTAAGGGGGAAAACACGAGGAAATGCAGTTAAACAAAGAGCCTAAAAGATACTTCTATTTCACATCAGTTGTGGAAAAATCAATAGAAAAATACAAAGAATGAAGTTGGTGTGTTAAGACCCTTATAAAAATAACTCAGAGCAAATGAAAGCAAGCTGGAAAATCAGACCTACGCTGGCAGTTGTTAAAGTGCTACCAGGAGGATTTAAGCCCTGCACTGCGCTGGCTTTCAGATGCACACAGTTTGCTTTACAAAGGCGGGGGGGGGAGGGTGTTGCAACTCAATGTGGCAGCTTCTATTAACTGGTGGCAAAATGCGAGGCACACAAGGAGCTGCTTAGGTCAACCTGACGCACTCCATCTCATACAACAGAAAATGACATCACCCACCCCCTGCCCCTTATTTCAAAACCAGTGCTGAAATAAATGATGCTTCCTTTGCTGTATCGTGCTGCCTTGGCTGTTCAGGAATCACCAGATTCTGCATTAATATAGACATCGCCACTTCCACCCAAACTGGAAGCAATACATATTCAGAAAGAGAATTGTTGGGGGAAAGTGGCATATATTTTTCAGTGACTTGCCCCATATTTTGTGTTCTCAATATATTAACTTCATACTATTCTGTTAGTGCCTGTGTGAAAGAAATATGTCACTAAAACATCTTTCCTAATTTGTTGGGTATATGACTAGAAAAACTTAATAATACTAAAAATTTCAAACTCTTTCAAGCAATGAGTATAATTTACTTCACTTTTTTACCCAGACCTTCTATCTGAGTCGGGTTTTTACATTATGTCTTAAGGCTTAGATATTTTCTTTCCCCCACAAAAAATAATTCCAGCTTAGATGTCATAGTCCTTGCTATCATTACTGGATGATTTATTTCATAGATTTATTTCATTTGTTACATCTGATGAAAAAGTTCTAGAGATGGGGCATCCTTCTGAAAATAACGGCATTTTATTTTAGACTGCATGCAACAAAGATGGAGAAAAAATATAATAGGAGCCACTGTTTTATTTTGTTTAACAAATACGAGCTTGTAAAGCACTGATCATATAAACTCACCTTCATTTATCTGAGACAACAGGATGCTTTGCAAATCCTGACACATGTGAATGTGTAAGCAGCCTGGTAGATGTTTGAGGCCTTTCCTCATTTCTTCCCAAACAAATTAAATAAAATCAGATTTTTGAATGAAGACTCTTTCACAGTTACCTTCAATCACAGCCATATCACACGTTTCCTTCTCACCTATGGTTGACAGAGTAGGCATGGGATTTCCTACCTGACTTTATCCCGAGAGGAAAATGTTGTGCCCTTTAGTGCTACTGAAGGGACCTCAGTCTTAACATAGAGCCGGATGCATGTCCTCAGCATTTCTCGTTCTCCCTCTTCAGACCAAGGATGCCTATTACAGGCCAAAGAAAGGCTGTTATGGACCTGTTCTAGCAGATGAGACTTCAAAGGGCTATTGAATACGGTCACATATCTTGTACACAGCATTTCCCTTTCTCTTGTGTTTCAAAGGCCAGCCGAGAAGTAAAGGTGTTTTACTAACACTTTTCAAGCTAGTTATAGCTTCTAGGTATCAGCCATAACCTCTGGGACCATTTACTGCCAAGCAAGGTTAGTGAAAGAGTTTTAAAGGTTTCTCTTAACAATGTTTTCGGTTGTGTGAATTAACTGACAAGTGATAAACAGCTTCCCACAACCGCCATCAAGACAGGGAAGACATTGTCTACTATCCTACTAGAGTGATGCTTGGTTTATAAGGTATCTGCCTCTGAAGATTACCATTAACACAGACTTGGATGTCACTGAGACTGCAACCGGGTTAACAACTGCGCCAGGAACTGCTGGAGTAAGCAGCATATTCAAGTACTTTTATTCTCTTACTGATGAAGCTGTTTTGTACACTTTTCTTATGCCTTCACATAGAATGTACCTCCTAACCCTCAGTGGTCCATTGCCCCCAAAGTCATTGAAGTACTCAGAAGTTTTATGACCGGTCTTCTGGCAGGAAGCTACACACTAACTGAACTTCAGGCATGTGAACCATCCCATTGAAGTTAGCTGCAGATTTCAAGTTCATACCCATGTGTCTGTAGGATGACAGTACCTCAGCATCTTCATGCCTCTTGATTAAAGGCTGGTAATTGGAGCCAGCTTCCAGTAGTATGGGCAACATTTCCTTCTGCAGCTCTGAGGATTCAGGATAGGGCTGCTCCCGTAATAAAAAGTGAAAAAAGGACAGCCCTGGGGAGCCAGACTTGCTGTTTCTGGAAGGGACTATCTCCTGCACTTCAAATCCCAGAGGCTTCTCTGGGACTCCAGCTCAGGCAAAGCGATGGCTGCGATTGCAGTCTTTCTCAGCATTGTCATAGGGATGTTGTGAGCCCAGTGATGGAAGCAGGGAGAAAAAAAGATAACTTGACACCCTGCACAATAAAAGCAACCCAGACATACCAAGCCTTCCACCGAAGAAACAGACATTTCTCTCTTTTGTTCTGGAGCCGAAGGATGTTTAATGTCTTCGAGGCCTCTCGAGAGTCCACTTTTCAGGGCCTCTTCCACACGTCTGTATATGAGGCATAACTTCTAGCATATTTTCATCTCAGCTCAAACACTGAAAAACTAACAGAAGAGAACGCCAAGGGAGAATAAGATGATGGAAACTCCGGACTACTTGGAAGATGAAATTAGAGAAGGTCCAGGTATTTGTCATAAATGAGCTTTGGGACCACCAGCTACCTCTATGAAGAGAAATGTTGTCTTTGCTCCATTCTCAGTAGTGAAGACATTTGGACTGCATTAAACTGCAGAGTGGGAGGGGATTTAAAACAAAATTTCCCCTGCCAAAGATTGCGTGTAAGGCCGCTTGAAGAAAAAGAGCATGATTGTCATAAAGCTTAATGTTACAATGTTTTCAATTAGTTTAAAAGCTTTTTTTATTGATTATTTTTATTATGGTTCTTCAGTTATTTTCTAACTTTTATTTGGAATAAGTCTCAGTTTATTTGAAACATTTTTTAAAACTACATTGCATTTTCAAGTGTTATCAAGTATGAGTCTATTGCAAGCCCAGGTTAGTGTACCTACTTTCAGTGACTATTTTTGTTTTAATGTTTCAAAAAGTTCATGTTGTGTGTGTTTTTCATCCATTAATATGATTTTGCAAGGCTTTGTGTGAGGCTTAGCTTTGGTTCATTCGAGGTGCTAAGCACCTTGCAGAATTTTAGCTATTGTTTTCTAACTGAGGTTCAACGAGTTCAGATACTGATGATTTGTGTGCAAGTCAAATCTGATATGGAGATTTCTTTCATGAATAGGTTAATTTACATTACTATATTCTTCTATATTTCTAACATGCAATCCATTCTTTTTTATTTCATTTTATTTTCATTCTATTTTATTTAAGCGTTTGTTCTGCCTTGAGTCTGGGTTCTGCACATTTTGTAAGTTCACTACTAAAGGTTTTAAAATTCTGAAAACCAACTGATACGTCAAGAAATTCAGCAATACTTGGATGATATTCATGCCACATATACCTTTAATACACAAGCACAACAGATAAGTTGCAGGGCAAGACCTATGTTGAAGATTTGCAATGACTGAATATTTAGTATTAATTTGATGGCAATTGCTATAACAGAATTATCCCGAGTAAGTACTTTAAGCTATTAAATATAAGAAACTTGATCTATTTCGAAACCAATTATAAGCTGCAGAGAGTTAGGGGGAAAGGGAGGAGATCGTGAAGGATAACTGGAGAAGGAGAAAGGAAATGGAGGAAAGGATTAATTGGACATGAGCAGATGATTTGTATGAAGGGAAACATATCTTTAATGTTACCTATAAGACCTAAAGAACACATGACCTGAGATCACTTGTAAAGCCTTTCATACCGTACATTTAAGAAAAGTGTAAGTAATGCTTAAGAAGTTACTTCTAAATATGAAGAAGTGATTCTGAATATCTGTGCTTCACAAAAAGAAATGGGAAGAGGTAATAACTAGATTAATGTGATATTTCAGTCCTAGAGCTGATACCGTGGTCATTTTTTTCCCTTCTGCCACAAAACCCCTGCATAACCAACCCCAAACACTAACTGTTATATCTGACATATAGAACTACATCACAGAGCAACCTCATCACACATCTGGTGTATCAGGTTGTCCTTAATCAATCTAGCAGAGAGAAGACACCATGAAGCTGAGATCAGTTTATGCAGGTGTCCAATAATTTGGCACTTATTCAGATGTATGACTTTTCCTCTATAAAGGCTTTTTTCTTTCTTTTCTTTTCTTTTTTCTTTTTTTTTCTCCCTTATTCTCTAACCCAATCTGGTGTTGGCCTCTTGGTGCTATTGCTCTTCAGAATGTTTGACAGATGGCAGGCCTGGGACATATTCCCCTTTCCACACAGAATTCAAGGAAAAAAAGAGGGAAAATAAAGTTCTCAATGTTTTGGATAGCCTTTCTGAACAAACAGACTCGGCTCAAATCACCAGAAAAGTAGAAGAGGAGAAACAGGACTGTGACAGAAAATTAGAGTCAACTATTTGAAGTTTGTTTTAAACTGCAAAAGTGACAGGTTTACTCTGAACCTTTTGCCAGAATCCAGCACAGAAGCAGGAGGAGGAGTGAATTGCCTATGCCCGTTTTTTGGCACCATTCTGTTAATATGGAACATTTCCCATTAAACAAAATGTTTAAAGACCTACAAAGGCAAGGAACTTAAAACTTTTGCAAGGTGCTTCCCACAACTTACTGATTCTTCATATGTAGGATAAAAAAGTGGAAATACAATTCCCCATGAGTAAGATTGGCTTAAAAATACAAGATTGCCAAAACTGAAAGATAAAGCTTTCAGCAGCACTCAATTTCAAGCAAGAAAGCTAAGCTTTTAACTTCAGACAGTCCCCATTTCTGATTAAATTCTTTAGCACTCTGATTTCCTTTCCCAGAATATGAAATCAGATCACAGAAAGGGAAAAAAAGATCCCAGAGAGGAGACCATTACTGACGGAAGCCATGTGTCATTAATTCAGTTATAAATTATTAGCTGAAAGCAGCCTCTCAGCATTTGTATTTGATGAACAAAAATTGATTGCTTCAAGGGCATTTCAATCCTTTTGATGTTACCATCTTTTAGTCCACCACAAATCTGAATCCTTAACAGAATGATTATAGCATTATAGTAATCCTAAGAGCCAATACTAAAGGATTTGGAAGAGCAAGAGAGATCAATAGTTCGAAAAAAAAGCATGTCTTTTTGAGTTGACAGAGCTGTCTAGCCTGATAGTGAACCTGAAAAAAATAAGTGGGGACTAAGTAAACAAGCAATCGTGCAGACTGAGCTAAACTGAGATGATGAGCCATTTTTCTGAACTGTTGAATACACCAGGAAGCTCTGAATATTTCCATGGGATTTAAGCAAAACTAATGGCAACCAAGGGATATTTTGCCCACAATTAAAAAAAAATAAATAAATAAAGAAGTTTCAGAAATATGTTTGCAAGTGTTTTCGGAGCTTTGTGAACTATTCCGGAGGTTGGAAAGTTCTGTGAGGTCAACATTTGTGTTTTGCATAGACTTTGAGATTATTTGAACTGGGATTTGAAGGAACATTGTCTTAATGATTGTCTTCCTTTTAGTTGCTTTGAAATCCAGAATCTGGGCCATATTCCAACATAGAGATGAAAGTTCAGTCCTCTCAGCAATTGGATTGTGAGATATACAGTAGACAGAAGGACCATGCATTCTTATCATGTAATCTCTACCAAATTAAAAAAAAAATTTAAGCTATGGAAGCAATAGGTAATGTTTGTGGAAAGTTCAGGTTGTGCCAGGTTACAAGTAACAAAGTTTCCCTAGCGCAACAAATCAGAAAATGAGTTGAAAGCTAATGCCCTCTTCAACAGCTCAAGGATTAGCATAAAATTATACTTTGAAGGAGGAAAAAGAACAGCATTGCAACAGTGGGGTATTGTTAAAGATCACTGGAATGGAGAGAGGGAAGAAAGAGAAGGAAAAAAATCCTTACACCAGAGCACTGCAAACTGGTATAATGTTTAGCAGGTATTTAATGATTCTTTTGGTGTGCTAAACAACAGATTAACTTCATAGTACTCAAGCGAAAATTCAGAGAAATTCAGATGCAACACATCTGGAGAGCATCCCGTGGCAAATGGTGAATGGCTAAGTAATCTATTTCAATAGCAAGACATGTAGTGATAATTTATTGTTTGTAACAAGGGCTGTGAGCTTACCATTAATTCTAATGCAAAAACTTCTAAAATTATTTGAAGGATAAATGCAGGACTTCCAACAATCACGTTTCTTCAGTGAGACCTATGTCACTGATGCATACTATTATTAAAAGATAAAGTCATAAAAGTCATTTGAGAAAGGGTGTGTTTTTCAATTCTGTATGATCTTGCATGTGAAGACTAGTGAAAAAAGTGTGGCGTGTACCTTTTACACTACTGCAGATGATTTTCTTTATGGGCCATAGCTTTTTAGCTTGGTTCATGTTTTCACATTTCTTACATCTGAAAGAGTGGCACAAATTAAATGCACATTAAAGACATGATTTCGGAACATTGTGTTGAAGCAGGTTTAACCCATTATTTTGAAGCTGTGCATGATAACATATGATCTTTAAGCTTAACCTTTATCTCAAGCTGTTTAAAATGTTTTGTAGCTGTTCTTGTCTAAACGAATAAAGAGGATGATAAGCAGGGACTGGCATAAATAATAGCTGCTTTAAAACGGGCAGAGAAATTGATAGCTCTACAAATGGTAGCCACCTGTATCAGGAAAGTAAAGAAAGCATTCGGTGGAGAAGAATGACTGGAAACCTGACAGCAAAGGATAGAAATGGCAAAGGAAGAGTCTTTTTTTAAAATGCATTGTTCTCTAATCACGCAGTGCCAACTTCAAGCCACGAATATAGGTTATAACATCACTGGTGGTCAACTGGCTTTACCCAACCACTCCTAACTTCAGTGAGTTACGAGATTTCATCAGTGTTGGAAGCTGGCTTGTCTTATGAATACACCAATCTTCATTTTTCTTTTTTATGGAAATGTTGTTTGGACTATGGTCTGTACTCCTTCTACCACTCTCTTGAGAAGAACTGGAGATTATGAGCATGAAAGACTCTGCCTATGTTATGGTAAGATCTCATGGAAAACCTGCAAGCATTAATGACTTTCCACAGAGGTTCACAGAAGCAGAGGTGATTAGCAAAGTATAGCTGGAAAACAAAAGACAAGGACACAATTTGTGAACGACAGCAGATAAGCAACCAAAAGGAGACAACAGCAAAACTGCTGTAGATCACAGAATGCTGTGACATGCAGGTAGTCTCGCGGGAGGAGAAAAAAGTGACTTTGTGAGGCCTGAGACAAAATCTGAACCAGTGCTTCCAATAGTGAGAGACAAAAAGACAAAGCTATATTTTATGCCATGTTACAGTTTCTGGAAGACCACAGTAACCAACTTGCAAGGCTAAGTCCTTGAAAATCGTTACATATTTTTCCTTCTGTGATCCACATTCACACAAGCACGAGTGAGCTTCTGCAACAGGACAGGGGCTTCAGCTGTCCTGAAAACCCCGAAAATCTCTGTCTCTGGCTGCATGACATAAACCCCATACTTAGCTCCCAGGTGGGAAAAATTACCCTCCTCAGTAAAGCTTTTCTTTGTCTTGGCCTATAAAACATTCTGTTTTTCTACAATTTAGAAAGAGTAGTAGTTCTTCAAACATGAAGCTACTGTAGAACTGCTTACTACTAACTAGTTGGATTTGCATTTTCACCCAGCATCAACCTGGACAGGCAGAAGATATAAATTACTAGCTTTACCCTAACCTTTAGGAAAAAAGTGGCACAGAACCATTGCAAAAAAAGATCTGTACTTTTCCTTGTTAAGGTTTGACACATTCATCCCACCTACATGTCTGTAAGAAACTTGTGGAGATATTTCTATAGATTATTGCTGGGGTGGATTTAAAATTTGCATGTATGCTCCTCAATTCTTTATATGATTCTTGGCAATTGGGTTGTCAAATTTCTATGTTTGATAACAAGATTAACACTACAGCCAAAGTAGCTTCATTCCTAAAAAAACCCATAATTAACAAAAATCTTTATATCCTTTATATCTGTCTACACAATATTCCTCACAAATGTAAATCTCTATACAGACTGAAGTTTCCAAAGGTCCTGTTGACATTGGTGGCAGTTTATACATATACAGTTTGTTCTATATGTGAGTGAAAATTAACTAGAAATAAGAAAATTTTAGTGTAAATATCAAAATTTTTTGTAAAATTAAACAAAAGATAATCATTGAGAAAATAGATCTTACACAGGTGCATATATCATATAGACAGATAGTGTCTCATCATACAATCATAGACTCTTAAAAAAATTTCAACTGGAAAGGACCTCGGGAGATGATCTGGTCCAAATCTGTCTATCCTTACCCAAGGCAATGCTACTTTTCATCAAGATCAACTTGATTCTGCCAGGCTTATCAATTAATAACTCATTCTAGTTAATGTTCTTCACCTGTGATAAGAGAAGGCTCAGAAACACAGTATGTGAACTGTCAAAGGTATTGCTTCTTGAAGTGTCTGAAGGATTAACCTCCTCAGGATTATTTGCCTTCTTGAAGTTGCCCCATCACCTTCTTAGTCCTTTACAACTCACTATAACGCTCTTCCTAAGTTACAAGCTTTCACTAGTTGCCTACTTGTACATGAATTCTTATTCAGACTACATAACTTACACCCTCTGTGTTCATACAATGTGATAACGATTCTCCTACAGATGAGGTTTGCTCTGTAATGCATCCACTCACATGTATTTTAGAGGTGTTATGTGCACGTTTATTTATTTATTAATGAGGATTGCTAGACAAAAGAGGTCAGAATTCATGTTGAAAAGTGTTAAACATTATTATAAAGTTTTCATTCCACAGTGATTAAAGTTGCATAACATGGACTCCAAAAAGAGTGTCTCATTTTAAGAACTATACCTCAGGTATCCTGAGGGCTTCCCGTATGTTTTTGGTGGATTGAAAGATAATCACAAATATATATTTAGGATGAAAAGGTTATTTAACCATTACATTTGTGATTAATAGGCATGAAAAGTATCCAGTCAAGTTCACTAAAACTACAGGAATTGATCCACCACCAAGTAAACCAAAAGTTTTCAGTAAGATGGGAAAAGTCCTGAAGTCTGCAAGGGAAACAAATTTCTGCTATGGAAAATAAACTGCGTCAGATGTGTGATGCTGAGAAACCATAGGGAGATGACTCATTATTCCTGAATCAAGACTTAAAAGTAAAATAATTCTACACTACATTATTTTCTAGTAATTTTTGTCAGGCTTCTGATGTGGGCTCGATTGAAGGATTTTGGAGAATCTGTTCTGGTATTGTTTTATTGTTTCAAATAAAGGCAAAATTCTGATCATAAGAGGTTGACCAATTGTAGCATATGTCTATCACTATTTCTATCTTAGCATCACTGCAGCTCTTCTAGGTGTTATTTAAGAAAAACTGAATCAATATCATAAGTATTTCATGCTTACATGTTGCATATGCAAACTACGTTGAGGAGTATAGGACTGGAAAATATCTGTCACTCAGCCTACTCAGCTGCTCTTGCAGACAATCATAACTATTCACAAGTTTCCACATCTTTTAAACATTTTGTTTTAATCTTCTTTGCTTTAGAACATTATTGTGTTGTACATTCAAAATTGTCTTTAGTTTTCATCCTACATCTTTTCAAGAGCATCTTCTACCCACTTATTCTTGGATCAAGATTGTCCTTTACCGTAAATTCTTTTCTCTCCTTAGGGCTTGTTTCCATCATACATATTGACACAGCAGTAAAATTTCTCCAGGCTCTCATTTTGCTATGCTACACAAAGCCAGCTCCTCTAGGCTGTTCTAATACGTTAGCTCTGCATCTTTTGATCACCCCATTCTCCTCACTTTCAATTTTTAATTGAATTCTAGGTTTCTAGAACATGGACAACCAAATCCATGCACAATGTTCTGGATGAGTATCCTGGAAAAGGGTAAAATTAATTCTTCACCCCTATTGAAAAAGCTTTGCATAATAGATCCAGCAACTGAATTTACCTTTTTCATGGTTGTATCCCACTTGTGGATTACAGCCATTTTATGACTAACTAATGCAATCCTCCTCTACCAATGACCTTTGAATTTTGTTGTTAACCCCCCAAAAGTATGAATTTGTAATTTTCTCTGTTCAGTGTCATTTCATTGCAAGGCTGATTATTCAAGATATTTATATTTTAATGTATTTAGTCCATATCTTCAGGACTACCACTAGCAACTTCCTTACACCCCAACACCTCTCTCTCAGTGCTCACTCAATGTAGTCTCCACTCAAACCAGTTCTTCTGCCTACAATAACCAGCAATTTCTCACAGACACAATATCAGTTTACTCAGGTTGAGATACCTTACATCTACTCCATTTAACTTGTTAAAAAAAAGGGTACAGTGTACATTCCTCAAACGTTTTAAAAACCAACATATCTTTTATCCTTTATAAAAATACATCTTACATTTGTTATTCTACAGTCATATGGTAACAGTGGCTAAATTTATTTTTAAATATCTTGCCTCCAATCTTGCAATTTCATATGCTAGTCCTCTCAGGACTCTGGAAAGGACACAAAATTCAGTGTTCATTCCCCCATGAGCATAGTAACTTCATTCTTTTTATTCCCTGTAGCTAGCTATCTTGCCCCATCTCACCTGTATTTCATACCTCTTACTAAAAATTGAAGCAAAGTTTATTTTCCTGGTTGGACAACCTTCCATCCATTCCTACCCCTTCCAAATGCAGAGTAGCCTCCCTTCTTCCCTCACTCTCATTTTGTTTATAAATCTAAAGAACCTTTTGGGTTTTGTTTTGAACTTCTTTGTGATGTCTAAGTTGGCTCAGCTCCTGCTGTCTTACAAGTTTTAACCGATCTCTCTATACTTCATGAACACTAGAATGTCATTTCCTTTACTTAACAATCCTTCTTTCCACTCATATTCTCTTACTTCAGCCTTAAATTCAATACCTTTTCTCACATTTTTCTCTTATTTTGAAGATGGTTATTTTTGCAGCTAGGATGAGAGTGTGACTCTCGACATTGGATGGAGTTCCAATGAGTTTTCGCTCCTCTGACTTAAAGTGAATCCAAGTCTTGTCTATATTCTGCCCTCCTAGTTCCTTAGTCCAAACAATATCACTGCCTGAATTCACTTAGTTTAGTACGCACATTAGAGTTTCTACGTTAAGTAATTAGAATTCAGAAGATATCAGTAATAAAGTTGCTTGTGCATATTTAATTCAAAATCTTTATGCATACACAGTATGAGAGAGTCTTTATGAACTACATTATTATTTCATTCAGCCTCATGCAACATACAACATGGACAATATTTATTGGGTACTTAATCATTCACAGTCTTTTTTTTTTTTTAACCAGTTGTTCATTGGGTTGCCCCCATCATTAGTTAATGTTCATCATCCAAACCCTTCACAAAATACAGACACACTTCCTCGCATCTCTGCTTTTCTGCTGTGCTCATCACCTGTTTTAGTGGAGATATCCACTGCCTTCATTTTTGGTAACTAGTGACAGATACTTTAGTAACTCAAATTCCAAGAGTTTCAGTGGCGATTGCCAAAAAAAAAAGTTTTTTGTAAAAAAAGTTGTTTGCAATCAAGCATGCTAAACTAGTTTAACCGATTGCCTATGGAATTGCTCACAGGAATTCTCTCATAAGGGCATGGACAGGAGAGAGTTTTCTAAGACAGGATTTAGCTCATGTAATTAGCAGAATACTACCTGCCTCTCTACATCTTTTTCCTTGTTATGTGCACAAGAAATTTAGCTTCTGTGGCCAGCTCCAGGAGAAAGCTAGGTGCATTGAGGAGTGAATCCCAGATAAAAGAAAAAAGGTTAATTGAAACAGATGATCTTAAATTAATTATTTAGCCCTTCCATGATGGAATAAGAAGATTCCCTCTTAGTTCGCTATGTGCTGTTTCCAGGTGCCTGATCTGAAGTTCCCACTGGATGACAGAGTACCCAGGAGTTAGACATAGGTGTACTGAAGTGGAAAGCCCCATGTGGCTCTCTTTCCCATTTTTTAAGCAAAGAACATCAATTCATTCCTGCAAAAGAAGCAGAAATGTGGATTTACTTGCCCAAAGTTTACTCTGATTTACACAGAGTTGTGAGTTATGCAGGAATTCACAGCAAGTCTGATCTTACTTACTTTTAAGTGGTAAAATCTGCAAGTTCCCAATTGCAACGTTTGCAACAAATCATGCTATTGTGAGGACGAAGTTAGCAGGAACCGCCAACAGTTTAGATGGACAAAACAATGTGATCAAGTATTCCCAGAAGGAGCATAAGCAAGCTGTGGAATATATGGAGGCATAATATAGCTCTGCAACTCCTCAGGCAGCTGGGGACTGACACCTACGCAAATACTGTCTAGCTTTGCAGACAGTATGACAACAGTTGGCACCACAGAGACTGAAACTACAGAGCAACCGAAACATGCAAGGCCCAGGAATCTGCAGAAAGTTAAGCATTTTAAACATTAATCTCCAAAAAAGTTAAGCTGGCATTTTTAAATACCTCATGCTAAAATGCAGCAGGCAAAACTGCAGAGAGGAAAGACGCCGTGTCCCATTTGCTCTCTGCTGCCATTCAGCTACCCCTTAGCTAACTTTGATGTGGAAGGGACTGTAATACGGCACAGGTTCCCTGCTCTGACCAGCACATATCTTTATACCTTGAATCAAAAGCAAGAGAGAATAATTTCTTGACGAGACATATAAAACATCAGCAGACATCTCAATGAAACATTACAAAACCGAGAGCAAAACCATATGTCCACTGAGCTTCTATGTTAACTGATGAGCCTATTATTCTCTTCACAGGACTAACAAGAGACACCCTTTCTTGAATTTTCTTATCAATGTTTCCCTTTCCCTTAGGGGGAATGGGACTAGTATTAGGTAACTCAATCTAGTTATCACTGGAAAAGACAATCCACAGGGAGCAGCTTTTTAGTATGTTTGAGATCACTCATTACTGACTTCTATAATGAAGTCATCAGCTTTTTTCTTTTTTTTTTTTTTTTTGGACTTTAGTTGATCCAACTTTATTTCTATTTTGAAGAATTATTATCTCACTAGAAAAGTATGAAGATCTGATAAGAACTGAGCCCAGTATAGCCAGCCAATTCCATGTAACACTAGGGCAGTATGCCATACTTTTTTCATTGGAAACTGGCTTAGTCCCACAAATGGGAGGCAGGTCGGGGGGAAAGATGCCAGTACAGAAATGTAAGATCTTAGAAATACTGTCCATGGATTTTGACTAAAAATATTGTATAAAATATAATGTTTTGGGGGCTACTTTTAAAAAGCAGTTTAAATGCAGAAGAGCAGCTCCAGTAGGAACAATAAAGAAAGGACCACCTTAGACTTTCAATATCTTCTCTATTACTTGGTACACCCCATGGGATATTGGCCTTGTGCCACACCATTCATGAGGTTAAAATCCACTTTATGCTTGCCCCTCAGTGGAAGTATCCTAACAAGTTGCCCATAGGGAACATTCATGTGAACCTCCCCCCCGCTTTCTCACTGTACATAAACAGTTCCCAAGATAGAACAATTTGCTCTCCTAGGCTGGTGGTTAAGACAATTCTTTCAGAGCCCTACAGCCTGCTGATTTCAGTATTCCCTTGGTTTGTTGGGGCTGTCAGAGAAACAGGGGAATGAGAACATGAAGACTGAACCTGGGTCTCCTGCTCTTTTTTGAATACTTTCTTAATCCACATGTATGTGCTGAGAACTAATAGAGCTCAAGGAACCAGCTCCTGTTAAGAATGCTTTTTAAAGCACTTTACTGAAAATAGTTACAAAATTCAGCAAATAAGAATGTGTCATGCAAAAATTTTATGAAAATATGCATACTAAGTATAAAAAAAAAAGAAACAGAAAGAAAAGAATGATAATTGTGAAGTTGTTATAAGTTTTAGGATGTTGCAAAAAACACTAACAGGTGGCCAGTCTGTTAGGGATAAATCTTGCCTAAGCCTTAGATGTTAAGCTGCAAAGAAATAGAGGTCTCATTGCGTTTGCAGATGGGAACTTTGGCATGAAAATGGTCAGGAAACAAAGGGGAAAACCCCTTTCTTGTTAACTCAACTACTGAAATTTGAGGTTGAAGAAAGAGGAAAGGGAAAAATGGGGACTTGGTTTACATGGCCTTGCAAGGGATGCAGATGAAGACTGCCTCATGGAAGAGTCCTCTTTTATTACCTTACCACCACCATCAAGCTGCACCAGTACAAATATGGCAAATGAATGCACTTAATGTCTCTGGGTGGACTAGATGTGACTTTTATCCTAGTGTATATACTTCATTGTTACCTAAATGAGTCTAGTATTATTCTGTGGTCACTTTTGGCTTTGAGAATGAGAAGAATTAATTCAGTAACCATGTCTTTTGATTCTTGCTCCTTGAAATCTCTTTCTGACCCAAAGGCCAGTCAGAGTTTGGCTAGAGGTTTTAACTTATAAATCTTAGACCTTTAGTATTCTAGGTGTACCCTTCCTGTTTATTCCTGGAAGCAGTATTTTTACTCTATTTGCAACACCCCCACTCTTGGTGCTAAAACTCTTAAAAGTTTTATAGTTGAAAAAAAAAATCCCATGAGGGAATCTGAATCTAGTCCCCTGTTTTCTTATGCTAAATACCCAACGTTATCTTTTATTTATTTTATGGCAACGGATAGTAATTTCAAAAAGTTTACTTCAGCGAGAAAATTTTTTTTTTCCCTAGTATTTTGCTTTATGTGCTCTACCGAAAAGAGAAGAAATGTTTGTATCCGACCCTGAGAATTCATAACTTATACACACAGAAACCCTGTACACTAGGTGCTTCAAAACACAGAATACTGACAAAGATCCCTAGAGTTTCTGACTTTAAGTGGGCAATCAAAAGTCAGTAGAGTTTGGAGACTGTTGTCTCCAGTGAAGAATGTGAAGAAACAAATAAACCAACCGTTGATCTCACAGGAAGTGTTTGCCAAAAATCATCTGTAAGAGCAGACATTGATGACATATTCCCATAGATGGTATTACTGTTCTCGCATGAGAAGCAATTTTATTTACATTGCATTTAAAAATTGTAGCTTGTGCTTTCGAAGCTTATAGTCTCTTGGACCACTCAAGGTGAGAATTCATCGTGGATGAAATACTGAGTTTCCCTTTTTCCATATTTCTGATGATACTGAGGCCAAAGAGACTGTGTTACGTATAGTAACATCTGTATTACCTGCCACTAATTTAAGCCACTAGGAAATTACAAATTCTTGCAGGATCATACCACCCCATTACTATTAGTAGATGTGTGCACTCTACTAGCCAGTTTTAAAAAGTCACTTTCATGGATACCATTATTTTAGAACCATATTTCAATAAAATTGTCTGTTGCTAGTTCCCAGAATTTATCCTTAAAAGAACTGGAGTGCCCAGAAAGTGACTGTGTAAAAATTATTTGATACTTAACAAAATGTTTCCTGTACATGTCCTGTCTGAAAGTCATTTTTCACTCTACTGTAAAACTCAGTGGTTAGCTCAGCAGAACTAAGAGGTGAAAAAGAGGGCAATCTGTCCTTCCTCAAATGTACTAAAAGGACCATTTAAGTTATAGATATAAAATCATTACTGCTGAACATAAAAGATTTTATTAAAACAAACAGACAAACCTGCCTTGATGTCAAGAGTTTTAGATAAGTATGCAAAGTTAAATGGGAAACCCAAATCATCTAGATACAATTTAAAGAAACCCTCTAAATAGTATTTTAGGCAATGATAAGACTGTCATTGTCATTCTAGTTATGGTCAGCTTGTACTAAATTATCTTATTATACTTTTCAGAAAAACCATTAACAATGTTATGATTTAATAAGACAATATTCCTTTGTACCAACATACTTGTAAGAGGTTTACCATGGAAAAGAACTTAGCTTTTCATCAGTTTTTGATGGCTGGAAACTATTTGACTTCCTCAAATCATCTTTATAATTCCTTCAAAGGAATTATCTGGACAACAAATTCATTGAAATTGAAGACTCTGCCAGCTGAGTCAGTTCATCCCAAACTCATTATCCCCACAAATAATTCTTCTTTTGTCTCATACGAAAATCTAGAAGCACCTGCAGGCATGACAGCGTTGGTACAAGGGTGGCCGTCAGTTTGGGGGTGTATGAAGAGGCTTCATCCTGAAGCTGTGGTTCATAAAATGGTTCGTACAGAACGGTACACTTCGTTAGCGGCGCGATTCCCGTAACAGCACTGCTGCTGGTGGCAACCTCTGTCCAAGGTGCTTGCTCCTGGCACCACCGCCCTCGCTCCCCTCCAGCAGCTGCGCGCTGAACCAGACCCGGGAGCTGATCCAGCAGAAATAGAACTTGCTCAGCCATATCACGGCTCTGATTCAGTTCTCTTGATGGTTATCCGGCAGCAGGGTATCTATCAAAGGATGAGAACTGCTTAAGCCAGATTAAGCATTGCTGCTAGCAAATGCTAGATTGATTTTTTTTAAACTAATTTCTTATCAGAGAAGTTAAAGCATTTTCTTCCAGTATAGGCTAACACTACACTAAAAGCTTGGCCAAAGCCCAGTAGTGTAGTGAACTAACTGTTTATCCTCTGGAAAGGTAACAACTGCATGTGGTTACTTTTAGGGATATCAGCATTATGACTAGTTGAGGATGAAAATGGTCAGGAAACAAAGGGGAAAACCCCTTTCTTGTTAATTCAAGTACCGAAAATTGAGGTGGGAGAAAGAGGAAAGGGAAAAATGGGGACTTGGTTTAAATGGCCTTCCAAGGGAAGCTTGGACTGTAAAAGCAGGACTCCAGACTAGATCCTTCTTCATAAGTGCAATATAAGCATATGAAGCTGAAATAAAAGGAAGGATTCTCATTAAAGGGGCTGTGGTTGCCTAGCATTTTGTCAACAACAGCATGAAGGGTAAAAGGAACCTTTGGTGATATGCTGCTAAATACATCTACAAATTACTTTCTTTTCACATTTATTCACCTGTTTCCATGAAGTTTTCAAATTCACTACAGGAGTGAGTGATAGAGAGGATGAAAAGAACCTTTGTATTTGTTTTATGGAAACATTATGCTGTCCACTACCAGTGTCTTCAGTGAGCTCAGTAATGAGTTGCTAAAACAAAGCAAAGCAAATTTGAAGGAAAATGTAATTAAAATTTAGAGATTCCAGCTCCTTCTGTGTGAGGAGCTTTTAGAACTGAAGGTAAGGATCTCCTATACATAAAGGAATATGAGCACTGAAGACATACACAAGCCAAGGTATGAATGTCAACGTTTTTTTAACAGCAAGTATAGGCAGAATATATAAAGTATTATCTTAAGACTTAAAAGAATAATTGATCTACATAAGGACACTATGAAAAGAAGTAGATGTTCATTCAATGAAATAGTATTGAAGCATTCTGCAAAAAAAGTATACTGTCAAGACAAACACACATTTAAAATCTTTGTTTTCCTTTACAATCGAAGGGCTCTGAAATATTGGAGTTGTGCAGACTGTTATTTTGGCTTTTTACAAAAAGTTTACATGCAGCCATGAAAGGCATCTGCTAATTGAAGGCTCACCAAAAGCCCCAGTTTTTAGCCGCCTTAGAGCTTTTCTCACCATGATTTTCCAAAGTACTTTATCAGATTCTCCGTTGCTTAATATTTACGCTGCACACAGTGACAAGAATCTGTGGAACCATGGTGAGGTTTATGGCCTTATACAGAAGGTTGGACTAGATCATTACATGGTCCCTAGCCTTACAAGAGGGGAAAAAAAAAGTGTTAGAATCTCATCCAAGCTGTTGGAATTCCCTTTTACACAGATGAGTTTACCCATGCACTTGTTCTCAAAATTATTATCCCTTACTTCAAGGACGCAGGGAAATTTGAAACAAATGTAGAAACAATAATTACAAAAAATATATACTAGCCAGCTGGAAAGGAAATGTGAAGCACTCTTACAGGCAGAACATGCTACCACCAATTCTTTCCCAGAATTAAACACAAAGCAAACAGGAAGAAGCATATTAGCAAATTCAAATCTGTATTATCAAGCCCATGGGTGACAAAGGACAACAGACCCTGGCAAGGGGGCTGAAAAAAGACCATTCTGAGGATTAAACATCCCTGGATGTTTAATGAGGGAGAAACAGAAGAAAAAAAGTTTATTGCAAACTTCCATTTATTTATTTACTCATCTTTTTCTGGCTATCTACATCAATAAATTTTCTGGAAATAAATTTAAACAGACTGAATTACATTTCTCTGAAAATATAAAATATTATTAATATTAATAATATCCATAATAAAGAGCCAATGGGATTTGTAACATTAATACATATAGGATACAGATTTTCTTTCAGCTACTGTCCAGAAACTAGATAGGGACTTTTTGGCTTTTCTGTTTAGCTAAATGGAACTTTCCAATATACATGTCAGAGGTGGACATCACACATTTCAGAAGACATCTTGCAACATGCAGAATCTCCCATCAGCATCTTATCCTTACCTTGGCAGTTAGAGAACTTTGTCGTTCAACAGTGTGAGAGATATTTGCTCTTCCTTTCAGTGGTCTTAAGTTTAATTACTGCACCCTGAATGTAACTGCTAATCATATGAGAAGACAGCTCCCTTTTCAACCCTGCTAATCTGTTGGTCTCTATCACTTCCTGAGCACAAATCTCTGTACTACTACTTCAATTCTAGATTCTCTCTCAGTTACTCAAATTACGTTTTCCACAGAGGCACACAAGTCTCCCTGAAAGAGGAGTTAGTGCATCTCCTTGCCAAAGAAATGCAGCAGTTTGCACAGCTATTTGGAAGTATGTTATATTTATCTCACATATCTACTGCTATATTTCATCGTGGTTTGATGGGAAAGCCATGGGGGAAGGTATTCACTGGGTATAAGCCAAAGCTAATTAATTTAGGAACGTGAACAAAGTACCCCAAGGTAAGGCAGTCTGCAAACTTGCAGTGCTTTCAGCCTACAGCAAATGCTCATCAAGAAGTCATTCAAAGCAGCTCATCCATTGCTGACCTCAAGTTAAGACCATTTCCACAGACCATAAGGCCTGTGTAACTGTCCCTTAACACAGCTTAGCTAAGCCAGGCAGCTGGTTCAAGGATCCAGTCTCATGAGGATCCCTGTACAACTGCAATAGTTTATCACAGCCAGAGAGTCAGTTCTCAAGGTGGGTTTTTTTCCTTAAGAGAAAAGGGAAAAACAAACGTTGCACTCTGCAAATTGAGAGAATACATTGCACAAAGGGTTTTGAGAGGAAAGCTTTGTACTTTAAAACGTGAAGAAAGGATGCCAGCTCAAAAACAGGAAATGTACGTTTTGTTCTGAGCTTGAGCCTGAGGACCACAGGACTTACAGGTGCTGAGAACATTTTACACTGAGAACTGTCAAGGGAGGATGCTCTAGTTGCTAGCCAGCTTTTGAGAAAAGTCAAACCAGTACTGTCCTAATTTTGCCTTACATAGTCAGCTTTAAAAAGGATGTTTCCTCCTCCTGCTTTTAGCCAGTAAGAAATTTCTTTTTCATAAGGGACATCAGGCCTGTTGGTGTGGAGAATCAGTTTGGGGAGTGTGAATGCTGCTGTTGCCAGCAGTCCATGGTGCTGATGGAGAGATTTATATTTGAATATGGTCAGTGTCCTCAGCCTGCAGCTGGAACGGATTATTTCCAACATTTTTTGAAAGGTCAGTTGGTGCGTTTCTGTGTCAGCATTGTCAAGGATTTATGGACAGCAAGAAAAGGTCAATAATGCACACAAAATGGCCTGCCAAAATGAGTTGTGATCTACTAGTGGTTTGTTGCCCTACAAAGTTCCACTAAACTGAAGATAACATACAGAAAACCCACTTGTTAGTTTACCATGCCATTTGGCAATTGCTCAGCATAGATCAGGTCTCCTGCTGAGCTATGAATAAAAGTGGTACTAAAAGTCACAACTGGAAAAATTTTAGTATATATCATCTTCATGGTCCATTTTTCTTTCATGTGCTTCCCCATAATAATGCAGTGTTCACTGGATTTTCATAGGTGTCCCCGGTATGCATGTTAAAAAGAGCTGATCGTATTCAGATATATATTTGCCTTTTTACATTATTGTGCTATGGGATCCTTAATTGTGCAACATTTTCATTAAAAAGATGCTGCTGCCTATCTTTTATTAAATTAAGAAAGGAAGAAGAGTGGCAGGTTGATATTATGAGATTTTTTTTCTAGTGACTGATGAAAAAGGCTGGACTGTGTTGTCACATTTTACAACAGTAACCAACAATGGCTGCACACGAGAAACAGAGCTCATAGATAAACTTCCCCCCATCACTGCCATCCAGATTGCATCCAGACCATCACATGTATTAGCAACTGACTGACCTATCCTTCTTCGGTTTGAACCCATTTAGCTTTTGGCTCATATTCAAAATCTATAGCTCTAGCAAATACAGAAGAGGAGGATTGTCTAAGTCGCCTGTCAACACCCACAGTAACCCACTGAGCTCAGACCCATCGCGACAGCCTTCGTCACACAATGCTAATTCTGCCATGCTAGTGGTAGCGCCATTCTTACAAGTACTGTTGAAGAACATCAGCCCCCGAAGCAAAGATGTGTGATGAACACTGAGCTACTCCCAGGAGAGGGGCTCACCGAGTCTCAGCACAATTATCTCCTCCCGAGTTGTCACTTCCCCTTGTGCAGAGAGACAAAACCCAGACTCCTCTTCTGTAACCCAGCCAAAAGGTCCTGCAGAGAACAACAGCGTATTGTTCCTACTAAAATCCTTCACTATTTCCCTAGGCACTTGACTATCTTCCCCTTCAGATTTTTCCTGCCTCTCTCTCAGCCACCAGGAAGGGCGCCCTGCTCTCACACCTCATTTTGGCCTGGGCTGAGATGGCTAGCGGCTGCTTCTGCTTGGTGACTCGGTCACAGTTGCAAAAAGATACAGGCTCCGAACTAGAAAATGCTTTTGGGACACACCACAAACGGCCCAACTAGAAAACCCTCTTGGGACATGGCAAGTTGGGTGTCTATGCCCTCTCCCTCAAACAGACATGCAGAAATCACTACGATGTTTTGCATCAGATGAAGGTCCCTCACTCAACCTGCTGTTATTTTATTGCTGTTACTAGATAAATTATGGAATTACACCAAAGAAGAAATGAAAACAGAAAAGGCTTTTTTTTCTTCTATATCAACTATTGTTACCCATTTCTGTGTCCTTAGTCTCTTCAAGGAAGTCAGATAAACTTTGGATAAGCAATAAGAAATCTCCTATTTCTTAGCTTCAGCTATTGTTTGTGCTGTCCTTCTAGCACATCCTAGTGTGACAAACCACTGTCCAATAACTAGCATGTTTTACTTAATGTTAAAAATGTAGCAAGCAGGCTTGCTGTGGTGATCTCGCCATGGGCTCACATCAGGCAGCAGCAAAATGAAGAGAATAAACATGGAGGAAAGCTACTTTTAAATCTCAAAATAGTACTTCATTTTGAGTTTTGTTCATCGCTGGGATTCATTCCAATTTTAATGAAACAGAATTTCTTGGTCATATTTCCACATTACGTTTCCATCTTTCATTAAAGTAGAGCCAGAAAAGCACTTAAGCACATGCTTAAAACTTCAAAATGCATTCTGAATGTATTGCCTAATTCCTGTGATATTTTTGTTCACTGGGGGTCTTCACAAGTTCAGACTAATACTAGAAATTGGCTTTGATTTAGATAAAAGCATTCTTGTCCTAAATGAGGTCAAATACAGCAAGGCCAAAACCTGAAACCTTCACATATGCTGGTGGAGACAGACACTATCATTCTTCCCTACGCTCATGCAGTTAAAACATTGGCCAGTTAGATGCAATATGAAGAAAAGAAATAACTAACTCCTCTAGCTTCCTCGCTGCAGACAGCTGTCCCACTTGCTGGCCCGTGGGCTAGGTTGGCTCAGATGCTAGCACCAAGAACAATGACCACTTTCAGCAGGGTGACTTGCTGAGTACAGTGCTATCCAAATTGAGCTTTAAAAGACTGTAAAAGTGGCAGGGTAGTGGTTCTCCTATCCGTTTTTTTCAGAGCAGCCTTGAGTCTTTTTTGTTATTGCTGGCTTCCCTTTGTCAAAGAAAGGGCATTTTGTACCGGAGGATGCTCCCTCAGTCATTTCCCCCCTTAGGAGCCTGATGTCTTCACATAAAAGTGCAGGATTTCCTAAGTGGCTCACAAACAACAGGCCAAATTCTTAATCCAGTTTCAAAATAGTATTTTCTTCAGTAGTCTTCATGAGGAAGGTTCGGGTCCCAGAGAGCGGGAGCAGGCTATTTTAATACAAAGGAACTCAGACCTTTAAAGGGATTCAAGCTGCTCTTTATATCTTCCAGAAAGCCTCGCTCTGAATCGCATTCTCCCAGCGTCTGCTCCCTATTGTCACCTATTCTCTTTCTTTCACCTGGAGAGTTAGGTAATGTCTGGCCCAAGTACAATAAGGCCCCACCTCCTTTAAAGGCCATCTTATTCTAGAACAACATTGTTTATGGATTCCATATGGTCTATCATTAGTGTTATCCTTGATTCTCTGTCTCTCACTTTCCTCTTGTGCAATAAAAGAGATGAAGTAACACATTGTAAAAGAATGTGTTTGCAAGATAGAATAGACATCTGCCTCTCTCCTTTGGAGGCTGCTGTGAGAATACAGTTGCTACCTATTTTGCCAATTTGACCCCAACATGTCTAGGGCCTCTCAGAGCAATTGTGCGTGAACACATCAATCTGTTCATGAGCAATAGCTCTGTGTCTGAGATGGCCATCAATTTTATTTTTTTGCACTGTTACTGGCACACTTTGTCCAAAAACTGCACAAGTTATTGTTGGTACTGTTACAAAAGATGTTCAGGATCTTTCAGGGAAGATGTGACCTGATCTTTCTGGAACATTTTAAAAAATATCATCTTTCTTTTTTTAAAGCAAATATTCTTGCTTTGAGCCAGCAAGCTCTGCACACCCAGATAAGGCCAGGAAGAAGTCATGTTTCCACTTTCAGAATTGAAGACAGAATGCTTTGTACATTTGTAAGAAAACACAATCCGCTCCAACTTGACCACATAACTTGCTTTAGATCTGTCTGTGACAGCTTAAAAATTAGTAAGAATAATTTCATCAATTAAAACCACCTGCTGTTAGATTTATGGCAACTGTGCAACACCTAAGAATCAGTGAGCACAGTGGATATTGTTGTCAAAAAGGCTCATTTTGCCCTCTCTTTCTCTTTTGCACCATCTTAAGTCAGGTATACCTCTGGTCAATTTGTTCACAATTATTCTGCTGTAAAACTGTACAAAGGTAGATGGCTTCTGACTGTGGGGGAGGCAGCCCCCCCACCTCATGCTGGTGCTGCTGAGATGGGAATCAGGCACACAGGTCTTTAACCACACACTTGGTGCCCTGTCAAGCTTAACAGCACTTGGAAGTCTGTTCATATGTCTCATTTCATTGTCTGCTAGCCATAAGGCCATTGTTTAAAAAAAAAAAAAAAGACAGTATGTCTTCTCTTATCTCATAGAAAAGGATATAAAAATATAAATAACCCAAAGGCATCTGTCTTTCTGGATTATTTGGGAATAACCTCATCTTAATGACGATATAAATGATACGCTTTAACAGAACCTGCAGCTAGACTCTGATTGAAAGAGAAATTATTATTTCTCTTCTCTTCTATTTCCTAAGTAATCAGACTTGAAGGCAGGTATCTTTGTGTTACTTACCAGACATAAGACAAAGACTATTTTAAAAATGCTGAATCTATTCTTTCTTCTTCACTGAAGACCTGGTGTTTCACTGGTTACTTGGGAAAAAACTGTTGCTGCAGCTGGTGAAATAGTTTTGGAGTGAGGGATGTAGAGGTGGGCATACTTGTTATAGTGCTAAAATGATTTTTCTCATGCAAAAGATAACCAATCGACCAAAACAAATAAACAAAAGCATAGTAGTTCCCAGCAAGTCCACTGAATCTTTTTTTTTTTAAGTTAGATGAAACTTAAGTATTTGCCTTCCTGCCAACTTCATTTGCTGGTCTTGTGTCTATCCTCCTTCTACACGCATCCATCAATCTCCAGCCAGAATTATAATTATTCTGTAGTTCTGCATGCCACATTTTTTCCTTGTAAGCATCTGAATGACTCTTGCCTTAGTCATTTTTTCTCTGCCTTCTGAAATCTCTATGATCTGAATTTATCTACAAGGTCAGAAACAAAGTCAATTAAAATCTGTGAAATCTATGGGAAAACCAAGAAGTTCCCTCAGATTGTCTTGCGATTTGGGGAGTAAGACTGGCCAAGACAGTGACTAGATCCTTCACAACTGCAGCAGCCAAGCAATAGAGACCCACTTTCCAGGGAACGGAGGTGCACAACCGGCAAAGCATTCTCCATTCACCAGAAGAAGTAGCCCTTAAGAAGGACAAAAGACTCCATGTGGAATATGGTACAGTTGGAGAGACGCTAAAGATCTTAACCTAGATACACTCATATAAACGTTGCAAAATCTCAGGTCACCTCAGGTGCTTGTCATTATTTTAATATTATTGCCTCTGACTGATACTAAAAGTTAATTGGAAGAGTATGTTTGCAAACCTGTATGTATAATGTACTTACACCAAAACGTAGTTGAACCTCTATACTTGAAAGGGTCTGCTCATCATTAGTCTGGGACTGATTTTTGGACACTGCTTTTTACATTGTTTCATTTGAACTAGATCCTGGTAAAGCCTTCTTTTCCCTGGCATATCCAGTGCAGTGTAATTTATAGTGTTATGCAGATGCTGGATCATTTGAATCTCCATTCTGTTGCACATAATTTACATTGTCTGTGGCAAATAAAAAGATAAGTGCAATCCATATTGCAAATGCATTGTACCGTTGTGAATTTGCATGCTTTCTCCTTGTTCTTCTTCACCTCATGGGATTTATGTGGTCATTGTAGCAATGTCTGCTATCTCAGTGAATGTCCTCTTATCAGTTATGCTTGGAGTTTAAAACTAGTTGTCTCTATATACATCGTCATAGCAGTCTTCACTATGACCCTAAATAATTCCCAAGCAATGGTAAAAAAAATCTGCTGAACTGAAATATTACAGTAAAAGTAAGGACATATTGCTTGAAAATACACATAGAATATTTTCCCTTATTTCATTCATATTCATGCAAGCAGTCCTAAATCAGATTGTTTTTTTAAAACATTAAATCACTTTACAGATTGAAATCCGTTTGTGTTGGGACATTTTTTATTTTAGTGACACTTTTATGTGGACCATATAGCTCTTTTGAAATAATTTTCACTTGAGCATCCGTGTTTCACTATGTCAGCAAACGTTTCCCTGATGCAAGAGACCATCTAGGCTTTTCAAGGCTCAGACACATAAAGTGATCTTCCCACTCGATTTGAATGGATAGTACCAAAGTAACTTTAAATACAACAAAAGACACAACTCTGTGAGACGATAACCCACTGAACCTCACTCCCTAAGGTCTGGTGTCTTGTGTCGTGTTCTGATGTTGTGTAAGAGGAAAGCTCGTGTCTCACTCTACTTGAGCTGCAGCATAGAAGGTCTCTCCCCTCTCTAGTATCCTATTTTTACAAAAATTGTGAGAATTTAGACTGACATCTCTTTTTAAAACTAACATCAATTAGGCTGGAGTTGCAAAGATATTAGGGATGAAGTGACTGACAGATGGATAAAGAGACAATGTGGTTGCATGAGCTTCATTCTCATAGGAAACCATGACAACCAGAAAGAAAGATTTGGAGATCTTTAGTTGGAACAAGTTGGTGCAGCCTTACTAACCTCAGTGAGCTGGAGTGACCTGCTGAGAATCTGAGTGCTAAAAATAGATAGTAATTAAAATGGAAACACTGGGCTGGGCAAACTCTACGTGAATGCTCTCTCTCCTCTGCACCTCCTTGTAATACAAATACAGTGCAATTGAATTTGATTGAATTCTTCATATATTCATCAGGTGACATGTTTTTAAGTGAGCATCAAAAACAGCACTTTAAAATAACCATTGGAAAAGTACCCTGTAATCAAAATACAGTACATTCTTTTTGGCATAAATGAAAAGTTCAATTCTTACTCTCGACTTTTTGACATTATTTTTATAACACTGCAAATCCAGTACAGGAAAAACGATGGCATGCAAAAAATGGAAATGCAGTCTCTCTGTTTGTTTATCTTCTAATCATTTTTCCATCTCCTTCTAATAAACTACCAGGAAATGTCTGCAGTAATTTCTAATGCTATAAAGTATCTGTATTTTGCCACTCCTTGTGAAGCCATTACCTAATCAAGTGCTACATAATAAATAAAAAAATACTGATATATGATCCATTGCTACTGTGTGAAAAATGAAAATATTAACCAAGGTCTCTTTAAAAAAGGTTCATGTGATAAATCACCACTTGTTAAAAAGTCAAATGAATGCATTTAAATAATAGAAGCAGAAAACAGAGAACTTCAATCCCTTTAAAACTCTCTCCATAAAAAATAACCTCTTCAATTCATTTGATGCAGTACATTAATCAAAGATTATTGATTAATATACAGAATCTGTGACGTGCTAATGTGAGAGTTGAGGGAGTCGTTTAAACTACAGAAGTCTTTAAAAACTTCCCTTCCCCCCGCAGGGCAATCTCGGGTGGGATGGTAAATGTATGCTCAGCCACCGGCTGCAGGAATTCACTAAAGCAAACACTGAAGCATCTTGGTGAAGGCAATTGCAGCCTCGATACTATCAACTGACACTTCTGCTCAGTGACCCTCTCAGGTCTTAGAAATGGTCTTTTTGGATTCCAGGTCTTGCTGTATTGATTTCAATCAGCAGCTTTTCCTAAGAGCCCCACTTTGAAATAGCCCTGCCAGAATTTCTGCTCTCTATCCCAAGTTTTATCTCAGGGTTTTTATTCGCATTTGACATCGTTCAGCTAACTGACAAGAGAGGATTTTGTGTGCGTACTTGTTTCCCTACCCACATTTTTTTTAATTATGTTTGTTTCGAACACAAGTAAATCTCTCTGTTTACTTTTGCTTTCACTCGCTCCATCGAGGGAGGCACACTGAGCTGCCCCAAGTGTTGCTTTCAAAATGTTTTTACATTTTTGCCCATGCTTCGCTGGGACCAAAGTATTTCTGTCAACGGCTTCGTTAATGCCAGGATTTTACCCCTGGCTTTTGCATACTGGAGGCACCCCACAGGAGGCTCTCTCGCCACTCACATCCCCACGCTACCCCAGCAGCAGAGGCTTCGATCGCCCACGCACCCCAGGCTGACACCCTTGCCCAAGGTGACGAGGGACCAGGCGGCCGCCGCACCGCACCGGGGCACAAGAACCGGGGCAGAAAGGCAAAGAGCGGGCGGCCGCCGTGCCCTCCATCACGCCTCTCCCTCGTGAGAGGCTGCACCCGCTGCGTCGCGTCGCCGAAGGCACGGAGCACGGCAAGCTGGGGGGAGGCAAGGTCGCTTAAGCCATGTTTGCACCTCCTAACTTCTATAGCTCTTGGCATAAATTAGAGCAGCCTAAAAGGCTTTTTGATGGTTAAGATTTGGGAGGGGGGGGAAAGGGTGTTTCACATACTAAAAAGTATCAAGGTTTTTCTCTTTTTCTGTTGTTTTTTTGTTGCTTCTTTTTTCAAATAAAGAAAGCTATCAGGAAATCCTCAGCAGAAACTGAGAATGGGTTCCTGATGGCTGGATGGATTTTGCCAAAATCCATTTTAAGGTTTACTTTGAGTAAGCTCAAATCAGGTTGCCATATGGAATTACTCCATGCAGCAGCCTGACCTAGAGCAAAACTGAACAAAGCCGAGATTATTTACTAAACTCCTAAAGCACTGGCTGTTTTGCATCTCTCCCACACTGGATCTAATTCCCTAAGTAAATAAGCACATATTAAGTTAAAAACCCAAGTTAACGAATAGGCCAAACAGTTGTACACAAGGTGGGCTGTTTGATGACACACAAAACACGACCATGGGTCAGCATTCATGCCTCAGACCATCTCAAAGCTTGCTGGCACCTGCAGTTTAGCATATTTACTGCTGTAGCCAAGAAGATTGATCACAGGAAGCCAAAGCTATTTGGTTTAAAAAAAAAAAAAAGAATCAGCTGTTTTCTATGAGCAGTCTGTCAGATAACCGGGCTAATGAAACTGTGGGCATTTCTCTTGAGCTGAAGAAACATTCATGCTGGAGAGGATGCTGGAGTCATTCTAATACTTTGCAGTTGTTTTGGAGGTTAAATAGAAAGCAGCACAGAAGAAAGGCTCTGCCTTTGTGATTAAAGAAAACGCAGAAACATAACATCAAAATGCACACTTGTGCCCTGGACTAAAATAGACATAACACTAACGCTGTATTTTTCACCTCACTGATGCGCTCCAAATTGAAAACACAAAGGATATCTTTCACTGGTATTCTCTAAAAAAAAAAAAAAAAAAAAAAAAAGACACAACTGTCCCACAGAGAAACCAGACAGACAAGACACGGCTTTTGTAAAAATAATTCATAACCTGATGAAATGTCTCGTGTCAGAATCAAAACCAAGAAGCTTCAGATGAAAAATGGATTTAAGTCCTGTTAGAACTGCGTAAGCTGCTCTGCAGTCTCGGCTCTCCCCGTGCTGGGCTCCAAATGGATGCAAAATTAAAAGGAAGGTAGCAAAAGGCTCAGCACACAGTGATCCTAGTGTCCTTCACCTACGTGGAAAACACTGACATTTGTGCACAGGCTTTTAGCTAGCTTGTGCATACAAATGTGGTTTCGCCAGCTGCCCCACTGCCAGTGCAATATGTGTTACTATTATTCCTTATTCCGGTTGCCTTATCTGGTCACATACAGGCAGGATTCCACCGGGCAGGCATTTATTCTGCCGTGATGACAACAGGCTTCTGGGTGTTCACTCAGTTTTGCTGGACAGCGTGGGACAAAAAGCATAATTTCACATCTTCTGGTACCTTCTTCCTTACATTACTGACCACTCGTGAAGCTAATAGCGCAGGCGAAAGGTGGCAGCCTAACCTGCTTTACCTCACAAAGCAGACAATACTAATGTAAAAAAGTGGGTTTAGACAGTGATGAGATGCTCACCGCTATTTCATCCCTCTTGCACTTGTAAACTCTCTATAAGCCAGAGGGCCATTGTTTTTCATATGTGACGGACATGTGGACAATCATGGTAGGCAGTGCAAATCAGTGTAGCCTCAAGGCTGCTCTAGCTGATCTCAACAGGCTGACCAGTTCAGAACTACCTCAAGCTTCAAGGGAGACAGAAGAAGCCATAGAAAGATTCCAGTCTGCCCTTTGAAAATGAATCAAATGATCTCTGGCACTACACCTTGAGAGAAAATTGAAAGCATCCAGCTTAAAAAAGAATCTTATGCTTTCTTCACCATTTTGTCATGTTTCTCCTCATATATTTAAAAAAAAAAAAATCAAGTAAATGTAGCACATTTGATAATGTACAAATTTATCTGTTTGAAACACAGCTTTGGTATAATTTCCAAATAAGTCATACTAACAGTTCCTAGGAATATTTCTGGAAGTGAAAGATGGCTCCCATATGACATTTACCACTTGATACATTGGGTACCAAATAATGTGGCATATAGTCAATTGAAAGCTTGGAAAATGCTGATACTTTTGGGTTTTTATTTCGCAGGCCTCTGGTTTATGCCATGCATTTTATATTAACTTTTTTTAATATAGAATATTTTTATTTATAGGTGAAAAAGAGTATAGATAATAGGTGACAAACATAGATAACATGATAAAAAGGACAAAGCTTGTGATAATAATGAACAAATGAATAATAATGATGAAATGAAAAGTAATAGTGAGCTTTTAATTATTTGCACATAATTTAATGCATGCTTAGACAAAGACCCAATTTTTAAGTTTCCCTCTCAGGTGCATCTGATAGTAGCTTTTGTTGTTATTTTTCAGTATAGGCATATATCTTCTGGTTTCAGTTTTCATCTCTATGTTCTGTTTGCAGGCCAAGAGTGATGACGTTTTGCAATGCAGCTAAAGTAATATGTGTGTGTTTGGTATGCTGAAGGCATCCATCATCTTTTGTCTGTAGCTTTTCTGAAAAGTTCATCACCTCCATTCCCTCAACCAATAGCTTTCTTGTAGCAGAGCTAATGCCTGTGAGAAAAAGATTGCAGGGTCCTCGGTATGGCATTTACAACAGCTGTATAAAGAAGGGAAAGGGAAAGGGGAGAGCAACTGATGGAAACTGTTGCCAGATAGCCATTTTCCTCATGAAAAGGAAAACACAATTTTCAGGATCAACAGAGGACACTTGCTGGGCAAGCTCGATCACAGGATTTGTGAAATCACAGGCCAGGGCTTGGGGCACAAGGGAGGAAAGGGAAATGGAATGGACAGTGCCTGAGGGAGCCGAAAATGAGAGGACTGTGAGAGAAAGGCAATGACAGACCGTGAGCAGAGATGTCTGCGAGGATGAGCAGGCTTGATGATGGTGAGGCCCAGCTGTTTCCATGTATACATAGCCTTGCACCTGGCCTCTGGACCACAGTCCAGAGTGTTGTGTGCGTGCCTAGTGAAACTCCTGTGAACATCCATGAAGAAACTGTGTAGTCTGTCAGGCTTTGTGCTGTGGTGGATAGGCCTTTTTATTCACACAGGCATGCCGGGCTGCATAGCAGCAGGCTATTTGTGACCTTCTGACAGTCAGAGAAGCTGTATCGAATGAAACTGCTGATGCTGAAGCCTCTGATGGCCACCATATGGGAATAGAGGAAGTTCCTGATGGTATCGCACACTTTTATTACAATGGCCATGACAGCAGATTTCCTCATTGCAGAGCAATTTGCCAATGAGCATAGGAGCCAAGAGTGAATAGAGATCAGTGGGCAATGGGTACTCTTTGTGCGCTAGAAGAGAGACTGAACAGCTTGCATGGATCTTGCAGGTCTTTCAGTACACAGCATCGAGGATGAAACTCAGTTTTGTTGCAGAGCTGAGCACAGAGAAACTAGGACTACTGCTGTCCTATGGAGGACAGTATGGTCTCAGGAGCGCCTATTGATCTCAGCATCGCTTTTTCAGCATGAGCTTCAGAGGCAGAGAGATGGCTCAATAACAGGCATTTCTGAAACCCCTCACCCATGCAGAGAAAGAGAGAGAGAGAGAGAGAGAGAGAGAGAGAGAGAGAGAGAAAGAAAGAAAGAAAGAAAGAAAGAAAGAAAGAAAGCAAGCAAGCCCAACACATGTTTTGCACACCTAAACAACATCATTTAGGGAAAAGATGACACCATTTCCTGCCTGCACGGAGAACCAGGGCCAAATTCAGGCCAAGGAAAGGGGAACTGCCTAAACTACCCCACAGGAAATTCTAAAAGCATGAACGCAATTTAACCATCTAACTCAGTGCTGCAGAGTATTCCCTAGTCCCATGAGCGTCTCCAAGAACTGAGTGCCTGTGTCCATGAGGAGCGAAAGGCCAGTGACACAATTGCATCTCCATTTTATGCAATTAATTCACTTGAGACTCAAAACTGACTCTTCTGTGCATCTCGCTCCCATCCCCACTGTTTATGTATTTTGTTCTGAGTCTTGCAAATGGAAAATATGTGAGCAACCACTTTCTCTCCTGAGAAAGCTGCTTTGTCACCCAACCAGAGCATTGGGCTCCCGCTACTCTCTGACACCATCAGTCTCGCATTTGTTCACCTGCAGGGATGAACCTCAGTGAGAGTGACTGAGAAGATGGGGTTTGATGGCTCAGAAACTGTTCTAGAAAGTGAGAGCTGTGAACCCTTGAGCTCTGAAGTACCTGAACCCCAGAGCAGGCAAGGGCTGCAGCATGTAAGCTGCTGCACAGTGGCTCGTGCTGTTATGCTGTGGAGTGAACTGCACAAGCGCACAAGGCCACGTAATGGCCAGCTCACACGTCCGAATGCAGTTTAGCATAACTTCTCACCTATTCCTTTGTCATAACCCTGCTCTTTGTCTGAGTGTAGTATTTTAAGCACCTAAGGGGCATCGTGCTCCAAGTCAGCAAGCTGATTTAACTGAGGCACAGGGGTGGTGGATGGCTTCAAGAAGCATGGCAGACTATTCACAAAATGGACAATTAATCTTAGTTAAGCCCCTGTGAGTTACGTCTTCCTGACAGAATAGTATTCAAGCAGATTCAGACATCTTTCTTAAATGGGGTAGCAGTATAGTCCCTTCATATTTTGATAAACTTCAGAGAGCACTCAGGATTCACAGGAATTAAAATAAATTACTTTTACCATGCCCCCTCCCAGTTCTGAGAAATACTCTCATTAATTGAAATAAATTCCTGAAAATGTATCCTATATAGGACAATCCTTAGTTTAAAAATGTAGAAAAACAGACAAAATTTGCATATTGGTAGCTATATTTTAAACCAAAAAAATCTTCACATAATAAATACATCTTATGCACATTAACTTCAAATTTACTTCAGAAAGCTATTTACAATATAAATAATTATAAATGGGAACACTTTGCAAGATATTGTTGACATAGCTAAATTGTGTTTCCTACATTACATTCCAAAGGAAAACTTCAAATTACAGATGTTATGCTACAATGTCACTAGACCCTATACATTGCAAGGCATGGTATTTGAAATGCTGGCAATCTGTGCCTTTTTTTTTTCCATAAATAGAACCCATTGGTTTAAAGCAAACATGAAATGCTTCATTATGTCTCAAGTGCTTTCTTTGCTAGATTAGTATATTTTATGCATTGAAATATTTACCTTGGGGAAAAAGTTGCAGTGCCTTAAAAGTACTTTTCTTAATAGACTTTATTTCCTTAGAAATGTAAAGGTGCCAATTTTTTATAATGTGTGAGCAAGATTATTTCTTGCATTTCTAAACTTCCCACTGTATTGGTAGCTGAAAAGAAAAAAATGCATGCAGTCCAAATTGCAACAAATAAAAATATTTAAAAATTGTATTTGTAATCCTAGAACAATAGGAAATCTTGAGAACTCCATGTGAGAGGGGAGTTAAATAGTGAATACAACCAGCCAAAAAGCTTTGTTTCTTCCTGTATTTGATCTTTCCTTTCATATACAGCTTCATAGATGGAGTCATAAATTACCTCATTTCAGAAAAGGATGTATTCCTAGCGACTTCGAGCCAGATTTATGCACAGAACTCTTGTATACATAAGATAAATGCCACAGTGAAGTTTAACTTCACATCTTTTTTTTTTTTTTTTTTTTTCCCATTAATAAATGCTCTAAGGAAATGTGAAATGGAGTCACACTCGTCCTCTCACCGTTCTGAACAGAAGACTGTTTAATTTTTTGGTCTTCAGAATAACAGCTAAACCCTCAGCTACACCTCTAGCAGGCTTTACTAACACCAAACTGAAGGGTTACAGAAAAAAACTGTGATTTTTTTGTTTAGTTTTGTTTTTTCTGGTGTTGGTTTTGAGGGGTTTTTTGCTTCTCAGTGCATGCAGCTGAAATATTTAACCGTCAATACTAACTGCAAATAAAATAAAATAGGCTGTCCTCCACACTATGGAAGTATCCGGAGCTAATCCAGTATACCTACAGGAAAGCATGTTCATCCACCGTTGTTCCTAAGAACAAAGCCTGTATTGCCTTTAGACCCTTAGGTGTTTTAAGTAAACTTGCAACTCATGGAAAGCCCAGAGCCTGAACCCATTTGCTGCCAGACGTGAACTATAGCCACCTTAAAATAGACATAGCTAGGTCTAATCCTGGAACTGTGTGCTATAATCCCCATTATATACAGCTTTGTATGCAGAAGGTCTGAAACCAATGCGTATGCCACAGCTTTGTTCCTTGATTGAAAGGTTAACTGACCTTTGCAACAGCCAGTCCGATTTTCTGGGGTGGCTGTGCCTTTTCCAGAAATACTATGAGACCTTTTCTTTTTTTCCGACTCGCTCAGGATGTTCACATAAATGAACATATGGTGGTTAACACACTTAGGGACATTAATGAATAAATGCTGCATGTCCAGAGATAAAAATGAGATTCAGATAAAAGTGATTAAAAGAGTTTAAAAGAGCAGAATTTCACTGTGTAACCTGTGGCAGTATTGCGGACACATCAACAAAAGCCATTTAAAGCTTAAGAAATACTTCTGGGGATCTTCAGTGCAGAGAGATGCCCTCATTTTTTCAAAGTGTATATTAGTAACTACTATTATAGAAACACAGCCATTACAGCTATTATTTTCCATAGTTTCCATACTCACATCTTGAGATTTTAAAAAAAAAAAAATTACAAACAGACCACAAACCTATTGCCAGTTCACAAGAAGTCAGCTTTTTTGCCCTTACACATATTAAGTAGTACCTTACTCCACAAATATTCCCATTTGAGTCAATGGGACAAATTGCTGAGTAAGGTTCTTCTTCTAATTTAAGAATTGCTTGGCAAATTTGTCCAAAATTACAAAATCCATGCCCCTGGGGTGCAATTTTGTGTAAAGAAGAGAGGGGATTTTTTGCTTCTTTAAACAGAAGAGTTATACCAAAATCATAATGCACCATCCACTGATATCAATAAGAAATGGTTTGAAAGAACTGTGGTCACTCTGTATTTGGAGTAGCTACAAAATATTATTTTGGTGTTAATAGCAGAACAGAGAATTATGTTAGAGAAATGATGCAACACAGCAATTTATATTGTTTCTGTTCCAAAACACATCCTGTATACCTTATTTAAAGTGATAACCTTTAGCTAATGTGAAATATTTGAAAGGTATTTGGTACAAATGCCTTGAATTTTTTAATTTTGCAAAATATCTCATCTCATCTGATTTAGAAAAGGAAGAAACAAACAAACAAAGATGACAATATCCTTGAAGGATACTAGATGAAAATTTGAATTAAATAAATATGTAATGGAAAAAATAAGCTTTATACCATATTGAAAAGTACATGTAATAGGAGCTGCAGTGATATTATATGCTATAATTAAGATTGCAAACTTGCTTTCATGTAGCATGTAGCATGCAGAGCCTATGTTTACAACATTCAATGCTTTCTGTCAATTAAGAAGAAATTCCTGGCTATCTAACGGAGCAGGATGGCAAATTAGCTGACAAAAGGCATCTATCTCTGGCAGACTGTACTGAAATGCTAAGGAGCGCCAGTTGCTGGAACCCCATGAGTGGAGCAAACATCAGCCTTTGCTGGTAGCACAACGTGGCTGCATGTACAGACCTCTCTGGTGATATATTCCATTCATTACAGTGCATTTTGCTGCATTTGTCATTGTAGTGGACTGGAACTATTGAAAATAGGACAAATAACTACATTTTGGGAAGCTGGATTTTGGGATGACAGTAAATAAGATTGGGGAATTTTTATTGCATAGCACACTGGCTTTTTTCCTAGGTGAAATCATAAAGAGTATAAGCATCTTCTATTGTGCCTGTTTGTTTCATAAGTCTTCTATTTTTCAAAAGTGCCTGTCAGAATGCAAATATAACGGTGCCCAAACTGCAGTTTCCTGACTACTTGTGGCCATTAGACCATAGCCAGGGAACTGCAGCTGGTCTGCAGAACTCTATTGCCTTCTAATTAAAAGCTTGATAACAAGAGCGCTTGGTGACCCCAAGAAACTTGGGTGCTGACAAAACCCCATTCATCCAAACAGTTTAGGAAACTCTTCCGTAATACAAAATAATATTGACACTTAGACTTATTTTTTATATGTACTAGGAGGGATAATATGATACCATGTACCTCTACTCTAATTCGCTTTGCAAATTGTGTTTTAATACTGTACAATGAGACTCCAAATACAAGTTTATTCATATTATTCATAGGAATAAGTGAAATAAATATGTATCCAGAACTAGATTTATCAAAAATATTTTCTCATTCCTATGCTTTAGGAATATATACAATTGTTGGGCTGAAAGAAGTCCATTTTGGTCCATTCCTTCCTCTGAGTTAACAGTTGTCAATGTTTTTCTTTCCCTCAATTATTTGCCTTGGTTTTATCTTAAAAACAAACAAACAAACAAAAATCTCTAGCTGCTTCTCTTTACGACCTTTGTAATTCATTTGGCAGTTAGTCAAATAAACTTCTTGCCAAATCATTTTGTTCTCATTTTGCCTTGGCTAACATTCAATGCCCTGTCTCTCATTTCTGCCGCTAGTTCGAATCGTTTTAGACCATTATTTATCTCTCCCCTGTGCAGAGCTTGGTGCACACCAGTGACATTCCCCCTTACTCTTTTCCCTTACAAAGATGACAGACCCAGTTTATTTAAAGTTTTTATTAGATCTTTCAGTCTCTTTATCTTTTGCTGAGCTCTGCTCCACCTTTTCTATTATGAGCTTTAGATAATAAAGACCAGACTGTGTTGCTCTTCCTTGTGTTCAACGTACATTTCACCAGGAGTGATCACACTGCAGTCAACAGAGATTGCTTATGGAGTAAGGTACTACTCAATTCAAGATTCACAATCTGCCTTGGAGTGATCAGGACTATACACAATATTCCAAGTTCAGAGAGGTAATTTCCTCTGCTTTCAAGTACATCTCTACTTACGTGGCCTATAATGTTATTATTTAGCTTTTGCTTCTGATTAGTTTTATTTGAAAATAGATATTTTTAACCCACCCATAGCATGCTGCTTTATATTTAGTCACATTGATGACTCAGTCCCATATGTCAAGCTTAATGTTACAAATGAAGCTAGACTTAGCGTTAATCTCAAGTTCCCTTACCTCCACATCGGTATAATGGGGGTAGATGGGGGGGGTGGTCCTGCTCCCTTTGCAGTCAACTTTGAGACTTCAGGTAAATGCCATACAAAGAAGGACAGGTCCAGCAATTGTGCCTGCAAATGCCCTATTTTACTTTTTTTTTTAACATGTGTTTTTTATTTACTCTTTTCCAATCAATTAGTGTGTCTCTGTTCATGAGATTATTAAAAATTGCAAAAAAGTTTCTCTGCCTCTTTTGATGTCTTCTATAACTCTAGGACAGGCCTTGATAATATCAGCATTCTTAATACAACTTAATTTCTTGGAATCCTGATTTCCCTCTGTATTTTTTATGTACATATGACTGATCTCGATATGCCTAATATGTTCTGATATTCATTAAATTTTCTGCTGCAAGCAAGAAAAGAATGCATATCCCTTTTTCAAAGTCATATCTATTATTTTACTGTATGTCAGAGTAGTTACAACTTTCTATACTTTCTTAATTTACTCCAAAACTTTATCAGAAGTAGGACAAACCACCATGCAGTTTTTGTCTATTCTTGCATCTCATATTTTTACACTTATGCAATTACCTTTGTATTTTACAGCAAAATTTCTATGATTCTATTGAGTTCCTTCTGTGTTTCAAATTAATTCTTAATTATTCAGCCACTTAGAACTGCTTTTCCTTATTTTATAATTATTACAAAACAGCATGCATAGCCATAATGATAAATGTGTTTATCCTGGACCACTCCTCATTCCAGCTTATTCTCCCTGTTTCTCCAGACAATTTTCTTCTGTTTCACTCCACTATCCACCTTGCGCGACCTTTCAAAAATATGAGGACAATCTCCCATGTCTACATCAAGACAACCAAGCCCTACGTATTTCTCCAAACTACACTGAGAAAGGCCCTCTTTCTTTTAAATACAGTAGAAGTAAATATTTGATCGTACTAATCATAAAGATACTGCTCATTTGACTCCTTTCAAATCAAGTGTATGTAAATAGCTATGCATGTGAGTACACAAGGAAATAACAATTCTGAGGAGTTCTCTCTTCTTTCTCCCCTTTTAGATTTTGTATTGGTTAGCCATGGATGTTCTATACCATGGAGCAGCATAACACACTTGGCCATTAGGGAATAAACAGATCACCAGAAGTACACATTTTGATGTGTATTTCAAAGGAACACATTCCAACTTTCTGCGTAAAAAGACTGCATAGCAGTTTTGTTGGCTGGGACCTGTGGGGCACACGCAGTTCAGAAGGTCTGCCCTTGGCAGCGTTTCCAAACAACCACCTCTTACGCAATGTGCATAAATCGCTTTGCTAGCCTGCCTCAAGCTTTCCCTGCCTAGACCTCTTCCATCCTTCTCACCTTGCATGCACCAACTTTGAGTTTAGCTCCACTCACTCTAACCCTGCATGCCAGTGCATTTTTATTTTTCAAAAGTAATGTGTGTTAACTAACTTATCCCACCAAACCTCAGGTTATTCTTTCTAGTGCACTGTGGTATATCAAATGCTGGTAACAACAAGGGCATGAAAACATATAATATCTTCCAATTAGATCTCAAAGGTTATTTTTTAAAGCACAAAAGTTTTTAGAAAAAAGTGTCAGCTTCCATTGGTTATTATAACGGATGTCCCCTTGTGTCCTTGTGCTGGATCTTGCTGCATCCTTAAGTGAGAAGTCACATCAAAGTGTGATCCATTACAGCCTAGTGAATAGTTTCTAATGGTTTCAGTGTCATATAGATGCTCCAGCGCATATCCAGTTAATGTGTAAGCATGCTTATCAAAGTACTGCCTATGGGAGCTGTAATAATTTGGGGAGGCTGCTGGGTGGTCCCCTGGGGTTTGATGAGGGGACATGTCTGAATGCAGGTAGTCTTTAGCTAGTACCAAGCTAGATTTTGATATTCGGTCAGAACTGGGGCTGCTTATCCTAGACAGTGTCGTGGGGCTGTTGTCATAGTCATTTTCATGCGGGCTCATAATCTTCCCATCTCGTTGCTGGATGTGTTCACAGGGAGGAGTGTTGGCAACCGTCGGGACGCGGCAGACATCCCCTGCCAACTGCTGCTGAGGGTAGTTTGCAAAACAGATAGCGTGCTTCTTCCCTGTGCCATTAATGGATACCAGTGGATCAGGGGTCGTTTTCCGCATCTGTAGTCTGTTTTCTTCCTCTTTAATCATTTGCTGGGTGGCTCTTATTAGAGTTTCAATTTTGCTGGGCTCATGCGGACTGCTCTGATATTGCTCAGGACGGTATCGGTCACCTGATTCACTGGCAGAGCCAGGATCAGGTGAGCTAACGACACTGTCCTCATCCCAGTGTCCTCTCCCTAGAAAAGAGAGAAAGGGGACAAGCACTGAGGTTGAAGGAAACAAGCAATCTTAAAGAACAAGTACGCTGAACCTTACTTTACAGACAGAAAACCAAGACAGAGGCAAGTGAGTCGTAACAAAGTCACCAAAAATGACCACGATAGACACCTTGCTTTTCAGTAACAACCTCTAGTTTCCAGTGCTCCCACATGGAAGAAGTAACACAGCTGAAAATATACAGAGAAGAGATCTAAGCACCTCAACACAGACATCCAGTGTAAGCTGAGATGCTCTGGGGTAACCAAGCATCTGCACAGGCCCAGCAGATATGGCACCAACTCTATAGGAGCTCAGTGTCTTCTGGAGCAGCTAGAGGCCAGGCAGGGAACCTTAGGGCATGTCAAAGTGCCCTTGACACCGATGTTCAGGCCCTTGACCCCTCACTGCCTCTTTGCATCAACAAAGTCTGAGTGAATCGGGCCCGTGGTAAAAACAAAAATCTCAAGGAATTACAAGCGTACATGACTCCAGCGCATCTTCTCAGCCCTTCCCAGGAGCTAAAACATAGAGAAAGAAAGCATTGTGGAACGGTTTGTGGCCCCGTGGTAACTTTATGCAGGTTACATAACAATAAATAAACAGAAGTAATGAAGCAGTTATTCTTCTTTGGAAGCATAAGAACCCATAGCTGTTAGACAAGGTTACTGGGAAAAAATGTGATATTATATCCCAATGCACAAATATTTGCTGTATAAAACTTTTAGAATGGGAAAATATAACTATTCTTACCTCTCTCTAAAAAATAAGGCCCATAGACATACCAGAGAAGGTGTTCAGCTTGCACGTAGCTGAAAGGACAGCATCAGACCTGTCAGTCCTCACTAGGAAGAAAGTGAGTGACTCCCACATCTGAACAGCCAACTAAGACCACACTATAATAAAGGGCTTAATAATGGATTTCCTGAGATACGTGCCTGCAGGAGGGCATGTGTTGGACTTGCACAAATTACTTAATGATGCCTTTGCCTCAGCACATACAAAGTCTTCTTTGGGGATGAGGCCTGTTGGGTTGGTTGACAGGACTCCCCAAAGAAAACTCATTTTCAGACTAGCAGGAATAGTTCCCACTGCTTTGTGTTGGGTCAAGGCATGCGGATCTGTTTGGGCGGCAGACCACTACCACTGTGTTGCAGAGTTCATGACAAAATCAGTGATGGGCTTTTATAATAAACATATCCTGCCCTTTGTAGGTGGAAGTACTGCACTGTGGATTATCACACGAGCATAATTTTATCCTTCACATCCTCTTAAGGTCTGGGCCCAAAATGCCAGGATCTGGAGGCAGCAGGGAACTCCAGCTGCCAGACCATGCGGTATGTCAGGCATACCATGACATGCTGAGAAGCTGGTCAGCCACGGCTCTAAACCACGTGGTGTTTGTTTCACTGCACAGACCATACCTACAGTGCCCCAAGATCTCCTGAGGGTGACCAGAAATGCATGGGCTCATACACAATATCCAGGGCCTGCCATACTGGTCAGGTCATTGTCATTACTGTAAGGTGACTCTGAGTCAGCAGTACCAGAAGATGCATTAAAATGACAGAAAAGGAAGAAGTTTTCTGCCCAAAGAAACTGCTCTGACAGCAATGTTCACATAGCATTGTCAAAAACAATTTCAACTGAGAAAAGCCAAGGTTTGAAATTGCCTAAATCCAAATGAAAATGGCACACTTGCAAGGGAAATGTTCCCTCTCCTCAACTGAGACCAACATGTCAGGTTTTACCCCCAAAGCTACATGCAGACTGAAGGCCCACTGAAATATGTAAGACTTGATACAATAAAGAAAATAATTGCGGCAAAACCAAGGAACAAACTAAAATAAAGTTATATTATCCATTTGCATTGATTATCCTTGGTAAAAGTATGGAATAAATATTTAACACTTTTGCATTTGTACCTCTGTATGATATTTCTATATTACTATCTTTCTATGCTCAGTAAGAACTACCATGCACAAAACTTGCCAGCAAAATTATCATATTCTGCTCAATTGTCTTTTTTGGAGAAGAAAAAGCTAGAGAAACACAAGTATGACAGACGTACAGAACAGACACAAGGAAGGAGGTGTGTTTTCACAGGAAAAGTGGAGAACAGTACTTATCGGCAAAATTTAGGTGTCCTTTTCTTTCCTCATGTTTCCTCTGACTGTATTTCCTAGAACTTGATATTTAATAATTTTTCTAATCTCAACCTAATTTTCCTCAGATTGGAGTAAAATAGTACAGGGGGTTTTTATTTCCAAAGCCTCATTCTGCAAGTCAGTGGAATGGTACTAATGCAATTAGCTTTTATGAGTTCTTCAAATACAACCTATGTTTTGACAGATTATTTTAGTAGAAAAGCAAGTTTTTTACTGCTGCATCTATCCTTACACCTTAAACTCTGATCTTTGGGTCAGCCGTAGTCTTTCAGCTCTCAGCCTACCCTTTAAATGCGAGGACCTTTGGATTTTCTAAACCCAAGATCAGCCTTTCATTTTGAATTTTTTATCAGCTTCAGCCTCTGAAGATGTGCTAATGCACTGAGGTTGCAACCTGCCAGACACCAAGCAAGGCTTTAGGCTTGGTCTCGAAAGGACGGAGAGACTCAAATTGACTCAAAATTATATCTAGGGATAAATATCTGAAACCAAAAGCAAATGTTAATTTGAATTGCCAATTTTAAATAAAAGTAAACAGCAAAACTTATAGAATCTAATAATCAGTGCAGAGAAAAGAAGTCATTTGGAGAACAATTTCTCCAAAGACTTAAAGGTGTTTTAATATCTAGCTTGGGATTAGTTCTAACTAATTTTGTGCTAAATATATTCTATCAAAAGTAGTTCGATATTAAGTCAAATAAATAACACATTTCTATCAAGTGTATAAATTTGTTCATATTTTTTAAGATCATCCTTAAGATCTCACCAGTCAGATATTCCCACCTTAATTTCACAGACTAAAAAATATACAACAAATTATATTTTGCTGCACATAAACCAGACTGTCAAACTCAAACTGAACTGTAAGTATTCCTCATCTCCATAGATGTGATCTCTGAGACAAGGACATGCATCAAGAGTCTCTCTCATTTTCTGCGTCTCACATAAATAGCTGCATGTTTATGTCATGTTGGTTTATCTGAGATGGTGCCGCTTCTGCAAATCCTTGTTATGTCTTACCATGAATCCTGTGCACTGAAGTTATGTGGGGCATACTGTTTTCGTATGCTTCTCTGCTCTCAGGGGACGCCTTAGTCAGGGGCAATGCCGAACGAGAACCCCACCAACTCTCCCTTCCCGGCTGCGGCGTGCCAAGGAAATACCGGCCAGCTTCACATCTGCCTCCTTCACAGGCCTGAGTATGGAAATGTCTGTCATCGGTCAGCCTCGAGTGGTCAAGTGCAAAACCATAGCAGAGAGCACTGCGGTCCGAGTACTGTCTGTAGGCACAGGAGACATCGTGGTGCTGGGAGCTCGGTCTGTCCGCCGGCTCCAGTAGCTGGGGAGAAGCCGTGTCGGTCAGAGGGCTCCCGCCCCACTGGCTCTCGTGGTCAGACTCGGATCTCTCGGTGTGAAATCCAGAATACTGCAAAACAGGAGAAGCAGCGGGAAATTACTACGCCTGGGTGAAATCTGCAAGTAACTGCACTGAAAAGACAGAGTATGCATGTGATAGGGTGGGGTTTGTGAGCGTGCCCACACATCTGCCCCTTCTGATTGGACACCTAGGCCTTTCCTGTGCAGCACTTTGTAATGAGCTCACAGATGACAGGACAGATCACATGAAAGTCTAAAACATTGCATGTCGACCCTTAATAGCCATCTCCTTTATGATGTGTAATATTAGGCACAGTGACATCAACATTGCAATTCTCTTTTTTTTTTTTTCTTTATGTCCAGGTTTTCCTTATTATTTTGAAAGCTAGTGCTTGTGCTCAGCAATGGTCCCCAGTGCTCTTCGGCAAAACACTTTCAAAAGGGACTGAAATAACACCGCTCCTGGAGCACTCTCGCGTGTCAAATTGAAACTGAATGAGTTTGTAAGTTCTTTTTCTAAGGGTTCCCTTTCTTTTCCACATATTTTGTTTGCTGTTGGATTTCTTTTCTTACCTGGAGTGGTATCTTGGAACTTCTTTCCTCCTATTAGTAGGGAAAAGAAAACCTCCTGCAGAACCTGGGACTACCAACACTACTCCGAAGTGAGGCAGATTGGTAGGAAGCTAAAAATCACAGCTCTCTTGCCATGTGGGAACAAGGAAATTTCAGAAACTATTTGCCAGAAAAGGCAACCTCTAGCCAAAGGAGGCAGAGAGGGCATTTTGGCACCCTCACTTAAGCAGGGCCCTCCCAACACTGAAGCTGTGGTTAGCAGGCAGTTGGAAAAGCAGACAGAATAGGAGCATGGGCATTTGTTCAGAAAGAAGTAAGGGTTAAGTTAAATGTCACGGATTTCTAGATATTCATAATGAATGTTCCAAACTTTCAGATACTTTTTGGGAAAGAAAAAAAAAAAGAATGCTTATTAAACCTCCTGGGATTTAGCTATCTCATTTTTAAATATTTTTATTTATTGGAACTGTCAAACTTCATGGAACATCTTTAAATCAATTTCACCCATGATTATGGATTGGGCTGAGACCAAATCTGTGCATGCTCACCTCTTCACTACTGCACACTCGTATCACAAATCAATGTATTACAACATGAAACCCTGGAATTCTCCCATTCCATCACTCACCTTCCAGATGCCCACTCTGCCTTTCCTTTTAACAGGCATTAGGCCTCTCTCCTGAAAACATAAGCTTACCTTCCTTTTCATTAGATTGAGTTGCTATGAAACTCCTCATTATCAGGCAGGATCAAGGTTTTATGCACTTACCAATCGAAAGTACTGAACAGATGTTTGGCTTACAGAAACTTAAACCATCTGTGCAACATCAGTAGTGGAACTACTTCAGTTTTGACATTTAATTGGTTATTTCTTCAATAGTCCGGTTTATATTTGTGAATACTGTTTGTTAACACAATAGGTTATTTAAAGGAAAGAAAGAAAGGGTCATGGCTTTGAAGAGCTCGATTATATTTTGTTATTAGTTGTCAGAAGAATACCCATAGGCAAAAAGCCTACCAGTAGATGTGGAGGAGGTCAGCAAGTTAGTACCACCATATTTATCACAAGGTTTTGGAGATGAAAGGATAAATCTGATTTTGCACGGAGGTGAAAGAGCTACAGAGCCACAAGGGTTCTTTTAAATGCCAGTAACTCAGCATAAGTGAACTAGAAACTTTATTCAGCCATCGCAGTTATGTGACCAACTGGAACATCTCACTCTTCTTATCCTTTCAGATCTAATGTCTTCAAACTGCTTAGTCACAAAGATATCTTCATAAATACTGAATGAATTATTATAACCTTTTTGACAAAAATAAACAGATAAAATTAAGTATCCAATGAAAAAATTAGAAATTAACAAGATTTTTACTATTAAATATTAGTTAAAATGGAAATTCACAAAAGGAAAACTACTTTGGTATCTGTTCTTAATTTTAGAATTGTTCTTAGTGCTCTTCTTGGATTTGACTTTTATAATTTAAAAAGTTAAGCTAAAATATAAGATAATATAAGCATAAAAGTATAAAAAAGTTAAAAGTTCCTTTATTTTCTTATTAAAAACAAAAGTCATAGTATGTATTTCTGTTATGAGGAGGACAAAGAAAAATTAGTTTCTAATAATACTATAACAGAATGTCAATTTGGGACAATTTATGATGATAATAAATGCGAGAGATTCTTTCAAACTGAAGAGTCTTAATTTCATTTAATAGATATTCTTCTATTAGTTCTGTGTTTCTAAGGACACTTCATGGTCTAGCATAACTTTCCTTGAAGGGAATTTCTCCATTTAACTGAAAACTTGCTCAATATTTTTTTGTCTTGAACCTAACCACAAAGGATTCAATTGCACAGGCCTTTGTGCACTTTTCTTAAAGAAAGGGAAACCATTTTAAAGGGTACATGTTCAGTATATCAGAAATGCACCATGAAATGTCATATAACCATGTAGTCAAGACCAACAATACTTCATGTATATTCTTTGTACTTGATGTAAATGATGATTATTTGAGATCTGACCCGTAGCAGCTGCTAGGCCACGAACAGAATTAAATTAACACAGTGAATTGCTTCTGGCCTACATTGTCTACCAAGGTTTGATATGACTGCTTATTCTTAAGGTCCAACATAAGCAGACATAGGCCAAAAATATGTCTAATTCCCTTTAAAGTTAATCACATCTCTGTTTGGCATCGTCAGGCTGCCTCTACCGCTGCAGTTCTACCACTGCCTCTTCTGGGAATCTGATGTTGACAGGTGGAGACTCCAAATACAGGCATGTGTGACATGTTGACGGGGGAAGAAATGAAAGGATGATCAAAGATACTGCTTTGCTGAAATGGGAGTGGAAACACTATCTCTAAAGTCAGAATTAGGCTCCCATATGTCAAGTGATGAAAGACCGTAGAAAACGGAATCAGATTTAATGAAAATTATGGCCAATTAAAATTAGTGATTTTTTTTTTTCCAGTCCCAGTCCTGCCTCACCAGAACTGTTTTCCTTTCCACTGATTTTGCCTTCTGACTCCTATCAGGCAGAATTTATTATTTGGGGGGGTGGTGGAGTGGGTGTTTGACAAAGTTTAACCAGCAGACAGAAGTTAAACATGATAAAGAACTTCAGACAGGCAACATCTGAAATCCCTTCAGGTGATTTCTGAATTGTCTTCTGGCATAAACAACAATAATAAATTAATTAAATGTTCCTCCAGCTGGTTTCTGGAAACTGAATTGCCACCTCCAGATACTAGAAATGTCTTCCAGACTGCTAATCCAGTGTACCAGCACAGTGAAAGCACATCAGCGGGATTAACACTGACATAGAAAGGGGCTATGCTATTTTCACTCCAAGAAAAACTTCAGGAGGGCTGAAGGGGCAAGGAAACAGGAAAATATAAATTCCCTGTATAAGAAAAGCTTGTTATGAGAGCCCATAGAAGTGTATTAAGCCAGGAGACAATTTAATATTTCTCGAGTGATTTTCTTTTGCCTGACCTTCCATTCCTACAGGTGTCTCACTGGCCTGAGCACTCATTCTGTCATACGCAGCAGCAGCAGCCTGCTCCACACACCATGCCAGATGTTCAAACAATAGATGTTACAGATATCTAATTTTCTGGCAGTCTACTTAGGTTTTTATCATTATAAACATTAAATATATGGCAAAACCCTCTCAGAGTCCTTTTTTCCATGAAAAACTTTCACTACATCAGCATTAGCAGCTTTCCTCTTGATTTGTGTCTTAACCATAAGAAAAAACATCACAGATGCGGGCTGCATTGTACTAAGAACATATGCATGCTTTTAAATCACTTTTATCTTACTTTTTACTAATGTAATCCTGAAATGTAAAATATGTTCTTTTTGCATTCACTATTATAGGCAGAACAGATGGTGAAAGGCTTAGATTAAAGTAATACAGCATGTCCATTAAAATAACCCCCACTGCTGGTGACTCTTCACCAGATCAGAAGTTATGTTTACTATAAAAAGAGGGGTTTGCTTTGCTTTTCAATACACTAGAAGTTGCCAAAGCTTCAGGCTACAGGAAGGAAAAAAACCCCAAAACCCAACAAAACACCAACAAAAAAAGGCTGATGAGAATTCAGCCTGATTCTGTTATCTTTACCCCTTTGGGTGATACGCCCAAATAGCGGTGGATTGCAGAATTAATCTGGATTATCTGTTTAAAGGAGCTATAAAATCAATTTACCTCCAAAATCAGGTGTATTAATATACATCTACTACAGAAGGCTCTTCCAAAAATTGATGCATGCTGTAACACGCATCAAAGCCTCCATCCAACAGCTCTTGGGTACATCCTTACCTGTACGCGTACGTTCATTTTTCTTTATCTAAGAACTAAGATGAGATATGAAGCAATGAACGTTTATCCAGATCTGACCATAAAACATTTCCATTAGAGGCAGACAACGGACAATTTTAAATATTTTCTTTAAACAATCATCATTAATGGGAGATTAAACTCCAAAGCAGTTGTTCAGATGATCACAAGTAAAATGTTTTTCCAATCTTGTTGCTATTTCCTGTGTACAGAATAAATGAGGTCCAGGGCTATCTTTTGGGAACACAAAATAAATGAGGTCCAGGGCTAGATTCTGGGAGCCCCTCACAATGATTATTATTATGGAGGAAGACTACAAGCATCTTTTAACCAACTCACAGTTTCCTTTTTTTTGCAAATCTCTATCAAGTCTTCGTCTCTCCTGCTTTTTCACCTCCTCTTTCAGCTCCCCACCTCTCTGGTGGGACAGGACTAGAAGAGCACTGTTCAAAGTGTCTGGGCAAATCCTACAGCTGTGTCACGAATTTTGGGTTGCTCTCCTCTCTGCTTGTCCTTTCCCTGCCTGGGGCTGGTTTCACAGAAGGCACTACCCCACTGTATTAACATTAGTCAGTGTTAATCAGATGCTGACCAATGCCTCCAATTTAATGAACTCAGTTTTTACTTAAAGAGTCTACAAGTGCCATATGACGCTGTCTGCTTTTGCATAAGATTTGAGGGGAAAAAAAAAATAATGCTGTCTTAGGTGACCAAAACATTGACCTTTTGCCCTAGTAGTAAACATTCAGCTGAAATTTATTAACATGGTTTTCATACGGTTCCCGTCTCATGGAGCTATCCTAGGGGTACACAGCTGGCAAGGGAGAAGATTCTCAGTTGTCACCTAATAAAGCGTATGATTCTCTTTTCTCTTCAAGAGTGAAGCAAAATAAAAGGTAAGGGGGGAAAAAAGGGAAAAAGAAAAAAGGAAAGAAATTATGTACATTTAAAATCTCCTAGCTGCCCTTAATTTTAAGAAATACTTTGCCCACTGCCATTATTTTACTAATAAATTTCCTGCTTCCTTCCTGCACCAAACCCCAGGCTCCTGTGTAAGCCAAAACCCATGACCTCACTTTTCAGCCGCGGCTTTTGAGTCATACTAATTCTCCGCAACTGACTGGCAAATTACGTGGGCTGGAGACTGAGGGACGCAGGCCATACCACCTGCTGCATGTTCTTCACAACAGCTTTTCTTAGTCTTTCAACAGTTTATTCAGTGGTGGAGAAGGATGAGAGGGACGCAAAGCCAAGCTGCCAGTGTTGCTTGTGGTGATGTGCTACAATGAACGGTATGACCATTTTTCAAGATATTGGCAACTAGCATGGCTGCTTCTTTTTGAATGATGAAATCTGTGACTTTACTACCAGGCAGCTGGTAATGAGGGTGCAAAACAAAACTGGACACTAAACATCCTGAGCTTTCAGACAACAATCCCAGATAAACCAAGTCTCAACGCTGCTCTGCTAGTTCAGGACTTTTTCTGGGAGAGAATAAGGAGGTATTGATGAAAGTCACACTTTCAGAAAGCCAATTGATATGGGAGGATAACAGGTCTTCAGTTGGGATTGTCATGTTAGCACATGAGGACTTCTGAAAGGACTGTGTAAGGGGAGATAAAGGCTAATCTCAGTAAATCAAAGACAGTCATCTTAAAAATCTAATTTAGAATTAATTGTAGGTATCTTTCCCGATTCTTTAAAGCAGTTTTATTACAATTGCGTGGTGCAGCACATTCAAGAGAATTCAAGAGAAAGACTCTTCAACAACCCACAGAAATGCATGTGAACAAATGATTAAACAACAAGAGCCATAACAATCTCTGGCAAAATTAGATTCTTAAAGTTCATATCTAGACGCTCAGTTAAATATTCCCTGTACCAAATGTAGATATCATTTAACTGAATTTCTTACCCTTGGTATTTTTGAGGGGAAAAAGAAAGAAAACAAGGAAGTGATGTGGATACCTGGGCTCACATTGTACGTTTCATGAGGTTAGTTTAGAACACATTGTGCCTGCAGAGAAACTGTAATCATCAAGTTCATTATCAGTTAAATATTGACCTGGACACTTTAAAAATATGTAGCTCTTCAATGTTACATCACGAATGCATATGTTTATATACAGTATGTGGTGGCATAAGGGCTGTAAGACTTACATCATTATTTAGTAAATATAACAGTTATTTTGAGAAACCAGATTTATTTAAGTTAAAGGGTTGACAATGTAAGTATGCAAGTGCTGTGGCATTGTCTGCAGAAATCAGTTCTGCAAACATATAGATAAGCTCCATTTCAGAGACCAAATCGAGTCTGGTCCATTCTCCAAGAGGGAACATGTTCCTTACACATTAAGCTTGGTAATGAAATCCTCCTAACACTTTCTTCCTTTCCAAGCTTTGTACATAGAAAAACTTTTTTGTTTCAGTTCAGCAAGCTAGCTTCTTGCTTTCTCTCCTCAAAACTCACTCCTGCTGACTAGCATTTCAGTATTAAACTGCTGTCAGACATTTGACAACTCTTTAGATCTGTTGGAATTATTAAAGGGTAAGTAAGAAAAAGCAAGTTTTCTCAAATGACAAAACTCACAATCCTCTCAAACCAAGTATTTCAAAACCAACACTTTCACTTGTCCTTCTGTCCGCTCCTCATTAACTCTGAGCCCTGCGCTGTTATTGTTGTTGATGATGATTTATTATGCATGCTGAAACCTAACTATTTCCAGCCTTCTAGAAACAGTTTAAAGAAACATGTTCCTGTCTAAAGATCCTATAACCTGTCATCCTTTATTCCCGTTGAGTAACATATTCTTTGGCCCATTCTAATTACTTGGTAAAATAGCAGTCAAAATCAAGATATTAAAAAAGACTTAATTTTGTTTTTCAAAGACAACTACCTGTGGGTATGGTGATGTCCTTGATTTTGACTTTGTGCTCGAGAGGCGAGATTTGCTTCCCTTTCTATTATCCGTTATGGTCGGAGTTGAATTTGCGTATGAGAATGCCGGCTTGGTAGCAGTGACCTGATCCAGGGAGAGCTGTAGTCCTTTATATTCAGTATCCCTATATAAAAGGCAAAAGTGAAAAACAAACTCACTTCATATCTTAATGGGAAACATTCCTTCCTTCTTAGTAGGGGGTGGAAACGAAAGATATTTTTAAGGAAAAAGAATAAAACCATCCAGGGCAAGCCAGTATATCCCCCTAATACATTTAAGTAGTATAGCTTAATAAATAATAGCACTATTTTTATACTGGAAATATGATTGCTTTTTGCATCCAACTGTTATCATCCTGATCGACTCTTTTCAGTAATAAAAAACAATGGGATGGAAATTTCTGAGATTTATATTACAGTTCTGCATTGGTCACATAGCTAAGCAGTAAATAGGATACATTTTCCTCGAAACTCTTTTAACTGTACAACTACAAACTTACCACGTGTGTATGTGTGTGTGTGTGTGTTCATGTGTGGGTGTGCACATAATAGCCTACATAGATGACTAAATAAATTGAACAAATTACTTTTTTAATGGAAAATATTTCATCTTTAAGGTTATATTTTTCATTGTTTACAATGTTTCAGGCAATTGGTGCAAATTTTTGAATTTATATTCTTCTATGAGTCTTCTGAGTGTTTCTTCCTCTGTTTGAAGTTTATTATACTGAAATAGTTTACCAGTCAGAGAAAACAGCTAAATAAATACAAATCTTATGATTTAAATGGTCTGTCCCCCACTCACAAAATACTAGAGGTTTTCTACAAGGAGCTAGATATAACGGCAGTTTGTGAAGTTCGGCGTTAGTTTCTTCAAGTTTTCTAATGAATACATAAAAGTAAGGAAAACTGGAATTATTCACAATGTCTTACTAAGCATAACAAGGGCATAGGCACTGGACTGCACCCCTCTGCACACATCTGCAAGTCTGCTGGTAGCGGGGGGAGTAAGAAATGAGCTCCCCAGCCTTCGCGCAGTCATACGGAACCTATTCTGACAATGATTTATTAAAAGAGAGCAAAGCAAGAGTTTCTTCCTGACCTACCTACCTGGAGGAAAAGAGGAAGGATTCATGGCTTTTCTCTTCCTTTGTGTTAATCAGCAGAGAAGTAGGAGAGCAAGGGAAGAATAATGCTTCTCTTATGCAGTCAATATTCACACATTATCTCATACTCCATCTAAACCTAAAGACTCACCCTTAATGAATTATATTAATAATATATTGTTCACCCAGCTTTAGCAACAATATCTTGCTCTATATTCACACATATATTGATGTAAGCCGTGACAGTCTAACATTTCTTTTAGAAAGAAACTGCTCCACAACCTGAGCATATCACAGCTTAGTATACTGAAATGCTTTCAGATAAAAGGCAGAGGCAGAAGGATAAAATTGATAAATTGCTGAAATAAATGAAATAATAGGATGAATCTTTGAACAGCCGCAGATAAACCTGCAGAACAGACAAATAAATTCATGCAATTGTACACTAATTTTTTTTTGTACCTGATGATGAACAATAAACTTGTTGGTTGAAGAGGCTTAGGGTTTTGGGCAGTGTAGACAATGTTTATGTATCCATGTATATACAACACATGAAAACAAATCACTAATATACACATTTCCCCTGACAATTTGATTATAAGAAAAGGAAGAATCCTTTGGTCTCAGTGTCAGATGCAGAAGGTGTTACGTCCAGAAATGCAAATGAATCAAAACTAAGTAGGTAAGTTGTTCACAGCCTTAGGGATATGAAGAGGTTCTGTTTCAGTTTTGAATCTACCAACACTTTTGCCTCCCTTTTTGCAGGAGAACCCATAGCTCCGCACTCCTGCCATTACCCGCCCATCTGTGGTGTATCCCACCCTGTAGTGGTCTGCTGTTTTCCCATGTCAGTGGAAGAGTTTTAAAAAATCGGACGAAACATGACCCCAGCATTCAGACCACAGACTGTCACTCCAACACTACTTGTCTGCTGTTATGATCTGTGTAAGGGCCAAGCATTCAAATCATAGAGACTACACTGTACAACACTTCTAGGTCATGGGAATCTAAAAAAAACCAGCAAACCAGGCTGCCCAAAACCTTGCATGCTGTTATGTGTTACTTTTCTAAGTCCTTGGTGAGGAGTCACCCTCCCAGAACACCACACATTAGAATAAACATCACAAGCTGGTATTTACAGCCAATTTCTTAGATGGTAACATCATCGAACACAGGATAAGAAGAAAACTATCTGAAGTTCTTGCTGCTGAATGCAGTTTCCCCTTAAAAAAAGAACACATCTGCACTCTCCTGGCAGGTGAAACATCTGGACTTTTTTTGCATCACTGAGGCATGATTCAATACCATCTCAATCCTATTTTAGCACAGTTACCCTTCAGAAGAGCCAAGATAGACACCAGAACACCAATAGTAGCAGGCCAAGATAAATACCAGGGGATTAAAAGAAAAGAAAAAAAAAAGTAAAAGAAAAAAAAAACCATGGAGGAATGGTCCTGTGGTCTCAATGTCAGATGCAGAAGATGTTCCACCAAGAAAAGAAAACGTTTGAGTATATCCATATGCACTGTGAGGCAAAGGACTAGAGGAACCAGGGCTCCTGGTGGTACACAAACTACAGATGGAAATTATGACAACTTCCTGGAGGAATTTATAAAACTTCCGCCAAGCATGGAACTGTAATCTCCAGATTTCTGTTCTCAGGCACCTAGATCCTCTATTGCACAGTCCCAGCAACACAGTAGTACTGCATCTTGTGTTCTACATGTAATTCAAAAAAAGGTGGTGGATACGAGCCTCTTCCTCCAAGGCCCTCACCTTCAAGATCCCACAGGGATCCATACAATCTACATCTATCTACATGAGACTGCTGAGAGAGAGAGTGATATGGCATGTGTTCAATTGCTAACAGTATGTTGCTGACAATCTACTATTTATCTCATTTTCTGATGCAACTATCATCACTATAAAACATCAGAATAACTACAGGAAATTAGCTCTTAAATGAAGAACAGATGGATCAAACTGAATCCAGACAAGACCAAAGTGATGCTTCTTTGCAAAGGGAAACACATTGAAGACCTCCACCTTTTCATGATGGGAAACAGCCATTCGTTCCACAGTTAGATGGAAATTCTAGGTCTTCTTTGACTCCTCAAAAAACTTGGACGCATATGCTTTTGGTAGCATATGCTTCCAAAAATGTATTATTTCTCCTCTATCTTGTCCCTCCCCCCATATGAGAATCTGGCCAGTATGGTCAATGTATCAGGCACCTACAGACTGGATTACCATGCTTCACTGTAAACAAAATCAGAAGACGAAACGTAAAATCCTCTTGTAACAATATGCTGCTTCCCATTTTCTTTTCAGATCTAACTCACAAAAGAATTTCCACTCTGTGCCATGCCTCTGACTCTTCCAACGCCCATTACAAAGCTTGAGCCTAATTTTGAGAAGACTTATTGATGTACTAGAGCTAGCATCATGAAAAAACAAGGATCGATGGCTGTACCAACTGGACTTCTCTGCAATAAAGCATCAGAAAGTAAGTTGAGTACAATGCATTCTTTACTAAAGGGATCTAACTATAGTAAGCTGCATAGATGGAGAAGGACAAAGGCTGAAGCAGAAAAGCGTTTGGAAGAGGAAGCCAATCTGTTTGTACATGACTTAGATGCCAGCTGGATCTGCAACATTTCTGTGAAGAATTCTCACAATTCTGCTTTAGAAGACACTTTCTGCCTTCTACCATTGCCAAAATGTCCAATATGAAACATGGTGGCAACAGTCTCTGTAACAAAAGTTTGAGGAAGAGATAAAGACTCATTAGCGGAAAGAAAAGAAGAGTAAGGGAGTATCAGAGCACCACAAAAGATCTTGCACAGATATGGCAACTGAGCATTTGGACAGAACTCACCATGAAACTGAAAAAAATGGGAGGTTTTTTTATATGGCCTTTTTGAAGGTGTTATTGTTTAACTCCAGCCAGCAGCTAAGCACCACGCAGCCACTTACTTACTCCCCCCGGCCCAGTGGGATGGGGGAGAGAATCAAAAGGGTAAAAGTGAGAAAACTCATGGACAGAAATAAAGGCAGTTTAACAGGGAAAGCAAAGGCCTCACACGCAAGCAAAGCAAGACAAGGAATTCTTCCCATGGGCAGGCAGGTGTTCAGCCATCTCCAGGAAAGCAGGGCTCCATCACGCCTAACGGTTACTTGGGAAGACAAATGCCATCACTCAGAATGTCCCCCTCTTCGTTCTTCTTCCCCCAGCTTTATGTGCTGAGCATGGCGTCATATGGTATGGAATATCCCTGTGGTCAGCTGGGGTCAGCTGTCCCAGCTGTGTCCCCTCCCAACTCCTTGTGCACCCCCAGCCTACTCGCTGGTGGGGTGGTGTGAGAAGCAGAAAAGGCCTTGACTCTGTGTGAGCGCTGCTCAGCAGTAATGAAAACATCCCTGTGTTATCAACACTGTTTCCAGCACAAATCCAAAACATAGTCCCACACTAGCTACTATGAAGAAAATTAATTCTATCCCAGCCAAAACCAGCACAGAAGGAAAAGAGATGAGGAAAGGGTGAGTCACCATTGCTAGAAATAATGTTGGGAAGACTGCAATTAGTGACAGAGGTCCAGTGGGCACCGTGTGGCCCAAGACAGACTAAAGCTGTACAGACAAGCCAGGCTTTTTTGTGTTTCTTCAAGTACTAGGGTGAAGTTGGGGACTACTTTAATGAAAATCTAAATACTAAAGTGAGACTCTACATTAACATTAGAGAGCTAAAGGCACAAATAGTTTTGAAGATATTAAGATTCCCTACTTAAAAAGTGTTGGCTATTAAACAGAAGAGAACTTAAGCCCTGAAAAATGCTTTCAAATAGAAAGTGCAGCTGAACAGGATGTATCCAGAGGGAGGAGTAAAATAATTACATCCACTAGTGAAAAATAAATACCCAGATTCAACCAAAAGAACTTAAGAAGGACAACCAGACTCAACAGTAGAGATCTTATATAAGCAGCGTAACCTTCAAAGCAGAAGAAGACTCTCAAAAAAGAAGAAAAAATGCTCAGCCCATGGAAAACCCTGCAAAAGTCATAAGAAAGAGCATCTTTTTACATTAATGCCACAATATGCCAGAAAGGAGGAATAAGCTATACATGACTGAGAATACAGATAACCAACAGAGAGGTAGATATTTACAGTGTATTCCATCAAAAGACACTAAATTTAGACACCTTAAAGAAGATTCACAGAAATTTAGTCTTCATACATGGAGTTACACATTGGATTAGAAACGCATTTCAGTTCATTCTCCCTAACAGCAATCAAAATATCGGTATACAACTGGAAACAGATCTTACTGTTATTCTTAGGTATCTTTCAATTGATAATCTGAACAATACACAATGATCATACCGCCACTGGATATCACAGCAAATAAAAAATAAAAAGGCATCATGTGACTACCTAAACCTGACGAACACTGGATAACTTACACCCATGTCATTCCTTACACATATTGAAGTAATTAATGAAGTACAAGCTGAAAGTAAAAGCATTAGATGATCTTAATGCAGGAGGTTCCTACATCATGGGTGCAATTATTCATACAACAGAAGCAAAGTGGAACTTTGTTCATGCCGGAGAAAACAAGGTGTAATTTTAATTGGTTGCACTATTATTTCTATTGAACATATAATATATGTTCAGCATTTCCTCTAGTTTAAATGAAAAATCTATGAAAAGGGTCATATGCACTCTGCATTTCTTTTAGTTAAAAATCAGAAAAATTATATTTGTCAGATTTTCTGCCAGTCTAACAGAATACAGAACAGAAATTGTGAGATTAAACTAAAGGTGTTAATGTCACTAATGTTTAGTCTGTTTTGCTGAGTTGTTGCAACTCATTTAAAATCATCCATGAAGGTGGTAAAAGTCTGGCACTTCCTCATGCATGTCTGACCACAATACTGTAATACATTATTCTTCTACTTTTAAACAATGCCTGCAACTTTTAACTTTTCCACACTCCAGCTCATGCAATGCTAACAGAGTGCCATTCAGCAGATGAGTGAAAAGAGAACAGATTCTGGCTGTTTGTCATCTTCATGGCTTTCTAAATCAGCAGATGGTACAACAAAACAGACAATTTCCTCATCTGCTGTGTCCTCTGTTCATGTACAATGTGTCTCAGAAATGTTTACAAAGGCCTCAGTCTGCTCACGAGACTTGTCAGGAGGAGTACATGCAATCCCTTCAGCATTTTCCTGAACCAGTCAAAATAAGGAGGTTTCACTTCGCTCATACAGGAAGCCAAATTTCAGGACAAAGTGGGAAAAAAAGCTGTTGAACCTCACTGCTTGTTATGAAACTACACTGACATTCAGTTGTGCGACATCAGAGATACTCCCTGCCTCAATTTTTCCATCAGTAATTGGGATGATGTGAGTAATCCTACTTTCTAAAACTTCTTGAGTGAAAAGCCCCACATAGGCCTGACCTACTGCTCACCAAAGTGATTGGAAAGACTCTCCAGAAATCTTTCAAGTGGTTGTTTATCATTAGTACATGTAATGGTTAAGCAATGCATCTAGTTGGAGAAGTATGACATCTGTGTATTGGATCCCTTCATTAAGTTCCAGGCACTCATTTATCGCCATAAATAGCATAAGCAACGGTAGCTGTTTACATCTTGTAGAGTCAAAGTTTACAGCTTCTCCAGCCATGAGATTCACATACATGATGTCATGTTTCTGTATTTGCTTTTAAAGACAGAGCAATCCACACCAGGAAGTTTAATTAAATGATTTGCCACATTCAGGAAAACTGAAGCACAAAGTTTCCTATATGGATCATTTAACCTAAATGCCTGAGGATATCCTCTCGATACTGTCAGAGAAATTATATATATTCCCTGACTGGTTTCTCGTCTCAGAACGTAGTCATTTAACTGTCAGTTGGAGTTAAATAAAACAACCTGGCTTCTAGACAATCATGGTGTGGCAGAGTTTCCAGCAGTCTGAAGGTACAGTTTGTCATTCCCAACCAAATGTCTAGCCATCTCTGGCTCCAAAAGGAGCCCTTTGTACATTGTATTTGCCTTTATTTACTAGATTTGCTAAAGGAAAACATGCAACAGGGATTTATTACTGCTTGTGAATAAAATGCCTAAGATATCCTAGGCTAATTATATATAAATATAATTACCATTCTTAGTTACAGCACTGAAAAAAATGCTTCAGATAAATAAAATATGATAACTTGAGTTTAATTCTGTAACAATTATTTATATTGGGAGTGCTTTCTTTCAAATGCAAGGTGCCTAGGAGCACAACTGGCTAAAAGTCATGCTAGATGTATTTCAGTGCTTGCCAAGTTAAATGGAGAAATATATTTGACAGGAGGTTATAAACATTTGTATACATTAAAATTTGCCTGATAATGAGAAATTTGGATTAGAGGGATATAGCCTGTGATGTTTGGGGTGTTTCTGGATGGCCACCAAATAGTTAGGAATACTTTATCCGAAGGCATGTTTAACCTTGCAGAACTCCATGACTCAAGTCTGTCAGCCTTTTTAAATTATTGTGATGACTTCTTTGTAATCATTTGGGGTTTCCCATTACTTTAAATTCACCTGCACACTCAAAATAATATTTCTGAATAAACCAAAGGCCTGTCAAATGAGACTTTAAAAAGTCTAATTTTTTTCTTCCAAAAATCCCTTTCAACCACCCCATATAAACCAATGTCACCTCAGCGCGTCTGCACATGCACGTACGCAGCACCCCTTTAGGAATTAATGCCACACACACATCATAAGTTCTCACATATCCCTGTAAGATGGTTTCCGTTTCACAGAAAGCCAGACTGACAACAGTGCAAGACTGGTGTTATACAGGGTAGATTTTCCCATCTCAGACTTAATATTTTTTTGTGTGTGTTAAAAAATATACCCTGGATACCACTGACACCTTTAAGACACCGATCTAGCAGCCAAGTGATTCGGATTCAATTCTCTACCCTCCCACAGACTACTGGTGTCACACTGGACAAGTCATGTTTCACGAGGTTTTAGCAAGCACTTGGCACTCGCCTGAGCTTACCCTCCAGGCGGCCGATGGGACTTTTAGACTGGGTAGGGTCAAATTTAGCCCAGCACTGATCACTTCTGAGAAGCCCTACCTTAACTTTGCTGAATATTGGCTCTGAAGGAGAGGATAATAATATGTTCTTGTAGGAAACACTTTCTTTTGTGAAATATCTTTGTCTGTCTCACCTATTAAGCTTTGTATTGGAAGGAACACTGTCCCACTGTCAATGCATGTGATCGCTAATGTTACCAAGCTAACTCTCTCCTGCAGCCCCTGGCTGCACATCTACCACAGATAACAAAAAAATACATTCCCCAAGACCAGTACCCAAGTCACTAGTGATGCAAAGCATGTTTTTATTATTTCAGAATCTCTATATATTCAACGCAAATATTTTTAACTATGTCCTATACTATTTATCCTTGATTAAACCTCTTCTAGATAGTTAATCATTAATGATTTCTTTATAGTTGCTGTGCAAACAGTTCATTCATGCCTATGACATATCAAATTTCACAGACATGTTCTTTAATTGGATTCATTTATTTCTAATCTACTTAAGCCCTCACTACTGTAATGCTTGACTAAATATACATTAAACCCACTTATTTAAACTGCTAAAATAAATTTGAGATGTATTCTATGAATAAAAATACTTGATTGAATACATGTAATACCATTGTTATTGTGTACATAACTGAGCAGAAATTATTGGAAATAGCACACTAGATGGGTATATGATATGCTTGGACAAAAGGATTTGAGAGGTTGCTGATGATTTTTTGGCAGAGATTATAAATTAACAGGTTTCTAAATCCTAAGGATTCCTATAGCACATTAAGGTATGTAATAAGGAGAACCAAAAGGAGCTCCTCATGATTTTCATGAAGAATGTTGGGTGTTTTCATTTTAAAATCCAGGTGCTTTTTTAGAGATAAGACCCTCATACCAACTCTGTGGCCTTAAGGCAAGGAAAAGGTCTTAAACAGCCAAGATAGTTTCAAGATTCGACTATTCTGTGCTTTGTAAGTAACAGTAACTGAAAATTTGGCACAAAATTGGATAAAAGTCTTGTTTCTGGGTGTCCAGAAGCCACAAAAGACAATTAAGTAGCTATGGACTCAGATTTATAAGGGGCATATAGAATATTCTCCTCTATGGGGGCTTAAGAATGGTCTTTAAAAGCTAGTTTCAGATTTTTTCTTTCTAAAACTAGTAGCCTTAAAATCCATTTTGATGAAGAATCCTCTAATTCACGTTTCACCACTTACATTGAGAGATTTCACAAAAGAAAGATGCATCACATTGCAGAGAGGTCACTGATAATACAGACTGTCCTGTGTGTAAGAAAATGCACATTATTGAATACACAGTAAATAAGGATTATAAAATTAGGATTATACCTCATACCATAAGCAAGCCCATCATGCAGTGACACCTCAAATATTGTATACTCTGACCATCCCATCTGAAAGCCTGGGAAAGCTCAGAGTGGGACAGTGAGAATGGTGGGCTTGGAACAGCTTCTCTATAAGAAATAATTAAGACGACTCCTCAAGCTGAAAGAGAGATGACTGGGGGAACAAAATGAGATCTGTAAATTATGAGTAACATAGAGAAAATGAGTAGGAAGCAGTTGTTCATTGTTTCTTCTAATGCAAGAAGTATGGGCTAGGAAAGGAATGAAAAGGTGGCAGTTTCACAACAAAGAGAGGCCTTTCTTACCACATTTACTTAAGCTACTCCTTGGCAAAACCTCACATGGTTTCAAAAAGTAATCAGATAAATTTGTGGAGGAAAAAAAAACCACATTGACAACTAGTATGTTCAAAGATCTCACCTCTTTCTAGGAAGTCATTTGAACTTCTTGAAGATTGAAAGTGCTGGGGAAGCATTATTGCATGCTTGTCCTATTTTTAAACTCTTTCCAAAGTATTTGCTACGGTCACTATCAGTATGTGTCTGATCCTGTATGGCTGCTCTTATGTTACACTCTACACCACAGTAGTTAAGCAATTTCATGCTTCAGCTCCTTTGAAACTGTGCAGTGGAGAGTGGTCCTGACAATTTGCTGTTATTACTTTTAATAATACACTGTAAAAGTTAATTTATTGATATTTCAGATTTTATCAACTCCTCTCTGTTTCCCATAATTAAAGCTTTTGTTGTGACAACCTTCCTAAGATCCTAAGGTGAACACTTCAAAAAATTAGTTAGCTTTCCTGTGATGACTCTTCTGGATAAGCTTCTGTGATCTGGGAATAGTTTGAGAAAAGCAATGTGCCTGCAAAATGGCTTATTGTTCATTCTGTTTGTTCCTCCTTGGGAAATTTACTATCTGCATACCTCATAACATACTTGTCTGTCATTCCAGCCTGCTTTTTCTGATCGGCTGGGCCCCATAGTGAAGAGGCATGTTGAGTCCCAAAGGATTCGTGACCTCCATCTGGTGAGGAGGTCCCATTTACAGTAGGTCATTTTCTCTTTCATCAGATTAGTCCTTTCCTGTCATAAGACTTTCACCTTCCTCAGAAGCAGCACAATTTTTCTACGGTGACAGTCTTTACAATTCACTTGTGTAGAGTTCCTCAGCTTTGACCAAGGCACAGCACTTTGTCCCTGAGAGCCATTACGGGCCATTGTCTGCTGACAAAGCAAGCAAGCAGGATATGATACTTAATAAATGCTTTTCAACTGAATCTTGTCTTGCTTGATTTTTAGAGGAGGTAAGGAGAGAAGAAGGGCAAGGACGTACATGTGGGTTTTTTGGCATTTGGGGAGAATGGCTTTGGGTTTGGGGTTTTTTTTTTACAAATTAATATACCTGTTTTCTCATTTCATTATTTGTACCTGAGTTTTAAATTGCCTTTTAGCTCCTTGCCACCCACAGCCAAACTTCTACTGCAGCCAAATCTCACTCACAGTACTTGTCACTTGGGTCTAAGGCTCTGTTCATATCGGACTCAGGCTTGGTCATCCAGCTTTGATAGACATACAATGTATAAAGTGTTTATGATGATAAAACAGGAGACAAATAGCAAGAAAAGCTAATGTCATGAGGCTATAAGATATCACTTAATATTCCATTTTATTTGATCTTTTCCTGGTAATCACTGGTTCTGTCTCGTCAAAGTATACATTACACACTGTTATATTTGTTAAGTGGAGCCATTAAATGTTAAAATTGATACAAAATAACCTGCTTGACTACCTAGATCCTCACAGAGTAAGTTAAACCATCATACATTGCACAACTACTGCTGACCCCATGCCTTCTATCAAACTCATAAAATAGACTTTTTAATGGTAGTTAATGCTTTTTGATATACTCCTAACAACAACGCATCATTAACATACACAGTTCCAGAAATGCGTGCCCATGTTAAAACCCAGTTTATTGAAACTGAAGAATAAGTCTTCAGTGAGTTGAATGGTTATAGGTAATGAAATACTTACTAGGCATTTCTAAAACTTCTCCACAAATATATGAAAATCAGTTAGTAAAACACACTAATATCTAGCTACAGTCTTCTTTAGAAATGCAGGTCTATCATCTGACTAGTACCTTCGCACTCTTGGTCCTTGCTTTGACTATGACAGGCAGGGGCCTTAGCTGGCTTCAGCCACTCTGTTGTCACTGCTTCACATGCACGTTTATCAACAGTTGCCACATGCCTAGAAGTGTCCTTGACCAGGCCACTGTAAGTTCCCATAACAATGTCCACAGTATACATGCAGATCGACTCCACTGCCACCCTACAAATGTCCTTGGACCAACACTACAGCTAATCTGCAGCTGGACTAAATGAACATTTGATTTGGGTTTGTGCAACAAGTCCAGTATATCATAAAGTATGAGATTTACCGTACTTGTGGTGACCACTTCTGTAGCACATATGCAGCAACTTGTGCTAGTTTTGACTGGGGTAGAGTTAATTTTCTTCATAGTAGCTAGTATGAGGCTATGTCTTGGATTTGTGCTGGGAACAGTGTTGAAAATATAGAGGTGTTTTTGTTACTGCCGAGCAGTGCTTGCAGAGAGCCAAGGCCTTCTCTGCTTCTCACACCACCCCACCAATGAGTAGGCTGGGGATGCACAAGAATTTGGGAGGGGACACAGCTGGGACAGCTGACCCCCACTGACCACAGGGATATCCCATACCATATGATGTCATGCTCAGCATATAAAGCTGGGGGAAGAGAAGGAAGAAGGGGGACATCCTGAGTGATGGCATTTGTCTTCCCCAGTAACCGTTAGGCGTGATGGAGCCCTGCTTTCCTGGAGATGGCTGAACACCTGCCTGCCCATGGGAAGCAGTGAATGAATTCCTTGGTTTGCTTTGCTTGCATGCACGACTTTGGCTTTCCCTGTTAAACTGCCTTTATTTCTGTCCATGAGTTTTCTCACTTTTACCCTTCCAATTCTCTCCCCCATTCCAACTGAGGGGGGATGAGCGAGCGGCTGCGTGGGGCTTAGTCGTGGGCTGGGGTTAAACCAGAACACAACTCCAGAGTATCACACCTGTGCAAATACTGTCATGTACCTTCTCTCTTACTGCTTTCTTGAACTCACTAGATATCATCATGGAAGCTCTAATTGCATATTCCCATGTTAAGTTACACAGTTGTAGCCACACAGATGTGCAGTTGTCTTTGGGCTGAAGACACGTGCTGGTTTTCACAGACTAGAAAGCGCTAAGGAGGCTGATCGTCTTTCAGAAGGTGAGACTTTTTCTTTGAGTCTCCTACTCACAGCTTAGGATCAACAGAATTATTTTGGGGAACACTGTTCAGCCATTTGGCTGTAACTGGAAGGATGCTATCAGGCTATTTATCCCCAAATCCAGCCTTTATTTGAGCAAATATTCTACTGGGATATGCCTCGTGAAGCAGTCATTCAAGAATATTATTTTGCTCTGTGTACAAAACAGTCTTTTGAAACAGCAAAAAGCAAAATAGCGTGCAATGCCTTTGGGTGAATTTCAGTTAACCAGGGCCTAAGTCAGAGGGAGAGAGTTTTCTATAGCAACAGCCCGGGCTACCAGCTGCCAAACATAGTACAGAGATGATCGAAAGCCACAGGCTACTTGGGAACAGGCTGCCTTCAGAGCAGACCGGGCACATTTGCTTCCAAACAAACAGCATAGATGTAAGAACGTTGACTATATTTTAAGATCTTCACTCTAGGTTATGTCAAAATATTCACACAATGCTAGGGATATAGCCAAACTTTAGTTAGCCAGGCATTTGAGTTTCCATAGCTGCACTGAAACTTCAGCAGATAATAGCTGTTATTTTCAACATTGCTGCCCCCAAGATTTATACACAGTGGTTTGTAACTGAAAAACTACGGCTGTTCTTTATTAGGTCCCAATTCAACACAGTAACAAACACGTCCTTCAAGCAATCTCTGTTTGGCAAAGCCAAGGCATATTCTTATTTCTAAGCATGTGCCTAAGGGGTTGTTGGGTTTTTTTTTATTTCAAAACTGAATTCACTAGGATATAATCATGTACTGAAAGTTATGCCTAAGCACTTTTAGAGCCTGCCATGTGCTCAAGTGCTTTAGTAAATCAGGACTTCTGTGATTTAATTGCACTAAGTGGATGATAACAAAAAACAACAACAGGAATAAATCGTCTAACTGTGTTAAAGATCATGTGATTGACTCCAGACTTCAGCCATCCCAAGCCTTCAGAAGGGTCAGACGCTATACCCTTGTTCACACAGAGCGATGCCTGCCTCCATAAATAGTGTCATCAAAGTGAAAGGGGCTGCCTCTGAAGTAACCTACAGAGTACGAACATGTGTGCTGGAGCCTGGCCCATGCTGTAAAGTACAAAAGAGAGGTGAGGGAAGGAGAATTAGATTTTAAACAGATACTTGCCACTGTTGAACGGACAAAGGAGATTTATTTGTTAACACTTAATTTAGGCCATGTCTAAATGCCACATTTGTGCGTGTATGAAGAAAAACTAGCAAGAACACCATAATGTAGAGGGAAGAGCTTACTTCAGAAGCAGTTTAGTAACTTATCACACCTGTTGTATCTCATGATAATTACAGTGAAACAACATGGGAATCACAGCAGTCCTGAGACGCAGCACAGACCAAGGAGCAAACATGCAACAGATTAAGGAAGCAGGAGCAGAGCTAGTAAAATTGTAAACCTGCTAAAGGAACACACGGTTGCTGTTATGAGAGCAGCAGCCAGTTTTGTGCAGAGTATTGAGAGGATAATAGCATGGAGGGGTTCATCTGCTTGGCCTGCCTCTTCTGCACAGCCACTAACACAATCCATAGACAAGACATAAATGTCGCGTGGTAAAACCAGCAGATGCTCTTCCAACTGCCTCGCTTGTCTTCAGCTCTCTGAGCTATCACAGAGCAGTGAACATAACCCTAAACTCCATGGCCTATGGTCTCCCCGCTCTGCCATGTAGGAGGACCACTGGGGCCGATCCCCGAAGGGACTGAAGCACCCAGCTGCTGTAGTGGTGTTCACAAGCCTCATTTATGCCATTCAAAGTGCTCAAGGGCAGAGTAAGGATAAAGTGTGAACAACTTCTCTAGCAGGAACAGCTGTGCTACAGCGTACAGTCCAATGCTTCCATGTAAAGTGAAATCTGTGGCAGTTTACCTTAAACCATAAACTGCGGCATTTTAGGAATAAAAGTCTCTGCAGCAGGCCCTGTACCTTTCATCCATGGAGTTAGGCAGACAGCTGGAGATAGTAATTGCCTCAGCCATTGCCTCTGCTGAATGTGTCTCAACCCCAGACAATCATTTTACAAGATCTGTAACTCAGTGTTTGGGAGGAGGGAGTTTCCAAAGGCCTGGAACAGCCGGCACACTGAATGGGAAAAGGATGAAGTGGAAAGCATTTGAAGTCACTTTTCTTTCTTGAATAGAGGCACTTATTTGCAATCCTGAATTTTGTGCCGTGTGAGACTATCAGTATACACACATTTAAACTAATAACTACTTCTCTTTTTTTTTTTTTTTAATTATTTTTCCTATGGATCTGAGCTACAGTCCTTTAATCCTTACTCTAGTAAATAAAACTTTCTTCATATGAGCAGTGACTCTAGACTCTGGCCCACAGTTTTAGTGCCTTGGCCATTACAGTCACCTGGTTTAAATACAAGCATAGAAATTTGGAGTGAATTAAACAAATGGTAGCTAAGAAAGCCCCTACATGAACAAAGAAGAACTGCAGAAACGTATTGTAGACACCTGGAAAAGCCTGTCTCCTATTTGCAAGAAATATATAAACAATGTTCCAGGGAGACAAGTCTGTAATAAAAACTAATGGTGAACAAACAGAATAGTGCACTGACTAGTTCAAGAGGAATCCTTTTATACTTTTTTTTTCTTTGAGGTATATGCTTCCCAAACATTTTGATTTATTAAAACAATTCCTTTATATATTTACTTTGCTAATCAAATCATGTGAATTATGGTAGGCTTTCCAGTTGCAGGAAAAGTACATTGTAGATTCAACATATTAAGTGGGACCCAGTTCTGTACACCATTATGCAAGTGGCAAAATTCCCGTTAATACAGAGAAATATGAAGGGAAAGCAGCAGGTCAAATTTGATTCTACTATTTACAACTATTTAGGAAAAATACGTTATCCAGTTAAAGTCACTAAACCTTAACTCGAGTATTAAGGTTAGGTGGCTAAGCTCTAAGCTGACTCATACAACTAGTTCCACTAATGATATGAGTAAGGGTGTGCAGGGTTTCTTCTGTACGTAATAACTTTCCCAGTGTATTCACTATCCTACGCACTCCATCACACACTTGAGAGATACAAGAGAACATGTATCTACCTTTGACTAAGAAGGGGACTCTCTAAAAGTTCCAAATAGGTCAATTTGAGAGAAAACTTAAGAAAGATGGGTCTGTAGAAATGGAAATACAGTTTGTGGATTCTCCCATTGACTAGGAAGGGAAGGAGGTGAGACCTGATGGCCCAGAGACAAGCCAAAAAGAGGATGTTTTTGAAAAGCTATGACAGTAATTCATTATAGCTGTCAGGTGTTTTCCACCTGAAACACACATTCTCCTAAAGCTTGATTAATATACACCAGAGGAATGTTTTCAAAGTCACACAGAATGATATCACATTGCTTATACAATCACTTTAAATCTGGTAGTACACAAAGCTATAAATACTAATAACAATCTAAAGATTAAGTGTGTAGATACAATTAACGGTTAATTTATCTAAATTGCATTTACCACCTCACTGAGTAAAACATTCATCAATATGGCAGTTATTTGTGAAATAATCTTTCAAACAAATTGCATTCAATTTGTGCTTCTAATCAGCCAGTTACATAATGCAATGTGAAGAGGTCAACTGGAACTATATCATGTATGTACTATATCATCAGAGCAGAGATTAGTCACAATTAGGCACCTAATCCATGTTATCTATATATGTTATCGCTATTGCTATTCTTTTAAATGCTAAAGGACAACAAAATGTATATAGGAAAGCTTCCTTAGCTTTCTCTGGAGACAAATGTTTATAATATTTGCTCGTGCTCAAAAAGTCATAGGATTTGCACTTTGCATTATCCATTTGTTTAAAGGGAGGTTGTTTGCGATCTAAATATAAACTTAACTTCAGCAGTTGCATTCTCTGTTAATTGACTCGTACTTGAGTCCCTTTATGTGATAAACATGCACAGCTAATAATCAATGATATGGCAACCGTGTGTACAGAACAAATAAGAAAAGAAAAACATATTCTGTGTCTGTACTTAACATATGCCAAGCTGAATACAAAGAAGAGCAAATGCATGCTTTAATGCTGAAGTCCTTAAAGGTCATTTGTATTAATTTTTGACACACTGCTATTACACAAAAAATAACCTTTCCTCTCATTGCTAAAATGCCCTTGCCACCGTACCTGTTTAGTTCAGCATATATACTTGTTACAAACGTTTGTTCTCAATCCTACAACTCATTTTCTCAAAGTCTGGGATTTATGGAAGACGGAAATTTTTTATGTTCTTTTTTGTGTTCTTAACTGGGTGGGTGGGAGTCCCTTCTTCATAACCCCTTTGTCATTCTTTCCACTTCATCATCATTCCCAACATCCCAGGGGAGTTGGGAAGTTACAAGGTAAGAGATTCTTGCTCTTCCTGCTCAGCCTGTACTGCGCCTGGTCCTCCAGGCCGGTTTCGTACTTACTCCACTTGGTACTTGCTCCTTTCCAAAACATCAGAGCATTCAAGATCCTCTCAACTGGGAGAAAAAGCTCCTTATCCCACAAGCAAACCGAAAAAACCTCCTGGGTTTTTTTACTGAGTGAAGTACCCTATGCCAGGGTACCAGGGACCTAGCAGGTCGAAAACCTACACCATATCTTCCAAAGCTTACGATCCCTTTTGCTGTTTTCTCCCCAATTCAGTGAAAAAGATGGACTGTTTCATATTTTCAAAGGAATCTTTAGCGAGAGACAGCCCACCTTTCATGCTCGACCCTGCAATCCCGCACATAACCCTGTTATGTCAAAACACAAACCCACCGTTTTGCACCTCTTTTGCTTTCTCCTCGGCTTCCATACACAAAAGCCGATATGCCAAGGTTTGGCTCTCTCTTCCGTAAGCACGTTTTTCCTAACTGGGTTTATAACATGACAAGGCTGCAGCAGACAGACCTGTGCTTCTGCCAGGACCTGCATCTGCACAAGTAGCTCTGCCACGCACCCGATGCCGGGTGGGTGAAGTGTGGGAGGAACCAGCAGCACACACACGCATATCTCAGCTGTTCCTGATTTACTGGAATAATCCAATGTCGTCCTTAAGGAACTGCAGTAGCTATAGGATTTATTCCGGAATAAAGTCTATTAAACCTTTGCAAACTTGGAGGGCTACAGGACCTTTACTTGACCGTCCTGGAGTGGAGCCTACCTCTTACCACAGGAAGACGTCAATTACCCATAACCTCTCCTTTTCCCCGGTATTTTCACCACCTACCTTTCACATTTGAGTGATAACATGTTGGCTCTGAATAGCTCATTAAGACAACTAAGCCGAGTCTAGGTACTGGGAGTTCAGCATCTCCCTGCCCGACTGTGCCACCATAAACTTTTCCCCGACAGCTCCCCTCCACCTCGAGTTACCCATATCAGGGGCTGACTACATCTCACTTTTTTAAAAGACAGCCTTTCCTCTGCTTACAGCCCCCCGGAACACGGCAGGGCCTGTTCTTCTCATTCATTTTTCCGAACGGCAGGCTAGCCGGATGATGATGATAATAATAATGCAGTGGAAGCTACGCTCGTCCCCTGGACCCAGGGTAGCGATTTTAGCAGCAGCAACCCTGCCTCAGAAGCAAGCAGGACACGATCTCTTCTTCTGCAGCGCCCTAATGAAGAGCCAGGCAGGTTTGATGAGACCTCAAGGACCTGAGCACACCAAAACCGGATTTTAATGCAGTCATGGTGCCTGCATTGCAGCCGCCGGCAGCACATGACAGTTGCTGCAGCCAGTGATGGAGCTCCCAGCGTTTAGCATCCGCATTTTAGCTAGCCTGGCTCCCTCTCTGCCCTCTCGCCATCCTCCGCACCCAAAGCAGTTAAGCAAAGAGCGCAAAGGGACCCCTACGCCGAGGCGTAAGGTCGCACTTCAGTGTAACATCATTCTCCAAGGGAAATCTTAAAAGAACAACTATAGTTCTCCTACATGTCAACCTGACTGAAAAGGGGTTTAAATATAAGCTTGTTCTTAAAATCCGTATACATGCACGAAAATACAAAGACGCTGCCTCCAGCGAAAAATCGGCGGAGGAAGCCGGCTCCCCTGCAGCGCCGTTTTGGGGGGCTGGTGAGCGCCGGGGGCCCCCGAGGCCAGCTTCCAGGCGCAGAGCCGCGGGGTGCGCAGGGGCTGTTCGCCGGTCTCTGCCCGCCCCCCCGCCCCCCCCGCGCGGGATGGCGCGGACGACTGTGGCGGAGCAAACGGACTGCAAACAAACTGACCGCGATACCCCCGGCCCCTCCGAGCTGCTGGTCGCCACCGTGGGCTGGGTGCGCTGGCGGTGACCGCGGCGCCGGTGGGCAGGCAAGGGGGCTAGGGCGGTACATGGTATAACCAGTCCCGCTGCTGGAAAACAGCTCCGAGGGGGCTGTCTGACCGGTCCCCGCGGGACCAGGATACTCCCTGCTTGCTTTGCTGTGCCGGCATGAGATGCTGGTCCCCCGGCAGGCAGGGGACACATCGGGCCGGATCCCCAGCTGACTTTAGGCAAATCCGCTGGGACGTTTCATTTCCACTCGGGTCATTTGAGGTAGAGTTCCGTGATTGATGTTCGCTCTTTCGGGATTAAAGGAGAGGGAAACGACCGCTAATCTCAGGTGCTCATAGAAAAACATGTAGCGTTTCTGGTGCAAAACCACTCTAGCCTGCTAGTTGCCTTTGTGTTCCTTGTTTCTTAGCATTACGATGCGCTGGCTTCTGTCTTTGCAGTTCCCCGTTCACCTAAGGCAAGGGCTTAGACTTAACTGAGAAGCACAAAACGCGAAAAATAGAGAGGGGCTAGTGTAGGGGAAATGGATTTACAAACGTATGGCACAGCTATAACTGAGGCGATGGTGCCTCTGCTAATCCGCATCCTTGCTGGGTGAATGCCAGAGTATTACATCGCCATGCTTCGCATCCCTTTTTTAAAGCGAATAAGAAAGTGGGAAGACAGTTTACTCCCTACACCAGAGAGCTCACCCAAATGTACGTTTTCTCATGCAGGCTAAGAGCACGATGCCTGTTATCACCTTACGTACCAAGGTGATTACGTACTAGCAATGCAGGCGCCGTGATCCGCATCCCCTTCCCCACCCCACCAGCCGCGCCTGCACACATGACCGGAGCCGTTCCCCTCCGTAACGAGCCATTTCATTTTGGGAAGCACGTCTTAAACTCGGCTACCACACCACTCGCCACCTGTACATGCACGAAACCCGCAACGGCAAGATCGTGGTGCTGCCACGGCGGCAGTTTTGGGAGGAGGGAGGGTTGCACCTCTCAGACGTTTCCAACACCTACGTTTGCCTCCAGAATAAAAAATGAGCAGCGGAACAGAGGAACATTCAGCCTCTAGGATCAACGGGGTACTGCCGACCTGACCGGCCCTACGATCCTAATGAAGCATCAGTGCTGCCGCCAGCAGCCGCTGCCATGTCCAGAGGAGATGCTAACAATCACAACGATAAACTCTTCAGAATAGTCCGGCAGAGCTTCCTCTCCCTCACTGGGCCTCTGCGTGTTTCATCAGTTTAAGCAGCATAGCTAGAGCACAACCTGGCAATCCCCAAAGACAAGGAGATGCGTTGAGATACACGGTATCTCAGCAGTCACTCTGATTTTTTTAAAATTCTATTTTATTTTAATTTTTTTTAAAGTTTAACTGACCCTTCTGGTCACCAACTTTCTTTGTGGTTCACTGTAAAGATCGCTCTCCAAGAACAAAAAAGAAATCTCGGAGCTTTGATAGAGACTCTGGATGAAATTAAGAACTTCAAACCCCAGATTTTTGAAAAGAAAAACAGATGTCCTGTTTGTTGAGTATAAATAACTCCGTACGTGGAAACCTTTTTTTTACGCTGCATTAAATTTTATTTAATGCTGGGTGCATTTAAACTGTAAAAAAAAAAAGGGGGGGGGGAGGAAGCAGCAAAATATGTGGGTGACAAACCTCTAAATCTTTTTCCCTCTCGAAACAGAAAGAAACAGGCAGACGGGAAACCCTTCATCTAGATGAAAGTGTTCAATGTGTTTCCTAGCAGACCTGGCGAGCCTGCCCTGGTCAGTGAGGCAGCGAGGGGGCTCAGCAGCCCTGCTCGGGCAAGATGAGGGCGGGAGGAGCGGCCGCCGGGCCCGTCCCGCAGCGCTGCTCTGTGCGGGGCGCTCAGGCAGGTGCCCGCCGCCGGGCCCTCGGCTTCGTTCGCTCGGCCCCGCTCGACTTCATTCGGCCCCGCGCAACTTGGAGCGGCCCCCGGGCTGACTTACGTGAGGACGTAGTTGACGCTGACGATGCAGTGCGGGCGGGAGGAGCGGCTGTTGTGCACGATGGTGGCGTAGCTCTGCACCCACACCCAGCCGCCGTGCTTGGCCAGGAAGCGGTAGTACTTGGTGGTCACTTGCCCTTTTACCAGCACTGCGGGGACAAAGCGGGGAGAGCCTCAGCGCAGCTCCCGCCTCCGTTTTGATCGGCCCTGGGAAAGGGGCGCGCGCACACCCCCCCACACACACCACCCCCCCACCCCCCCACATACACCCCGGGTCCCTGTGGGCGACGAGAAGGACTGGGAACCCCTTAGCATCACATCGGGAAGGGGCGTGGACCGATACCTGCGTGGGCAAGGGTGGTGGAGACCCCCGGGCAGGGCTGAAAGTCGGTCCGCTCGTTATCAAAGGTTATTCGGGGAGATTGGTGGGGCAGGGTGAGTACACCGGGGGGGTGAATCCCACCACACCGACATATCGTCATCGAGATTTAATTCTATAAATCTGGCTTTGGGTTTTATCTCTTCTCGTTACATTCTCTGTAAGGAAACTTACCGGAAATTAATATCCTTTTTATTCATCTATCCATGTATTAATGTCATCATGATATCAAAATAGAATAAAGAACAGCTCTCCGAATCGGGCTCACTACTGCAGTCAAAATTAGATCCACAGATAAGATTTGTGAGACTTGGTGGAAGTGGAACAAAAGTATTTGAATTTCACTGGCATGGCTTTTTGGAGCAAGTAAAAAGGGTTTTTCCTAACCGGAATTTGAAGTGAACTGAGCGCCTGAGGTTTGTGCGGAGGAACTCTTGTCCTACGACCGGGAGCTGAGGAGGGAAAAATAGCCTTTCATTGCTGATCCACTCCATCTCCCTCCTGCCTCCAGCTCGGAGTTCAGTCTCTAACGACTTGCTTCATTAAAACCTGATGCAGATTTTGCTTATTCTCCCCTTCAATGAGCTGGTTTTCCCCGTTCCGACCCAGAGATAAACCCTAGCAAACCCAAAGTCCATCTGTAGAGGGAGAAGGCGGGGGTCGAGGGGCAGGGTCTCTACAAGAACATCATCTCCTTACACAAGTGATGCGCGCATCGCAGGTGGAAGGTGTCACAGCCGTGGACGTGGTGGTAAAGGGTCTTCTCTATCAAGTCCTGGGGCTCGTAACCTGTTAGCTCAGCTACCCTGCAAAAGGCACAAACAGCAAATAGCAGCGGGTGAGAGGACAGGAGAAGAGGCCTGGGGGAGAAGAAGGGAGGGGCTAGGGGGATTTGGAAATAACCCCGTCTCTACCTGGAATCTAAGAATATGAGCTTCATGTCTAGGCTGGCCCGAAACATGAACATATTGCTGTGGAGCTTGATCTCCGTCACGGCGCTGGGCGGCAGGGAGTGGCCCACGGCGACCAAGCCAACGTTTTGGTAGCAACCGTCGAAGGGGGACATGTCCAGGCTGTACTGGCGGATCTTCAAGTACCCGCTGCAGTGAATGACCTGCCGGAGACACAGGAAAGCTCAGGAGCTGCCTAGCAGGGGGGCAGGGTATGCTGTGACAGGCGCCCCTCCCCCTCGAGGGGACCCGGACAGAGCCTCCCGCCGCCCCGGCTGGTGCCGACGCGGCCGCCGGGTCCCCTGGAGCCGCTGCCCCGCGTCCCCGCTCCGGCAAAGCGGCACTGTTTGCCGGTTTTCTGCTCTTCTGCTTGGGTTGGGGTTGGGTTTTTTCCATACGAGAGTTCAGCGCTGATCTAAGACCCATTAAAGTCATCGAGGTTTTTTTTTGTTGGGTTTGGGGTTTTTTTTTTTCCACTGACTTAAGTGGTTTTTGGACCACCTCCTAACTACGCTTTTATTATTCTTCTAAAAAGGAAAAGACGCGGAAGTGCCAAGCCAGTTACAACTTTGTAATGAAGAGTGTATGCGTGTGAGAGAAAGAGTTTACATGTGTGCGTATGTCATATGCGTAAGATATGTCTATTATATAGATAGAACAGACGTGATCCGTAGCCAGAATGTATCTTCGGACGTAGATTTAGGTATGTCTCCTAAGTGTATCCTTGCATATGACTGCTGTGTGTTCCAGTCTTACTTGTCTATTATAAGGGTATTTCTTCCTGGAGTAATTTCAACAGATGTTCTTATTCTACAATACATCGTGGCACATCTCCTTGGGTTATAGGTACCCACCTCTCTCTGACGTTGTGCAGCTGACACAAAAGCGGGGAGAAGGTAGGAGAGCAGGGGCTCTCCCCACCGAGGAGTCCTGAGCAGGACCGTGTGAAACACCCTGGCAAAACCCTTGACTTGGAGAGCTGCCCCTGAAGCTGACGAGTCACCCAATAAAGAAATAAATTAACCCAGGGCTCACATTGTGTCACCTGACAGCTTCCACAGACACCTCGGGAACGTCAGTGCTTGTGCGAGGTTCAGTTTAAAAAACAAAATAAAACAAAAAAAAAAAAAACACGGGGAGCTCGATTACTTGGTTTTGTGGTTTGAGCTCCTGAACCTGAAACTCCGAGAGAAATTCTGGCTCCGAGCCACATGACAGAGCACCGCGCTGGGACAACCCCCGCGGGCAGAGGGCTCATCCCCACTCATGTCCCCGTTTTCACCGCCCACCCTGCGTGCTCGGCGCTGCCGGAGCAGGGGCGCGGGAAGGCTGGGGGGAGGGCGGGGGGGGGGGGGTGTCCTGTCCGTGGGCACGCACCTTGTAGCCCCCGCAGGTCAGGCCCGCATTCCTCTTGGCCAGGACGCACTTCATCCTCAGGAAGAAGGACCTCTCGATCTCGTACTCTGGGAGGAAGGAAAGGCAGGGGTGGGGTGAGCCGCGGGCTCCGCCGCCCCTGCGCGGTCCGTTCCGCGTCCGCGCAGGCCAGGCGGGGGCGGAGGGCTGTGTACTTTACCCTGCACAAAATGCGAGTGGTAGGGCTGGTGGGCCGTGAGCACCGCCGTCATCTCATCGTGGTCGGCGGGGTGGATGTACTCGTAAATGCTATTGCCGGTTAGCTCTACCTGTGAGAAAGGGGGGGGAGGGGGCCGGAAGGGGTTCAGCGCCGGCACCGCTCACCCTCCCCGCACGCACCTCCCCTGTCAGCCGGGGGAGGGCAGACAGGTACGGGGTCTAGCAGCCTCCCCCAGCGTACCTGCGACAAGCCCAGGTGCACCGAGGCTGTCTCCGAGATGTACATGATCTTGCCATCCGGAGCCACGACAAATATGAAACCGTCCAACGTCTGCAGAAAAGGATTGGAGGGTGGGAAGTATGTATATATCAATAGGTAGACAGATAGATCCGCCCATGAAGAGAGATAGATTCATGAAGTACCTGTCCCTCGGATTTATTTTAGCAAACAGGCATCCCTGTTTAGGCTGTGATTATTCAAAAAGTTGAAAGGAAATGGCCGAGTCCTGGACAAGAATCCCTCTAAAGCTCCTAGACCCCTAAGATACAACCCACTTCCCAGAGGGGCCGAGCTCAAAAGTAATGCAAAGTGCCTGGGAAGTATCTAAAAAGAGGTCTTGGCTACCCAGTGATTAATATGTTGGTCCCAGAAATCCTGAATACTTCTATCCCATTTCAAATGTCACTGGGGTTTTTAGTGTTTGAACGTTTGCTATGAATGCTTGAACCTTTGCTAAAGGTGACTTTAACCGAGCAAGGAAAATCTAAAACTCTCTGTAGTGTAAATAAGAGACAAGACAATTTACAGGCAAGTTTCAGCAGACGTAGTGGAGACTTCTGGGTGTGCCAAGAGCAGAATAGGCCCCCAACAGCTAATATTCCTCACTATTTCAGACAGCAGTGAGTTTTCAAATGTGTCCTACCTGTTTTGTGTCTATGCTCATACCTGTGCCTGCTGAGCCCTTCTGTCCAGGACAGCCTCCTCCAACTTGTCTCTAGAGCCTCTCCCTGTCTCTACACCACCCTGAGGTTCAGCACATTTGCCAGGACTTGTCATCTTGGTAATAATTTGGGGACAAGTCATGCTCCTGTTCTCTGGTCTCAGAAGACATACCGGGATACCCTGTGAACCCCTCACTGTGGACCCTGTGTTGGCCAGTGCTGGGCAAAGAACCTGGAGGGACCAAACCACAGCCCCATTACAACACATGACATTCAACCGCGACGGTTCATATTTCTGAAGTCGTGTCCGTCCGTCCGTCCCCCCCTGCCCCCCTTTATATTTTATTAAACACATGAACAGTTAAAAATTAGTCAAGGTGGCAATTAAAGGCTCAGAAGAGGGAATGATTTCTTTAATCATTAATACCATATGCCTGTCGTTTCCAGACCAGTACCTGCAAAAGATGGGATCCCAGTTCCCGTCCAACATTATCCAGCGGGCTGGTTCGGCTAGAGTGGCCCCAGGCTTCTCCAAGTCCTGTTTAGTTAAGACACACAAAAAAAGTAAGGTGAGGAGATGAAAAATCGACTCGTGTTGGCTTGCTGAGGAGGATTTTTTTTCCTCCAATATTTTGCTTGTATTCGCACTAAAACATGTATACATATAATCTTTGGGAAAACTATACATGATTTCATTTCATAGAGAACCGTCTTTTGCGGATTTTTTTAAAAAGACCTAACTCATTTGAGAGAAAAATACCAAAACACCTATTTTGAGTTAACGGTGAAGTTCATTCCTAAGTGAAATAGCATGCCAGATAAAAGGGCTTTTTAGTGCTGCCTTCGGCTACTGGGAACCGGCTCCTTGAACTTCAGGGACCCTGGACAACACTGAGAGCTATTTAAAACGAAAGAAAGAGGTGTGCTGTGGGAAGAAGCCTTTGATGTCGAGAGAAGGATGCGGTTAACGTGGCATGACGGTGTCTGGGCAGAGGAACCTCCTGGCGTTGGCCAGGCCAGCGACGCGGGTCGGTCCTGGCAGCACCTGAGCCCTGCCTGCGGGTGGTTCCTCCCGCTGCAGAAGGCAGAGCTCGGCCACAACCTGCCGGGTAATTAGCCAGCAGGCTTTGCACGGGGAGGGATAAGGATGGGCTTAGACCCTCTGCTCGTCAGATATCACTTTCCAGTTTGATCTGTGACCTCCTGCCTCTTTCTCTCTTCGGGGTCACCGTCCTCTCACCTGGAAGGTTTGTAATTACATATTTGGGGAGGGAGAGAGGAGCGACCAGATGCGACTCATCCAAGCTCTCCCCGAGCCCCGTATTAAAACGCTTTCCCTTTTACTGATCCCCACTCAAGCCCACGAAAACAAACTACCTGTCGCTAAACCGAGCGCAGTTTCACGGCTGCGGTAAGGCACTTTGGGGCGGCCCAGGCAAGTCACTGTCCGACGGCACGGAGCGTTCTCCCTCCTGCCCCATGAAGCCGGGTCTCCGGGATTCACCTCCCTCCCCAACATCCCTCCTCCCCGCTGTTCTGGCGGGCGGGATGGGTGTCTCTGCAGGGAGGGATGATCTGCCCCCAAACCGCCCCCCCCCCCCCCGCAAATGAATCTCTCCGGACCTGTCTAATGCTTTAGACGCCGCTTATTTTCTCCTATGCAAAGTGAGGAGGAATAAAAGCCAGATGGAAATTACTCCACCGGAGTAAAACCATTTATGGGCGAAGCCTTTTCACAGTGTTGTTACTGAAATCATTTAAACGGGGCAGTTAAAACCTTTTTACGCTTATGTCATGAAATAAGGCTCAGCCTGACACGCACAGACACTAAGATAAAGTAAAAGGGAGGAAAAAAATACATTGATGGCTGGGGTGCAGATCTCCCGGGGGAGGCGAGAGCCGAGCCGGCGAGGTCTCCCTCCCGCAGGGCAGGCTCGAGGAAGGCAAGACCCCGTTTTCCGGCTATTTCGAGGCAAACAGGCGAGGTGGCGACAGCAGGCAGCCGCGGGCATTCCTCGCTATTGACCGGCTTCACCTAGGTGTTTGCCGGTCTAAACAAAGCTAACGATTTCCTCCGCGCTGTTTGAATGGGGCATCCCACGGCGGCCCTTGCCCCCTCCTGCCTGTCCTCCCCACCACCGGAGCGATGCGCCCCTCTCGTCCCCGCCTTCCTCCCCAGCCCCCCCTTCCCGTCCACCTCTTCACGCCAACTTGTCTCTTCACCGCTCCTACACTTCTCTCCTTCCTCCTTAACTTCACAGCCCTACAGTAAAGCCAGAGGCATCTCTCTGGCCTGGCCCGCAGCCCCAGCGCGTACCAGGGTGCCAAACAGAATCAGGCTCCTTCCCATTAATTTCTCCACGCCAATTAACGGGGACCCAGTGACTTTTTCCTGAGTCCCTGGGCTTCAGCCCTCCATGGCCCCTCCGGAGCGGGTGGACCCGCGGGGGATGCATCGGGAGCTCCGGAGGTACCTCTGCGCCTTCCAACCCCCTCCTCAGGAGCCAGCCGCCAGGACGAAGGGTCACCCCCGCCCCCCGAAATCCGCAAGGAGCTGGCAAATCTTGCGCAGCTTCCAGGGGAAAGGAGAAAAAAACACTGCAGCTTTGTTCTTCCCGAGCTTCTCGGAGGTTTCTCTGCTGGGGAGCCAGGACGGCCCGTCAGAGCGAAGGCGGCCAAGGGCCGATCCTTGAGACGTGTGTGTCGTCCCCCCCCCCGCCACCCCCAGGGAGGGAAATCTGAATGACAGGTTTCTGTATTCAGCGCTAAATCTGCGCTCCCCGCCTATGATTTAAGTTGTTTATTAATCGAAGTTTACGGCTCTAATTATTCCTTTTCTCAATGGGAAAATAACCCGACCCCGGCGGGTTAATGAACAGCTCATGGGCTGTGCAGGTTAACCTCCCCCCGGGAAGGCGGGTCTTCACGGGGCGCTGAACTCCTCATTGTGTTTCAGGTGGAAACCCCGCGTTGCTGGGCTGTGTCTGTTAATGGTTTATAATTAAACGTTTTCACTTCTCTACCTGAACCGGCTTTTTGAAATCCTATCACATGAGACGATTCTTTGTGTCCTTCCCAGATGTTTCAGCACTTTCAAGTCCGAGACTATATCTGCTCATTGCCAAGCCCAGCCTCTCCCAAATCGACGGGCTCTCCTGATGCCCCTTAAATAATGTTTTTAAAGATTATACGAGAAAACCTCTCCCTTAATATTCTCTTTTATTTTTTTCCCTGTCTATTCGCTTTAACATCCAATTTCCTTTTATCGAGGAGGTAAATGTGATTTCTTGCACTTGACCTACCGCAGAAAATTCTGCAAATCCTTTGATTGTCTATTTAAAACAAAACAAGGAAATCAGCTCTCCCTTTTACTTCAGGATTACGCTTGGAAACAAGATCTAAAGATTCTCTTGTAATTTGGAGAGCCAACAGCATAATAGGTTTGGAATAGAAACAAGCAGCTTTGTGAGAGGAAGGATAACTAAATCGTTTTTAGGCAAAGGATTTTCCCAGCTAAAGTGGCCGAAGACAAAGCAAAACATAATCTATTTTGGAAGATTTCCAAGATATGTCACATTAACCTTAGCAGATAAAATTTGCTTTCTTCCCTGCGTCCCCACCCCCACCAAGGTCTGGTTTATCATATTTACATAAGTAGCCTTAGAAGGGATGTATCTATCATGGATCTAAGGAGCTAGCGAGCTCACATTTCATTTGGAAATAGAGGCGAAGTTGTACTGTTGCTTAATACTTGATGCATTGTAGAACCATTTCCATTTAAATACCCCCGACCCACGGATTACCTCAATGGACTGGCTGCATGGGTTTTGTAATTTCCTGAAAATGAGATTTCGATTTATAAAACAAGAAACCAATTAGTAACCAAATGAGGCGAAGTAGATCCACTAAAATTGACCTAATCCCACAGGCACCATTTAGGTCAGTTCTTGGCGAATGAATGATGAGCAACCGTCTAGTGTAAGCTCAAGGCATCATCCAGCTGTGTTATTCAAGCAGCAAAAATAAATGGATCGAGCTTTTCTTTCGGAATAAATTTGATACTCTTGACAAAATACAGATTATAGGCTCCTACCTAACAATCTCCTCCACTCGAGGATTTTTTTTTCTAAGAAGATAAACAATTTGGGCCACAAGAAAGTGTCCACTGTCAGGAGGAGGGGAAAAAAAAAAAAAAAAAAAAAAGAGGCATTTTAGCCAGGCTCGTGCTTAGTTTGTGAACTACACTCTCGTTACCTAACAGTGTGCGCCGAGACTGCGCGGATCCTGCTCGGAGCGAGCGTGCTGACTCATCGTTTCTCTCAGCATTTCCCAATGGAAAACCACCGCGCTTTCCACATCAAAAAGCATCTCAATGGGTTTCATGGGTCAGCTACGCCGGGGAGTCCATGTGAAACGCCTTGTCCCCAGCCGTTCCCACCCCCGGCACCGGGCAAGCCGGTCCCCACCGACAGCCTGTCCCCCAAGCCAGGCTCACGGCCAGCGCCGCAGCTCTGGGCTGCGTTGGCCCTGTCCTTCCCCTCATCTTTTGATTGATGCAAGTCTTGATGCCGGCAGCCAATGGAGGGGTTGGGTGGATATCGTCCCTACCCAGTGGCGATATTGTCGCAAGAAGCTCCTCTGTCCCACGGAAGGGGGAAGAGATTCCTCAATCATTTCTAATTTGATCTAGGCAAAGACGGAGGAAGGCAGGCGCAGGGAAATGAGACTCCAGGAGGCCCGGGCAGCTCCTTGGCCCTGGTTGATCCCCGGGTTACTTGTCCCTCTGTGAGCATCTGCAGCGCAGAACCCACCTCGACCCCCTCCTTTGTCTGGCAATAGCAAAGGGGGGCGGGGGTGGACGGTGGGGGTGGGGTGGCCAGAAGATGCAAGCCCTTATCTACTTTGTGTTGATTTGCCGGCTTTTAAAAGCGGTTACTACGATTTCCCCAACGGACTACCCGTCACGAAATCTCAGCGCAATCCGGATTCACGGTAGCGAAAACAACGGCAGAGCGGGCGATTTGAGGTCCCCGTTTAAAAATCACTTAGTGGAGAGCCCAGCTCCAGATCCGCTCCTTTGGGGGACCAAGCTTTGAGGGACAGCTACCTCCGGGGGGGGGGGGGGAGGGGGAGGGGAGGCGAACCCCTGGAGACCCCCCCGGGGATTTTCCCCTGCGCGCTACCTGACCGCACTACCCGGCGAGGCCCACGGGCGCGGTTAGCGGTGCGAGGCCCACGGAAGCCGTGCACACCGGGTAAATGCTGGCTTGGAGACGGGGCCTTGCAGGCACAGAGTTTTCTCTTGTTACTGAGCATGGGAAGAGGGAGAGACGCCGGGGGCTCTCCCGGAGGCACCCCGCTGCTGCGGGGCTGCGCTGGGCGCCGGGGGCAGCAGCGGGGACTCTTGCCTAAGCCGGGTCCAAGGAGCTCCACCGCGCGTTTCGCTTCTAGGCGCTTCTTAAAACCCCCTCTCCGGGCAGTGGCCCCCGTCCCGCTCCGCTCCCGGGGGCCGCGGCCCGGGAACGTCTCCGCTCGCTTTTGTTTCGATGCGTTTGTTTTGCCCTTTTAACAGCCGCTCTCTGCCTATTAAAGATGGAGGAGAGGCAGCTCGCCCGCCGGCCGCGCCGCTGGGGATGCTGACCCCGCGGAGGACGGGGGATGCGGGACCCCGGGTCACCTCCGCTCCGGGGATCGCCCCTTCCCTACAGCACGGAGGCAAGGCGGGCCCCACCGGCCTCCCCAGCGGCAATGGGGAGGGCGAGAAGGGACGGTCTGGGCCCAGCGGAGCTGCCCCGCCGCGGGGAAGCCGGTCCCGCCGGACCCCTCTCCCCTCCCGTCCCCGCACGCCGGCTTCGTGCAATCTGCTCGGCAAAGCGTCCGGCACGGGCGTTTCACCTCCGTGTGCAGCTCGTAAAGCAGCACCTTTCCTAACTCCCTGTCTCCCCATCGCCTCTCGCTGGCACCGCTGCTGCCTTGTATCCCTCCCTGCAGCTGCTCTGGGGAGAAGCGGGGCGCGGACTGTTGTTTGGGGAGAGGGAAGCAGGACAGCTCGGTCCCCATCTTCAAGGCGATAATTTTCCCTCGCTGCCCAGGGAAAATAACAACTAACGGCACCGACAGTCGCGGGGACAGAAGCTGTACGTTCTAGTCACCCGAAAGCGAAAAGGCAACTGGATGGAGTATCGAGGAATTAGCTTGATTTGATTAACCATTTAATTAAATAGTCTATCGCCAGCGCTCCGTTTTGCCATCGCCTGACGCCCGACAGGGCTGATTTCTCAGTTAATTTAACAAGCGGTGGTTAATGATAACTCAAAATCTCGGACAAATGAGGCTTCTGCGAAGGAGTAGGTCGCCGTCGGAGGGTTCAGATGAAAATGGAATAAGCCATGTTAAAAAAAAAAAAAAAAATTGCTGCTCATTTCCAACTGCCTGCGGATGCCATTAGCAAGGTTTTGTAAAGATTTATTATCTCGGTAAATCACATGTGTTCATCTGAAGCAGAGATAAAGTTAGCATCCCGCTTTCTTTATAAAAATAATAATAAGAGGGAGGAAAAGTCCTGTTGACTAAACAAACAACCCTATTAAGAAAACGGTAGTGGAAATAATGTCGAGACTGGTTCACTCTAGAAAGAAATACCAACATTTTGGCACACACGAGGTAACGGAATGGCGCTCTGAAATGCAAACAAACGGAACCATGCCCAAATTGAAGACAGAAAAAAAAATCTGGCAAATTTTCGAGCGCCAACTACTTATTCGCTTCTACAGAAGATGCAAATTCAAATAGCCCTTACTGCGAAGAAATAAGGGAAGGGAAGGGTTTGCACCAATGCACTCGCCAACACACGCTATTTATATGCAAGTTGAAAAATATTCTCCAACATTAAAAAGGGCGCTTGTTACTAAGAAGAGAGAGGATGTTTCTAAAGAAAATATGGGTTTATCAACTCATCTCACTTCGTATTCTTTCTAACACATAAATCTGCTTTTTCAACGACTATCCTAGTAGTTTAGTTCTGCACTTCACATTTTAAGTTCACATCAAAACTGGAATTAAACAGAGAGGCAGCGTGGAGAGTAAACTGCAGCTTAAATGAGAAAAACTTCTGTAAGAAAATAAACACTGAAACCTAATGCTCAATCATTTCCCTTAGCAGTTAGAAAAACAGCATTAAATCACCTATCCACGTGGGAAACGGATTTTTTTTTTCCTGTTGATCTCTTCCTCCTTTAAAATAAAACAACATTAAGGGTTTCAATATTGAAATGTTAACCATCCTGATTCGGCAAAAGTTTATGTAAACGGAGCCTCTACTTTTGTCTCGAAAATCAAACGCCTCTCCGCGCCGAAACAATCCGTCCCCACCAGGACAGATACTGCAAACCCTCCTTTTCCCTCTCTGTTCGCGTAAGGAGAATAGGACACTCCAAATATTCCTAACTAAAAAAGAAAATAAAAACCCAACCGAACAAAAAAACCCTATATATTGCGCTGATTAGGTTGTTGTTGTTTGGGATTTTTTTTTCCCCTCCCTTCACTTTTGGATACTGGCGAGGGTCAGTAAAGAATAAGCCCGCTAGTTACAGTGACCGGATCTTTTTCGAAGGAAAATTCTTTTAGTCCTTCGATATCCTGGAGATTTTCCCAGATATTTTTTGAGGCTACGTTAGTTGCTATTAACTGTCTAATGTTAAATTGCAATTTTTTTATTTTTTTTTTAAATTAACGTTAACTCACGAGTGAATTTATTAGGAAGTTCTACTTTAAAAAAAAAAAATCTTCCTACGGTCCTCAGCGATTTAGCAGATATTCAGCCTCTCCAAAAGTTGTCTGATCACTGGAACTATTGTATGTCTTATAGGTTCTCTCCTCCAGAGGCAGAAGAGTTTTAGCACTGATAACGATACAAGCTACCTAAGCCTCTGAACGCTTTTCGGCTTTTCGCCCTTGACTGTTTTAATCTTCTGGAGACTTAGTAAAGTGAAATCAGGGGTAGAGAGAACAACCCAGGCGTTTTAATAGCTTGTGAGTCATTACGAGAGGGAGCTCGTTGAAAAATCACTGGTCGGTTTATCAAGTTTATCTTGTGCTAGTGATTTGGATTTAGATTTCTGGGGGTGAGAAGGAAACGGCCCCGTTATTCTGTGTAAGTGACTCTCCTGGCATTTTACTCCCAGAATACTCTTGTTTTCAAAACGAACCCGAAATCTACCCACCTTCTCTCTCTCTCTAGGAACCTTTCAGACGTAAAAATATGCAGACAAATACACACCGATTCTCTCCGCCCGTCCCCAGCTCCACGTGTGCGCGGCGGTGAGGAGTGTATATCTTTCTGTACGTGATTATTTACAACCAGCCCCTATGCACGCACTCTCCGGGCAGATGGAAATTCGCTCTTGTACCGGGGAGAGGGGGCGTGAGTTACACTGGAGCTGCAGCTCGCTCTTACGGAGGGAACGCTTCTTTACCCTGACTTCTCCAAGACCTTTTTAAATGTATGACATGACACTTCGCCGTGCTACCGAGCCTCCTGCCACCCATCTCCAGCCCTTTGGCCAACTCACCGGGTCTGTCCTGATGCTTGTATCGCTTTCCTCCCCAGGGAAAAACAAGCAAAACGGACTCCCCATTAAATCCATCCAACATCCCTACCCTGCCTCCTTCTTTCAGAAAGGCTTCTCCTTTCGGTGCGTAATTTCTCTGGCTGCCAATACCTGTCTTCCCTTCCCAAGGAAGCAGTGACTTCTTGTTCTGGCTGGGGGCACTGGGAGACCAGGATCGCCCCCCTCTTCCTCCTCTCCCTCCCGCCGGCAGCCCGGCACAAGCAGACCCGCACCGGGAGTCCCAGCGCCCGTTCCCGCCTCGTGCCCTGAGCCCCCCCGCAGCCCCCCGAGAAAAATCACCCGGCCCCGGGCTCGGCTCCCGCACGGCCAGACACAGCCGCAGCGCCGAGAGGCCACTCGTGGGCGAGTTGCTCGTGATTAATCGCGGCACCGCCGAGCGCAAGAAAACCCGCGGCTCCAGTGCCGGGCCGGGCTCCCCGCTCACCCGCCTCCTCGGAAATACATGGGAGGGAGAGGGAGCCCGCGTGGGGCAGCGGAGAAGCAGCCCCCGCTCTCAGGCCTTTGTGCCCCGTCCGCAGTGCCCACCCGCCCGCGGCCCTACGCGGGGATGCACGGCTCCAGGGGCGGGGAAGTGGAGGCGGGGGACGCGGCGGTCCTGCGTGGATCTGCCGCCCGCTCGGCGCCAGGCCTCTCGCGGCAGCGCGCCTCGGAGAGGCGAGCCCTTTCGTGCCTGCTCGCTGCCTTTCTTTTTAATTTGCAGTTTGCCTCTAATTAGGCTGCGAGGGCTCTGCTGCCTCCAAAGCCCCGCTTAGCCGCCCCCTCTGCCTCCGCGCTCAAATTAGCATCTGCTGCGGCCGGCAGCGGCCCCGGCCCCGGCGCACTTCGCCACACGGTTCCCCAGGGCATTCAAACATCCTGAGCTGCCACCGAGGGACGGGGATCAGCTATTCTTCTCTTCCCATGATTACTCACAGCCTACAAGCAACACCATATGCTTCTTCTGATCAAACAACCCGCTACATAGGCGGCAGTAATTGACGAGACCTGCTCGAAATCACGCAGAAAGGTAGCCTACTGAGACCGCAGGAGTTGACAAATCATTGCTAATAATCCTTTTAGGAACATCACGGGCATCAGAGTTTGCAATAGCTTTATTTTTATAAAGTATGCGCCGACAGTATAAAGGACATCTCGATCTCCTTTCAAACAGAAGACTGCCCCGCATAATGATCTTCAAGGTGGCAGATCACATAGAAGAGGAAAGTGGCTTGATGAAGCCTTTAATTATTATTATTTAAGGGTTTCATTTATCCCCTTCTTTGGTGATATAGAAGGTTGTTTACAGAAACTATAGCAAGATGCACTGGATTGGAAATTACTGCAGCGGATGCTAGCTATAAGCGTTCATACGTAACCATGGGGGGGTACCCCCTCCAGTCCAAATGACTGCCCGATTGCATGTTTACTTTTAAAAAGTAGAATTAGGACCTGTAGTTCACAGACTTAATCAGGTTAAAAAAAAAAAAGGCAAAACAAACCAACAAAACAGGCCGTATACCCACCCTTGGTTTGTAAAACGTAACAGACAGCCAGACCGACCGACCGAGACAGCTACAGAAAACGGAGGGACATGCCTATATTATGCTGTTTCTTATGTACACATGCTTTTCAACGAAAGATGTAGCGAATTTTGTTATTAGGTCGGAAAAAAAATTCTCAATGTTTTTTCTTTCATACAGACAATATCTCAAGTGATTGATCTAAATAAAATACTACTGAAATATGTTTTTTATTTTATTTCCTACTTCTTATAAAAGCAATAGAGTGAGAACACAGGAGAACTTTATCCCGACCCTCTTAACTTTCTGTGCTGTTTGTTTTTCCTGGCAGCCGGTCTAAAATCCCCAAGACAGTCGCTTTAATTCCTAATTCTACTCAAAAGCAAGGCATGCTTTAGGACGCTTAAGTCTGCTTTTGCTAGTTAGGCGGGTCCGTTGCTGCTGCTGCGGAAGTCAAAGCGAAGTTTAGTGTTGCCTGCCTGGGGAGGAGAATCAGGCCCAGACTCAGACTCCGGGCTCGCAGCGCTGGCTGGGCAGGGGGATTGAATATATCTGAGTACAAAACTCCTGCTAAAAATTCCCGCGGTCGATTAACGCCTTCAAACTGCCCTAACGATCCTCAGGGCGAGACACATCACGTTCATGATGCGATTCGGTGTGCTGGGCTTATTTATTTCGGCGGTGTGTGCGAGCACGCCTGTACGCGTGTGCTGTACCTGTAAACTGCACCTTTGCTCGATACTTGAACTAAGGCTTTAGGACTTTGCATAGACTTATGTAAATATTTACCCATATATTAACTCCCCCCCATAGCATGGCTATAAATAGGGGTGAATCGTCCCCTCTTTCGCCACGCACGTGCTTGGCGGTGGATGCACATCTTACTGGGAGACTGGGGGGAAAGAAACCCGTGTTTGCTTTAGCAGAACACGCAGCAGAGCTCAGTGCCTTCAAGTGTTGACAAAAGCACCGTAAGTCCCCAACCAAACCTGTCATAGGAACTGAAGGGAAAGTATTTCCGACAGAGAAAAGTGACAGCGGAGAGCACCCTGCCTCCAAGCACACGACCCCATGCGATTTACTTTTTTTTTTTTTTTAAGTAAAAGCGACAAGCGACACCTGGATCAGAATGGAAATAGAGGCGAATAGGCATTCCCACCTACCTTCTGGAAAAACAACCCTCATTTTTAAATAGCTGGTGGTGAGTCTGATTATGGATGCTTTGTCCAGCTGAGAGGTGATAGCGGAGGGCAGGGGTAGTAATTTAGCCAGTTCATAAAATTCACTGTTTTCTTTCTCCCGTCTAGTCCGGGCAGCATTTTTGGACTTCTCTTTCATCGTGTTTTTTTCCTCCCTTCCTTCCTACAATTTAAACTCCAGAGATTCATCCAAAGGTGGAAGGGAAACTTTCAGCTGCAATTCATCTCTCCGGAGCATCAGGCAGTGATTCTGAGTGCAGCCATTACTCTGAGAAACCGTTCGGTTGTGTAAAACGCAAACAAATATTGAAGACCAGAGAGGTGTTCTTACAAAAAAAAAAAAAAATCTCTGAAAAGCAGAGTCAATCGGATGGGAAAGGCATTTATCCAATGCAGCTCAGAGACTCCAAGCAACTGCAGGAAAAAGAAAATTATAAAGCTAGAAGCTTGCGGCACCACACAGCAACCAAACGAGGTATTTCTGGCCTTTTTTCCTACTCATGGCGGGCAGCATAGCTCCTCGGAAGAGAGTCATAATAATCCCGTTTCTTCCCGTGATCCGCTGTCAATCCGAGGCCCGAAACGCCCGGCCGTGGGCTGCCTCCCAGGGCGCTGGGTAACTTCCCGGGAGCCTCTGTAAAGACAACAGCAGCCCTGGGGTGAGAGAGCCACTACACAACGCCGCAGCGGAGCCGCGAGAAATAATAATCAACAAACAGCCTCCGGCGGGTGTAGTATTTTCTCCCACCAGAGGGGAAGAAAAAAAAAAAAAAAGTATATTTTCCCATCTAGCGCGCCCGCAGAGGAGCCTGCCCCGCACTCTCCTCCCACAGCCCTCACCCTCCCCAGCCCAGGTGTGCACGGCATGATCAGAACGAAAACAAGGCAGAAACCAGCTCCCGGCAAAGGCGAAGGAGTTACCGGTTGGTTTGGGTGCTGGCAGGGCTGCGCCGTCCCCTCCGCGCTCCCCCGGGCTGGCACCGCGGCTGCGGCCAGACCTCACCGCGCTGCCAGCCCCGCGGCGGGGCGAGCATTTCCAGTCCCGGAGTATTTCTGCCTTTTTTTTTTTTAATTTTTTTTTTTTTTTTAATTTTCCCGTCGTCTTGGGTGCTCCCCAACTGGGGTCGGAGGGGGAGATCTGCCCCAGGTGCACCTCGACCAGGGGAGTTACTCTCTGCCCAGCCCTACCCCAAGCCGGAATTCCCCGAAACATCACATTTTTTTGACCAAATTATTAATTTTTTTTCCTCTTTTTCCACCGGGGGAAAGCCACCCACAGCTTAGCCCCGCACATCACTGCGGCTCCTTGCTGAGGCTGGCAGCTTCTGGTGGGTTGTGATCTTCTTTTTTACCTACCTTGAGTCCCTGAGCCCGGCAGCCTGCAGAGAGCTCTCCCGGGGTGAGGAGCCCAACTCTTTAATTGGCTCATTAATGGCACGGGGGGGGGAAAGAAAAAAAAAAAAAGTTTGCGTCTGTCACTGCTCCTCACACCGATGGGCAGACAGACATTGCCGCCTCCCCAACCCCTTTATCGGCTCCCAGGCTCTCCCTCTCACATAACGGGGGTGGGGTAGGGTGGGGTGGTGGTGGGGGGCGAGGTTGGTATTAATGAAGAATCCCTAATTTGCGGCTGAGAAATGCCTAATAACTTCTTGATGGCTAAAAGCCTTTTAGCACAACTTCATTTCTCTCCCAACCCCCTCCTCCCCCCCTCACCGGGCCGAGCCCTCCCTTAATGCTACTCACGGACCCACCTCGCCTCTCATTGGTCGCCGCCGCTCCGCGCCCGGCCTCCTACTGGTGGAGGGGACGGTGACGTCACCGCGCCCCGGGCACACCCCCCCTCTCCCACTCTGCCCGCGTCCGCCCTCTGACCTGGCGGCGCCGCTGGGGGCGGAGGGGGGGGGGGCGCCGCGCCCCCCCCCCCCCGCCCCGTACCTGCCCGTTCCGCTCTCTTGGGGTTTTATTTTTGCTTATTTGGGGGTGTTAGGTGGGTTTTTTTGGGCCATCGCGATCCAGGCGACGCACCGATCTCCGCGCTGGGCACAGGAGAGGAGCGGCCGAGGTCCCTCGGTACTGCGGGTTGTGAGGATCGGCAGTTTTGTCACCCCCCGCCATTCCCCCCTGCAAAAAAACAGTGGTCGTGCTTGGGAGAAATAAGCTGTCGCCACGTCCCCTGTGTGTGTCCCCGTCCTCCGTCCTCCGTCCCCCGTCCCCCCGCCTTTAACGGGGTACGGTTCAGCCCCGGGCTGATGCGCTGTGGGACAGCGTGCACCGAGTGGCGGGGGGGCGGGAGGATGGAGAAAGAGTTTAACAAATCTTCTTGATACGCGCTGGAAAAAACCCCAAATAATCCCACAAACAGACAAAAAAAAAAAAAAAGAGACACCCCCCCCCCCAACCCCAACCCTCCTACACCAGGAGACAGAGGCACTTTAGAACTGCCCGCAAAGTGGATATGGAGCGAGGGGGGCTCTTTCTTTCCCAGTGAGCAGGACTATTCCTAATCTCGCTAGTCCCCCGGAAAAAAAAAAAATAACAAACCACAACAACAAACAAACAAACAAAACCAAAAACCCAGACGCGGTTCCTAAAACTGCTGGCTCCTAAAAAGAGTAGATAGAGCAGAAAGAGAGCGCCTGGGGAGGGGGGAGAAGGGTTACAGAGTCTTCCCTAAAACCGTAAGGGAGGCTCAAAAGCCTGAAATAATTGCCAAACCAGTTGGTGCGAGAGTTCGGCTAAAATAGCTGTTTAAAATGAAATCGCACTGGCAAGGCAACCGTCGGAATATTTCGAGGAAAAAGAAAGGGTCTCGGTTTTCGAAAAAAGAAAAATGTCAACAACAACAACAACAAAAATAGCCCTTGAAACACCTCATCCCTTTCACTCCACGCAGGGCTGCAGCTCGAAGCCCAGGCTCCCAGTGCCGACCGCCTGTTCCTTGCTTATCACCTTAAATCTCTCTTCGGTTAAAAGCTTTCCCTGTGTTCATTTCGGTAAATAAAGGAAGGATGGGAGGAGAGGCATTCAACAACTCCTCTGGGTGTCCAGGCGTCTACAAGCAGCAGAGAAATGGATCCACGTAGTCTCAAATGTTCTTTTGATTGTCTTGTTTACCGAAGCGACCCGTTGTTAAACAAACACGAACGCAAGTCATTTAGTGGAGGTATGGATTAAAAAAAAAAAAAAAAAAAAGGAAAAAGAAAAAAGCCCCCCTCCCCGTCCCCTGTCACGTTGTAAAGCGATCGCTGCTATGGGGGAAGGTGACACTGAATTTTCAAAAATCCTCCCTGTGCGTTATTGCCATCAGGTGTAAAGTGGGTTTGAGGGAGAAGAAAAAAAACCCCCATCTTCCTTCTGGTTTTCATTTGAGGTAATTCTCTTGCTAAACGGCACTGACGTCTCTTCGAGGATATTTAGACATATGGGCAACAACTGGACTAACACTGTCAGGTAGCTCACGAGTTATTTGTCAACATGAGCCACAGAGAATGTCTTTTATAACACCCTTGGTTTGGGGAAAATAAATAAATCAGTAGGATACACTTCTGCTAATTTATACCAGGGAAACATGAGCATCCACCTTACCAACCCCACACAGCCCCAGCGAGGACAGCAGCTCACTGAGGATCCGCTTTCCCGGTGTACCGGGACCCGGTTTCTTCCCTGCAGCGGCAGCCTGGGCGGGTGTCAGCAGCCGCCCCGGTTCTCCCCGTGGCCGGAGCCCGGGGGCTCGGACACGACGAGCCCATATATAGATTTTTAATGTATAAATGCTGCGATAAATACAGTACAAGATGTGAAAGGACCAGCGTACGAAAGGGAATTACTCAGCTTTCCAAGTTATAGTAAGCTTGGACAAAGCTTTACAGAATTACTAGCGCGGGGTCAGTGCGCTAGGGACATTTCCCAGCAGAGTTCAAGAGGCAGTTCCCGAATGATGGGAGGATTTGGCCGTTTCAGAGACATTAGCTTTGTTTTTTCTTCGTCAAAATACCCGACTTCTGACAGCGGATATCGGAGCTAGCACTGCCCCGTTCCAGGTACACAGAGGCAGCCCACAGTAGCTAAATTAGTGGTCTTCGTACCAGCCAGGAGCCCGATGTCACTCGCGGTGGGCTCAGCGAGGCTCCCGCCGCGCCCCAATGAAGCTCGCCCGTCCCAGAGGGGAGTACATGAAGTTCTTTAATAAATAAAGTGGAGGCACCACTACGGGATGAGCGTACCGCGGCTACTCCTCGGCGTACCAGCCGTCACAGAGGAGTTTACAACAGCGAGCGCACTGACGGCGCGGAGGGGACACCTGCGAGCGGAGGGGCTGAGCCCCGGGGGGCGCACCGCGGCCCCGGCCCCCCGCCGCACCGGCCCCGCCGCGCCTGAAGCCGGGAACGGAGCGGCTCGGCGGCGGAGTCCTGCTGCCGGCACCGGGGGTCGGGGCACCGAGGGAGGGGGCCGACAGAGACCCTCCGCCTGCCTGGAGCACGTAGGCAGATGTGCTCAGTTCAGAGGCATTTATTGTCGGCTGAGAATACCCTGAAAAACAGGGTGATATTGGAGAATTGAATGAACAGGTACTGCGACGCAATTTCATTTAGAGACGCATAATAAAATGGGATATCTGAAGAAATGCTGGGTGAAAACAAGGAGTTTCACAGACAGGTTTCCAACTATATGTAGTAGAAAACTTGTGTAGCCGGGCACAATATGCAGCGTATATTGCAGCATGTGTGCGTGCGTGTGTGCGGAGAGAGAGACAGAGAGGGGAGGGAGAGAGAGAGAGAGCTGTACAAATCAAAGCAGAAAGAAAAACCCTACTAGGTCATTTCCCTATAGGACACGTCAGATCTAGTTTCTTCTCCAGCACATTCTGGCGTATTCTGATATATTTATTGGTTTACGAATTTGGATGCGTTTACTAATCCCCCCCCCCTCCCCCCCAAGAATAAGATGGCCATTTCTTATGCAGGGAGAAGAATGTTTTCAAGTATAAGACATCGCTTATACACTGCTTTCCCGATAGCCTTTTAAAAAGTTAAGTATGAGCGAATCAACCACGCGGGTCGCTCTCACGATTGCTTAAAAAAAAAAACAAACCCATATCGGCCTGGTGTTGGTAACAGACAGATTCTGACAGGCCAAACCTCCCTCCGCTTTGTACCGGCGAGAAGGCAGGATCCGACCTCGCACCGTGACGCAGCGGCTAAGAGAGCACACCGTCACCGCAGCGTCTTCAAACGAGATGCTTTCCCTCCGTCCGAGGGGCACAACCCCGGGGACGCCTGTAGGAGCGCGGGCGCCTGGAGTCCCGGGCTGGTTGTAAGAGACCGGTAACTTCAGGCACACCGGGGTACCCTGGTGAATTGGGAGCGTGATGTGAATTTCCACCCCTGCTCCAGTCGAGGCTTTATTGACATATATATACACGGCAAATGCTCTTTGAGACTATTCAGAAGCAATTAATATGTTTTAACTGATCTAGATCTTAACCCCCAAGATTCAAGCCGTGCTCTAGGTGCTTTATTCCTGCTCTTTGGCTAATGTTATTAGGGTGTTCGGGGGAGCAGGACAAGAAGAAAGCCGATTCTCAAACAACACACAGGAAACAGTTAACGGCCCCTTGGATACCAGCTCTCGGATATAAGCGGTTCCGAATGCATCTCTGAAAAATAATTACAGAAACATCGCAAAATTAGGTACTCGACCACCAGCATGATTGTTAGTTATTTTCGGTAATTATTTTAAACTATTTTTGGCGATACATCCGTGGATATTTTTTAACCGATGCTTTGGGGGGCACTTCTCTTGACCACGCACTCCTTTCAAGTTTATTGTTTTTGGCATAAATGTAACGAGATGATTTATATTCATTTTTCCAGTGGAGTCAAAGGTCAGTACCTTTTAGCCCTTATCTTATTGAATACACTCTTGCTAATGATCGGAAGTCAACCTATCTTACGGCTAATGTGGAGCAGCGAATGAAAACATAAACTAAATATAAAGAAACGTTGCAAAAAAAAAAAAAATCTACTTTCTGGTCAGCAACAATTACCCCCAGGCACATTTTTCTTGCCTTCTGTATTTCCAAAGGAGCCTGGCACATTGAGCGTCCGAATCGAGCTGAAGCGCCCTTGCAAGGGATGAGAGGTTCGGGAAGGATACGGGACTGGAAACGAACTTTGAAGAAATTGCAAACTTTAGACAGTGTTTCCTGTCCTCCCTATGCCTTCACAGACATCTTGTTTAGCTCCGATATTCCCTTCTGCTGCACGACTGTTTATTTTTTCCCTGCCGCCGCGGACGGTACCAGCGGCCCGGGCCGTGTCAGCGCTGCGCTCCCGGCTCCCCCCTCACCTGCGCCGGGCTCCCCCAGCCACACGGCCTGCCCGCGGGTGGGGAGGCGGCTCCGAGAACCACACGCGGCGCCCTCGCTGCCTCCCGCGGGGCTTGCCGTACCCTCCCACGCCGTGTGCAGCCCACCCCCACGCAAGGCGCGATCCCGATTTCGGTCGCGAGTGACCACTCTCCCCCTCAGGTCTCCGCGCCGCTATTTCTCTCCCCCTCCTCCTGGCGGAGGCGGGGGGGGGGGTCGTAGCGCCGATGGCGGCAGCGGCCCCCGGGCTCTGCCGCCTCTCCCTCACGGTTCTCCTTCGTGAGAGGGCAGAGCCGGGCTGCCGGTGCGCCCCCGCCCGCCCCTGGAGCATTTCGGGGGAGGTTTCCGAGCGGCCGAGAGCTTTGTGCGGCTGCGGTGTTTCCGCGGGGCTCTCTGGTGACTCGGCAGCAGCCCGCAGCGAGCGCCGCAGCCCCCCCGCCGCCTCCCGCCTGACGCCAACGGCCGCGGGACCCGCAGCGCCCCACGCGCCGCGCCGGCCCCTGGCACGAGCGCGCCTGTGCGCGCCAGCGCGGGAAACGGCGCCTCACAGCGCGCCCCGCCCCCTCCCCACAGCGCCGCGCACCGCAGCCGCCCCGGACAGACGGACAGGGGCGGACACACGCCGTGCTGGCTTGGCTCAACGCTGGCCTGCTGTCCCGATTAGCGTCCCCTCACGTGCAGCGCGGACACGGCGGCGGGGGGGGGGGGGGGGTACCGAGGTGGTGGGAGGGGCCGACACGGCGTGGGCTGCCGGTGCTCGCCGCCTCCGCCCCCATTTTGTACGTTCACGTGCGCGGGGCTTTGGGCAACGTGGTCTAGCGGAGGGTGTCCCTGCCCATGGCGGGGGGGTGGAGCTGGATGGTCTTTGAGGACCCAAACCAACCCAAAAGAGTCCGTGCTCTGCCCGGGGATGGGCCTGCCCTCCTTGCCCCCAGGCGAGTCTGAGCATTGCGAGGGGCCATGGGGACGAAACGTCTCTTTTATGTTACTTGATTCACTTCGGCTTGCTAGGTCGGATTTTGATATCCCCGTCCCAAACCGGGAGGAACGAGAGCATCCTTGCCGGGGCTTTGCCGTGGAACGGGCTGGCTGCAGGGAAGCCAGGCGAGCTGCCTCACGGCAGGGGGAACCTCCTCAGGGCTGGTCTCCTCCAGGCCTCAGGCAGAGCGAGAGATCTGCGCTTAGGTATGCTAGCGGAGCTGGGCTGCTTCAGGCTTCTCCCAGCCCCTCGATATCACTGAAATCTTTCCCAAGGCCTGGCTTTCATTAGCAAAGAAGTTATTTCATTAGTTGGGGGAAAATCTGTCAGCAGAAGCCTGTTTAAATTTCAGCACCCCAAAGAATAATGCTTAAAATAGTGAGATCCGTTCCACAGTCTGCTCTTACTATCAACCTGATAATTAAGAGGTCACAAATAGACTTGTATCACTGCTTTGTTTCAGTGGAGGAAAGCAGCTTAACCCGTCCTGAGGACACACTTCGCTTCGAAACAACACATGCCGTTTCAGATGAAATCAATAGCAAGAGGAACCTCCCCCCCTCTGCTGCCTACTGAACCTCTGCCTTCGGCCTCCCATCACCTCAGAGAATAGACTTGATCAGACCAAAAAGGAGGGACGCCGGGTGTGAGGCTGCCTGATGGCTCCGGCGCTGGTGCCCGCTGCACCTGGTGTGTATCATAATCACCAGGATGCTTGCAGTTTTCTTGTAAGGCAAGGTGGGAAGCGTTCCCTGGGTGGATTTTCATTGGAGCTTTGCTCATTTTAGTCTCATCGTACCTGTTTGTGGTTACAAATCTAATTACATGTATGAGCATTGTGCACTAAGCTGGGAGCAACCCCTCTGTTGCTCAACTGTTTCTGAATTATTTGGGCACTCTGCAAGCCCGTCATGACTCTCCTCTGCATTCCCCACGTGGTGAATAGATGCCTTATTGCAACTGCAGTACGAACTGAGTTTGTAACTGTTTTCTTCAGAAGTGATGCGGAGGAGATGATGTCTCCGAGGAAAACACTGTGGGATCAGTTGCTTACAATTGGAAGGGGGCACAGGGAAAAAGCACTAGACTCGTAAGCCTGAATCCGGTTTTAACCTATTTCAGACTATGCTAAATCTATTGCTGAGGGGTGGGGGTGTTCCCCAAGGCTTGACATATGCCCGCGATTAATATTTTTTTTATTTAGGGTTTGCCTCACTGTTGACATGTTTTGTCTAAACCCTGAATTCTGACTATTATTCACTGATGGTGGGACTCTGTTTACATAATGCGACGGCTGGGTGTAACCAGCTGAAGCTAGAGCCTATTAAAAGGACAGTTTCCCCACAGTGCCTCTCCTGAGGAGTGTCCGTCCACTGCTTGCAGCTGGAGGAAGGAAGCTCCAGGGCTTCCTTGCTCTGTGTAATTCCTGTCAGATTTAGCTGGTAAATGAACAAGGAATTGTCATTTCTTTGGTCTGGCAATAGCTTGGTGATGTTAATGCCACATTTCTGAAATGTGCCGAAACCTTAGGAGTCTGGTTTTAATTTTGGCTTCAGCACAAAATGCTCCTGGTGCATGGCTGTACCCAGCCACTTGTCAAAGCAGCGAGAGAGGAGAAGACTGGGGGTGTCAGGTCCCTGAGTGCACTAATAAGCCTTAATTGCCCTGACCAGCCTCACTTGGCAACTCCAGCGCACCCTCTGTCCTCGGTGCTTGCCTGAGCCAGGCTGTCGGGGTTCCTGGCTCCAGTGGTACTGCAGCTATGCCTGTACCTGGCTAGGGACCTTGTTGTTCTGGACCTTGACTCACAGACTGACTTTCCAGCTTGACGTTGGGCTTGCCTTGCCGCTGTGGACTTGCCTGATGACCTGGGTTCTGGCCATCCCTATGCCAGCCCTGCTCTCCTGTCCTTGCTCAGGTAGTGTGGGGTGGGCCCTGGCTAGTGAGGCCCCTGCCCTAATAGCCTGGCTGTCACGCTTGGCTTGCGGCTCCCTGTCCCGTCCCTGCAGCCCAGCCCTCATTCTTTACTGACGCTGGGCTGCTTCTATTCATTGTAGGGCTCCAATGAGCCTCCTGCTTTCCCTCCAGGGTAAAGGATTCTCTGTCTCTAGCCTGCTTGTCTCTGCTTTTTTGCTTTTCCAAGGGTAGTGCCTGTCCCAGAAGCTGTCACGCGCTGGGGAGCTTCCTGAGAGGTACCACAGACCTCTCCATGGGTGCAGGAGTCTACCTGCAGTTACGGGACCTTAGAAAACGCAGGGCTGGAGGGGGAAGGGTGTTGCATGGCACAGAGCTTCCTCTGATTTTCTGGCAGGAGCTAAACTTCTGAGTTGGAGAGATGTAAATAGTGGTCAGAAGCTTGATAGGATGGTGGACTCGCCTAAGCTTGGGCATAGTTCAGCTGCTAAAGGGCAGGTGAGGAATGGATTAGAAAGGCTTACGCTCCCTGTGCCCAAAGCTTGCTTGCCACTTCTCCACGTAGGAGGACTAGGCAGGAAGCTTTGACCGCCTTGGAGGGCTGGGGGACTCCGCAGGGGCGCAAGAATCTATCTACCCTGATCGGTTTACAAGGCTAGGACCATACAATGCAAGCTCTTGGGGGCAAGGGCTGTGTTTATCTCCATACAGGGTTGATCACAATAGGATCCTATTTCTGTTTAGGGCTTCCAGATGCAATGCTAGTCAATGTCTATAATAAACAATAATATTAATAATAAGTATTAACATGCCAAGCTGCAAATCACTGACATAGTTTTCTAATATTGCTGGTTACTTTCCAGTATTGTCCTCCAGTCTCACTGTAGTACATTGTATACAAAAGAATTGAAACCCAATAATCGGCGTGTCAAGAGTTAGAAGGCATGATCGCGTTTTTTTCTTCTAAAATCCATCTATTGAAACTGACATCGCAACAAGTGAGTTAATCGGCCTAATAAACCCAGTATCCAGCATGCACACACCGTTCTGTATACCAGGATGTTCATAATTAGGCCGGTAATGAGGCTGCTGTTGCATAGAATAACTCGTATGAAAATGTTAAAAGTTAAGCGTAATGTGGGAGAATAATGTAGTGAAAATGTAAACAGTAGACATGAGATATGACATTTATTTTCACTCATAGGAAGACAGCTGAAAGGAAGACTTTAGCTATAATTTGTTTTCTCTGCTTTACTGAATCTATAACAAGTCTACAACGATTTTGTTCTCCTGACCACAGTAATGTAGCTTTACATTTGAACAGAAATATAGCTTTAAATTTAGATTTTAATTTCATGTCTGATTGCAGACATAGTAGAAACTTTAGCCTAAAATAACATTTCTTCTATAGCCAGCTCCTTTTGTGCTACTGAAAGAAATAATAATGAGAAAGTATTCCAGCAGGAGGAGCTGGTTTAGAAGCAAATGGATTCCATGGCAACTCCTGACTCTACATGACACCTAATAACTAGCATTTATGTTGGAAATTGTCTGTGTTATCTTGTACCCCAGATCTGGTCTTCTTATAGGGTTTCCCCCTCATTTTAAAGTGAAAAACATATGGTGAGTGTTTTTTTTTGTTTTGTTTTGTTTTTTTAAATATAGATCCAAGAATTATCATGAAGTGAAATGAGTTTGGCTGCCTCAAATGTGTGCTTAGGCAAGCTGTTTTCAAATGAATGTAATTTTTTTTTTAATTCAGAAATAAAATACTTGCTCAGAAATGTATTGATCCATCAAAGGAAGAGTTTTATGGGATCAGAACATTGGAACTACGTATTTTTTTAACATCATGAGAAAGCCATATTCAACAGTTTGAAACATAACACAAGAAGATCCAAGTGAATCAAACCGGTATCTTGGTTCTCACAGTGCTGAATGCACCAGAGGAACCTCGTCATGGGCAGCTGGAGAATAACCCAGTGCTATGGGTGTCCTGTCTGCAGTCAGTCAGCCAGTTGGGCTGATTTATGATTTGAAGAATGTCGATTTATATTCCTGTGCCATGGTCCAATCTAGTGCATGTGCGGGGCCTGAGAACTGTTGCTGTTTGACTGTGGAATATTTTAACTTGCTATTTTATACCTAAATTGAAAGGAGTCTGTTCTTAAACTGTCATGGGGTAAGCAACCTTTGCCTATGACAGTTTCAGTAGTACTTCATGACCAAGAGAGCATTAGCTGAAATTAACCCTGGAGATGAAATTTTCTGTAGACACTTTGTAGCCTTAAGTTGCTTAACTGGTTGTTTAAGGGTCTCGGATGGTAGGAGAGCATAGTCTAGGCTTGGAAAAAACCACGTATCTCCTGTGGTCAAATGAAAGCTGATTTAGGTTTGTGTTGCTCATCCCTCTTCAGTACGAGTGAAAGAATGAAGAAATGTAGAAAACTTCTGGTTTTGTGATTGTTTGGCTGGGGACAAGTGCAACATCAGTTGGTGTTCGAAGGTGAAGGGTGGCCAAATGAGAAAGGTGGAAGACTCTGGGGTAGTCTGATCTTATGCTAGGTGTTACTGATAGCAAAATACATACTGATACTTGTTGAAGATGCCTTTATTTTTTTGCCCAAGGGAAGGAGTGCTTTTTTCCTCTTCCTGTCTGTACAGACAAGATAGGCCTTGTTTATTACCTATTGCTCAAAACATGTAGTTATCTTGAGCAAATACACTAAACAGATGGGTAGAAAATTTGAAAATGAGTCTTGGTTTGGCTCATCTTTTACTGTAGCTCACAATGAGATGCTGGCATGGAGTTCCTTCAATGGAGAGCCTGATCTGCCACAAAGATGTTTGTGACTAGCGCTTGGGATCACAACCAAACTACTATAAGCAGGGTTATAACAGATCACATAACAAAGGGGATGGAAAAAGAAAAAAAAACCAAAAAAACCCAAAACAAAAGGCAAGGTCACAATCAGACTTTGAAACACAGTTTGAAGATAAAGGCATAGAAGTGGAAAAGGCAATGGAAAATACAGAAAGCCCAGAGAAAGGTGCTCTGGGTAGCAGCCATAGTAAGAAAATTTTTTAAACTTACTTAGGTGTCTGTGTTTATTTTTATCTACAAGAGAAAAGAAGGTACACCACAGAAAAAAGAAAGAAGGGTATAAATAAAATAGAAGCAATGCTAGAGAGATTGGGAAATTGAAACGGAGATGGGGTAAGGGCTGAAATGGAAGATTGAGCATAATTATGAGAAAGGAAGAAATAGGAAAAAATAGAAATTTCAAACAGGGAATTACTTGATTTATCCTTATTCCCATATCTTATTACATTGCTATTTCTCATAGCCTGAAGTTTTGTGGTTTGGAGAAAAGATGGCAGAACAGTGTTGCATTGGTGATCTGAGCTGGACAGGGATTCTTACATGAATCATAGAATCATAGAATGTTTTGGGTTGAAGGGACCTCAAAGATCATCTAGTTCCAAACCCCCCTGCCATGGGCAGGGACACCCTCCACTAGACCATGTTGCCCAAAGCCTCATCTCATGAAGAGACAAGTGGCAGATAAAAGAATGAAATAATGACTGTGGACAAAGGTTTGGTTTTTTTTTTTTTTAATTGCAGGAAAATAAAGGGGTATAAATAAATGGAGCAGTGGAAGTTAATTTTAAAGGAGATTGTCTTCTCCAGTTACGCATAAACCTAACACATAGACAGGGATCTGATTCCAATCAGTAATCTCTTTGCTCTTGCAAAAGATAAAGTGACATTTCTCCTCTGAATGTTAGTTTTGGTAAGTTCTTTCCTTCTTTCAGTAGTGGCAACAACAGTAACTGCTAACTTCAATGGCTTGCTATGTTCATGTTAATAAGTAACATGTTCATGTTACTATAATATTTGTATATATATAATTATAGATATATATATGTAATATTCTACCATGAATTTATTTATTCTTCCTTCCCTGAGAAATGTTGACATAACTGACTATATATTATTAATGTCACATGCTATACTTCCAAATATAAGGATATGGACCCGTTTTTAATGTGGGCTACTTATTCGTAACGTCAAGTTGGTATGATGTAACATGAGAGCTACAAGCATAGGTGTGTAAAATGGAAAAAAGAGCATTTATAGTTTATAAAATGAAGAGTATGCACTTCTTTGGGGATATAGCTAAGAAAGGATTTTTAAATAGAAATATTCTCACTCCTAAATGCACCCAGAGTGGAATTAAAGATGTTGAGGTGCTGAAATTACCCTATCTATCTGGTGAATATGGAAAATTAGGTATCTCAAATGAAACTGGATAACAGTACATGAAGAGATAAGCCTAGCACAAAGGTGGAGCACAGAAACGTAGCTTACATTGGGCACCTTGCCTAAGACTACTGGAGAGGTGCTTGTCCGTTTAGGATATGTTACTTGGAACCTTCCCCTGAAAACAGAGGCTTGCCATCTTTCAGAACGATAGGGCTTGTGCTTTCTGACTTAAAAATTAGCTGCACTCCACTATCCCATCTGCTCCCATACAAAATTGCCTCCTTCATTTCTTTCTTCCAGTTTCTGCCTATGTTTTCCCCTAATCACCAGGTAAATGGTAGAGGTACGCTTTTGTGGAAGCTGTGCCATCATGCCAAAATAATTTGGTGTAATGAAAGCAGGCAAGATTGTATAATAAAACCAAACAGGACTGTTGCCTCACAGCAGCCCTGTCTGTGTGACTCAAAGCTCTGTCCCTCCTTGGAGATGGGATTCTTGTCCTGTTTTTCTCATTAGGGGTATTTTTTTTCATTTAATTTCATCCAATTAGCAATTTTTCATGGTCATGAGTTCTTAGTCTGTTCCTGTAAAGTCAATGGTTCCTAAGAATTAAATAACTTTAGGACATTACCTACCCATCCAATTCAAGAAAATATGATTTATCCCTGAATTAGAAATGTTATAAAATCTGCAGCTGTTAATCTTTGAGTCCTAGGTCTGAGTGAAGGATTAGATAATACTAATGCTGCTGTCTGTTCACCAAATCCTTTGAAAGTAATAGGAGAAACTAAATTTGATCTGCTAATAATATATGTTTTGAATGCATTTCATCCTCCCATCTCTGAAGCAAAGGACAGTATATCAACGGAAAAGAATCTTTAGCATATTTTTCAGTCACTTAATGTTGAAATTTCTTTCCAGGTTCTGTTTGTTTCCTTAGCAGCACCCATATTTCCCAAAAGATTTTCACTGATTCGATTAAATTAATCCAGCTGTTCCCCAAGATTTTCAGACAAATGCATAGGTAATACATGTTTTTAAAATGAAGAAACAAAGTGTTTGGCATTTTTGTCAGTATCTTTTTGGTGAGATTTTTTTTTTTCCTTTTTTTATTTCACATTTACAAATAATAGAATATTCTAGCAATCCATCTGGACCAGTTATTTCTAAAAAGAAAAAAATATCCCTCCCCCTATTTCTGAAAGGTTTTTGTCCTTTAAGGTCAGCATTCCCTGAGGACCCTGGTCCTGGGAAAATTTGGGCAAGGTTCAGTTTAGTTGAGATGCGTTTAAGTTTGGAATAGAAATTTAGGCTCCTGTTCCCAAAACAGTGCATCAGAGCATCTCTCCAGGCAGACTCTCTTGGCAATGACGGAAGCTGAAGTGTGACCTGGGAGGCTGACGTACTCGTCCCCTCCTGTAGGATGCGTAGGGCAGAGAAGTGGATGTAAACTTTCATGTGCTCTAGTGCAGCTCGGCTGCTTTCGTCAGGAGTCACAGCGGAATACCCGAGAGCTGGCACCTGACCGAGCACCTCCTGCAAACCAGACAGAAAATGAACTAGATGTCTGGTGTTAATCTTTCTCAGAGTTCCTCGTCTCAGAGTACGGAGTAACTTTGATGCAGATGTTTTGGTTTCAGCAACAAAAGAGAAGAGCTGTCATTGTGTGTTCTGTGACAATTTTCCAGGGAGCTCCAGCTCATATTTATGCCAAAGATGATGTGCAATGACCTGCTTTTCTGTCCCCAAAAAGCTAAACAGCAAAACACCCAAACAAACCCCAAACAACCAGTTTCCACACATCAACAAAATAAAAATAATTCTCTCATGACTTTTATCTTGCAACAGTATGATCATGTTTCATTGAACCCACATAACCCAAATGTAATGTCTCCTACTCTTAAGCACCTAAAGGAGTTTGAATGTCATTGCTTTGAGTCTCATTGCTTTATGAATGGACGTAGTTCTAGGAGCCTGGTAGCACTTCTTGGCTCTGTAGGGCTTGATTAAGTGAATTAATGGATTAAGTAAATGCCTTTTACCATTACAACTTCTTTCATTCATAATTTAGTTATGTTTTTAAAAAATGATTTAGCAGTCTTTTACCCAAATATCACTTTTTAAAAAAGACAAAAGTTTTCTATATTCATTTAGAATAATGATCTGGATAGTTTAGAGCTTAGATTGATCAATTCTAGATATGCTTAGAACAGATAAAATGAAAGAATTTCATCTGGAGAGTTGGGTGATTTTACTCCGAGTTGCATTCTCTCAAAGGATAGACAGTCCTATCCTAAGAAATTCTTTGTTTCAACTTAAACTCTTACCTTGGTGTACAAGCCCGAATATTTAATTTGCATTTTTTTCCAACTTTACCAACATCTCTCCTTCTGTTGGTAACCATTTTTCCAGTGAAACTCACTGGAAAATTAAGTGTTCTGCAGATTGAATGTCTAAGTCAAGTCTTCAGGGTTATAGTGGCTTCTTCTCTTTTCTTGTGCTTCTGGCTTGAGATGTCAAACAGTTGTAGGACCAAAAAAAAGTATTGTTGAGTCAGCTCTTATCAACTCATATGCTTACAGGATGAGAATGCAGTAATCAGATGATTATATATAGCTGCAAGAAAAAAATCTGCCTTTTGAGCAAGTTTGTTTCTGTTTTCTCCATGTTTTAAGTTCATGGCCAGACTACTGATAAGACTGAACAAGATGAAACAGCTATTGCAGCGCTCCTTGGGTATGTCACAGGCTGTGGAGCCAAAACCTGAGGACCATCAGCAGTCCTAAGGCAAAAGTCCTCTACTGTTGCAGTCCAGCCACAAGGTATTGACGTGGAATTAAATTAAAGGGAAAAAAATATGGAAGATAATTATTTGTAGGTGACCATGTGTATAGTTTACCATCAGAAAGCAAAAATAGTTAGCAATAGTTTCAGAAACTTTACTCAGCAGTGATTTCTTTGGAGTTACTGGCTAGTACTTGCAGAAGATGGCACCCCAATATATAACTGGGTGAAAGCAAAGTGTTAATCCTTTATGAAGGTGTTTTTACAATTTCTAAACCTTTTGCCAGGGGGTCTTTGTGAAGACGCAGGAAGCGTTTGCCTTCTGGTGCACATGCCATTGTATGTAAGTTATAGAGGCGCTGTTCTCTTGGCAAGTGTAGAGCATGTATTTTCCTAATATCTGCATGAGTGAAGCTAAAAGATGTGGTCAATGTTTGCATGTAGGAGTCAGCTAAAAATGTGAGATGCACAAAGGCAGAACTGGTACTCGGTTAGATGAGTATCACACGTGTGGATATGGCCTGTAACTATTTCATTTAGGTCAGCTCTGAGCATTTCATTACCAAGGAGAACTGAGAAATCTTAACATCCTTCTTTTCCCAGATTAGCTCATTCCTGCTTTGAATCAAGTCACTTAGTATTAAAATAGAAAATTAAACTGGCATTTGCCTTAATCATACAGCTAACCGTGCTGCGTATTTCCCACCTGTCTTATTTGCTTAATATATTCTTGGAGTAACATTGCATCGTATTTTGAGTTTAGCACAGTAGGACCTTATGCCGTTATTTGTAGATCTCAGCTTGCAGGAACCTAATTATGGATCAGGACTTCCTATATGCTGCGTATCCTAGAATGAAATTCCCCTGAAAGTCCCATCCCAGAAAGCTTAGTCCAAGCATGAGTCACATAACTGTGTCACTGTGTCGGCAGGAGTGGGATGGCACAGGGCAGAGCCACACCAGAGAAACAGCAAGATTCTGTAACTGGGGTAAACTGTTAGGTGGTCGCGTAGTTTCTCTTGGTAGAGAGTGGGACTATGTTATGCTGTATTTTAGATAGGGCAAAATAGCAAAAAAAAACCCCTCCTTTAGGGATAAATCTTGCTTTGGCATGAGTGAATGAAAGGGCCTGTTTATGGAGATGGCAGAATCCTTTCAGTGTTTTTTTCCAGCTCTCCCTTTAGTCATTGCAAGTGTTTGAGAAAATAAAATAAGGTTTAATTGCAGAATCGTCACAGCTATAAAGATGACAGTTTATCAGAACCTGATATTAGTGTGCTACTACAGTGAGTAATTAGTCCCTAATTAGTTGGATTTGCTGACAAATACATGATGGGAACTCACCATGTGTTATATCTGAAACAATTTTATGCTGTTAGCTAGAAGAAAGTACCGCTGTCAAGTACGTAAGCCTAATTTTCCCACATTAACACTACACGGTAGAAATGGAGTTATTTCTGTTCCAAGGTGCAAATTTGCTAGTGTGCGAAGACTGCTGTTTATCACATTTATGTAGAGATTTAGACTGTAGTTAGAAAAAGATGGGGATATTTCTAGACTCCTTTTTCTACTGTTCTTCTTCCCAGTAATTAATAAATAGCATAGCCCTATAACTATTTTGTACATGTATCACATTATCGAGAGCGTGATTTTTCAGAAATGCCCAATTCACCTCTGCTGTCATTACAATTAGGGGGAATCTCATTGTTGGGAATTATAATATTCAGCACGGAACACTTCTAATTCTTTATTCCATTGGTTTTCTAGCACATGAACAGTACTTCTGGGCAATGTCTGTCTTTACCTTCCTTTTCCCTCCATGTTCTCATTTCTGTTCTAAAATCTAGATTTAGACACCTCTCCCCACCCATCCCCGGTCACTTATGATATTTTCAGTGAGATCTCCATCTTGTCCTCTCACGTGGGTGACCTCTGTCATTGTGCAATGGGATGTCACCAATTCTGCTGTGTACGGATCTTCCGCAAGGAGAGATACAAGCCTTCTGTTATTTTGGATGCATGTTTTTATTGAGAGTCTCGGTAGGACAAGACTAAGCTGTAGAGAAAAAAAGCAGCAGTGAAGCCTAATGCTTAGGCTTAGTGCAGCTTTTATGTTCTTTAGTTCTGAGGAGAGATTTGAGCAGAGAAGGTGGTTGTGATTTTCTAGGAATAGAGATGCAGAAGAAAGGCTTGGAGAGTGCTGGATTCAAATCACATTGATGCAGTATGGAGTTCATTAGAAGATCTGAGTACAAGACATATTGTAAGCATATTTAATTGCAGGATGGCGTAATCACTGTGGAGAATCCTTTTCTATAGAGCTTGTTTCTTCTGTCTAGATTGAATCCTCTGTAGGAATTATTCATACAGAGACTTACTTAGTACAAGCGGTACAATTGCTTTCCAGAGAAGTTCCTTTAATATAGAAGTTCCCTTTGCTCACTTCATGCAAGCAGCTTAACCTCCCGCTGCTACCAGTGTGTGGCATTAATAACAAACTTTTTTAGTTCATTCCCCAGCTTTTGCAAATTGCTTCAGAAAAGTGTGCATCAAAATTTCTGTGGAAGTAAGTCTTGGCAGGGTCTGCTGAAGTGCAGCGTGCTCTGAAAAAAAATGTCTCTTAAGAAGATCTGTTTTTAAAAAGACAGGTAGGAATCAAACGTAGCTGATTGATAGAATAGGCACAGAGCGTAAGTAGAAATGGAGTGACCATTGTCAGCAGCAGCCCCACTCACCTTTTTGTAGTCCACATGTCCGTCTGGGCATCCTGTGGGATCCAAATCTTTTTTTCAGAAAGTATTTCTTCTCATGAAGCAGGAGAATTGTCCCTTCTCATAAATTAGCTTGCATTGTACTATGGAAGAGAGATTTTTGATTTTATGGTTCTTCCGACTTATAAAATAGCATGGGCTTGATTAGCTAATTAAGCTTGAGCATGTAGGTGTCCACCCCATGATATTGACATATCTGCACAGGGACAGCAGAAGTGACACAGGACCTATGGAAGATGTGCAGTCTTCTGGCATGGCAACTGAAATCTCCTGGGTCATTTTAAAGTGCGTTAGACACAGTTAAGCAACTGAATTGCTTATCTATGACTAAACAAATAATAAGGGCTCAATTTGGTTACCTAAATGTAGATACCTAGTGCTATTTCAGATGCCCCAGGTTACTTGAGGCATCCGCCGAGAGTGCCAGATAGATACAACAGCGTGGTGTTTCACCTCTGCAGATGGCACATGTTCTTCTGGAGCTGAATGTAGAGGCCGGGTGACATATTGCTTATTAAATGACACTGGATATCTGTGTGTAAGCACCTAAATCAAGGCGTGCAAGGTGTGCAATTTAGCTGGAAGGAAAGATACCTAAAACTAAAATAAATAAATTAAAAAAAAGTATATATGTATAAAAAAAATCACTTACACAAATTTACCATTTCATATGAGGTGTAAAGCACACTTGGAGGGATGGGCGGCTTCTTTTTCCACCTGTGGCTTGACTTTCTGGTTACAGAATTACACATTTTTTTTTTCTACTCTTAGCATTAGTTCAGACTTTTTTTATGGAGACCATTAGGATGTGGAAAAAATAAATATGGTTTGCTTGTCTTGCAAACCTTACTTTGTCCTGCTTCAGTACTTACTACATAGGCCAGAATAGTGTCCATACCACATCTTAGAGAGCTTAAAAAATTCCTTCTGTGATAATTTCCTGCCACTGATATGACTACCTCTCTCTCAACAGGTGTGATAGGTGGTGGAAGGAGGTAAGGGGAAGTCTGCCTTAAATGGGAGGGGTGGAGGCAAGACACAAGAGTGATGATTTAAGAACCGGCTGCAGTAAATAAGCCTCTTGGAGAAGTCATGGCTGTTAGACTAGTTAATCAAACTGTCTTAAAAATATCACAGCCTCTTTGTCTTGAGTGAGGGAGGAACATAGGAATTTGGATTTGGGCTGTGATGTGCAAGAGCAGATACACATGGGATACTGTCTTTGCTTTGTAAGTACCCCCCAGAACCAGAAAGTTGGAATTACAAAGCTTACCTTTCTTTAAATGCAGCCTATTCAGTGAATGTTCAAGTCCTATACTCGGCTCCAGGATGGAGGTTGATGAGAGACTTCCTGAAGTTTCCTTCAGGATGACCATCTAGAGATGGTCTCTAGGAGAAAACTAATGATGAGGAATTTTGGGTCAGCAGCATAACCCCCTGAATTCATCTGGGTGAAATTAGGGCCTCCAAAGATTTAATTTCCAGCAGAAGAGAAAGACCTGCAGTAGTGCAGATGGCTTCGTGGTGCCACTAAGACCTTAAGTAAAGTTCTGGATAACAGATTGCATTGTAAGAGCTCCTTCAGAAGACAGGGGGGATGGGTGTACGTACCCAAACCTCCTCTAGCTCCTGCCGAGCACTGCTGCGATGCCGTTATCACATTAGGACAGGGTCAGGTGGAAAGGGCGAAGTTACGTGGGCAGACTTAAATACATCTTGATACATAAGATGTGCGTGGTTTTGCTCTTGCCAGTTTTTGGAAGAAGTATCATACCTGAGCAGGCAGGCACTAACTGCAGCTGCTCCCAGAAGGGAGGGAAAAAAAAACAAACCCAAGTCCCCCAAAAAAACATGCTTGCAAACTGGAACGAGAAACGTAACATTAAAAATTTCTATATGTGCTGTTAATTTGCTTATTTATCCATAATGGTGATAATGACATCACCAAAGTATTTATCTCTTTAAAAAAAAAATGTTCTGTGTTTGATTTTCATACTATTGTTAGACAGCTATTCTCACTTTCCACCATTAGATATCACTGGATTGACCATACTGATTGTTCCTTCTAAGCAGTTGTTTCAAATGCATCAGAATCCCTTCTCTCAGATTTTTCCGATAAATACTGATTCTAATCAATTTGCTTAAATTCATTCTATATGACATCAGACATTGTCTTAATGAATCCAATACTTTTGTAAAAAAAAAAAAGTTTCAAATATGTTTAGAAATTTCACCAAACTATTTCTAAAAACAATTAACATGCTAGGAAATTAAATACAATATTTCTAAACTAAAGCACAAATGGTACAAATGACATTACAGAAACTCTTTAATTGATTAACACTGAATACTGAAGCTATTGTCTGCTACTCTGCAGTTAGACTGTTTTGGGATGTGCATTCACAAAGCAACAAGAGCTAGCGTCACTGTGTTGGTATGTTGTTTGACTGTGGCATAGCTCTTTTTCCTAATTAATTAAAATTGTTGAGGGACAATATATTGCTTCAGCCAAGAATTTTCCCAAAGAAAGGACTTAATTTCTGTGAAAATTTACTTGCATATTAGAGAAAACAATTCTCTTAAAAATGGGTGTAGGACTAAGTAAATGTGTGTATAACCGAAGTTTTGCCTACCAATTTGAAAAAAAATCTGTTTGCTGTGTGACACACCACCGTATTATATTGATACAGTCTAAATGGCAAAGACGGCAGTTGGATCATCTAGTGGGCTGTAAATACAGTAACAACTTTTTATTTTATTTTTCCCATTTTCTTAGGCAAAAGTCAACCTATAAGAATATTTTTTTTAACATTGTCAGGTGACGTGAAGATCTCTGAAAGCACTCAACTACAGAATTGATTACTTTAAAAACTTTTCTCACAATTTAGAGGTGCCAGATATATATGAAATAAATTAGTGTCTAACTATTGACCTTCTGAAATCAGCCAGTCTTCTCTTTGCTGCAATGTTGTGTTGCCAGCAGGTCGGGGGAGGTGATCAGCACTGGTGAGGCCAGACCTGGAGTACTGTGTCTGGTTTGGGGCTCCCCAGTACAAAACAGACCTGGACATACTGGAGAGAGTCCAGCGAAGAGCCATGAAGATGATTAGGGGACTGGAGCTTCTCTCCTGTAAGGAAAGGCTGAGAGACCTGGGACTGTTCAGCCTGGAGAAGAAAAGGCTCAGGGGGATCTTATAGAAATATCTGAAGGGAGGGGGTGAAGAGGACAGAGCTGGGCTCTTTTCAGTGGTGCCCAGTGACAGGACCAGAGGCCATGGGCACAAATTGAAACACAGGAGGTTCCCTCTGAACATCAGGAAACACTTTGTTACTCTGAGGGTGACCAAGCACTGGCACAGGTTGCCCAGGGAGGTTGTGGAGTCTCCATCCTTGGAGATATTCAAAAGCCATCTGGAGATGGTCCTGGGCAACCAGCTCTAGGTGGCCCTGCTTGAGGAGGAGGGTTAGGCCAGATGATCTCCAGAGGTCCCTTCCAGCCTCAGCCATTTTGTGATTCTACGTGGCTGCAGCACCACCACTGTCATTTTTTTCTGGGAAGCTTCCAAGGCAACAACTCTGCTGTATTCTTTTGTCTGGTGGAACACAATGGAAATGTTAGCAAAATGATCCCTCAGAGAGGCAATGCTTATCAGCTAAACGCAAAGCTGAACAAGTTCAAATATTAACGTTCAGTTTAAGGTCTAGCCTAGCTGAGTGAAGATGCATGATGTTTTTGCAGTATGTCGCCTCCAAGTACTCACTCAGCATCTTGAATCCCCTTACGGCTGAGAAGAGCACTGACCTCAGGATGTGCAGCTCTGCAGTCTAATCGCTGTATTGTGCGGAAGACAGATGCTGCTACCTTCTCCCTTCACATTTATGTCTCACAGGTGGAAGCGCCTCCGTGGTACTATCGCTGAGCTGGGCCTCTCTTAGACACTACCTGTCATCTGGCAGAAGTCTTGCTTGCTCATCAGGCCGGCTGTTGTAAGCCACGTTTTTGGAGCCTTGCTCTCCCTTATTTACAGAGTGTAGTTGCCCACTATAGCACTGAACCCTAGAATGGGACACCTGATTTCATATGCCTTAGTCCTTCAAAATTCAGGGAAAAACACTAAAGAAATTGTAAATATGTCATATATATATATATGTATGGACATACACGTAAAGGGCAAACTTTAATTATGATCAGTATACATTGCAATATTTTATACTGTTCAGCATGCCTTTATAAGCAGATTTACTGCATATAGAATGAAATTTGTGAAATTTTGCCTGTAGATTTTTGCTTTCAAAATGTAGTATGTGTAAGAGGAGGATTTTGTTACTATATATCTCATATTTTACACTGAAAAGTCTAATGCAAAACATTCTTATGGACATATTTTTATTAAACATGAAATATAACACATCCATCAATATTTTCAGCAGTTCTTAGATCAAATTTTGTATTTTTTCCCTATAAATTAAAAAAGTTGACTATTTAAACTACATTGATACATAGGCTACAGAACACTTTTCAAAATGAAGACTATAGCCCTAAATTCGCGTTAATTACAATAGCTTTTAGTCTTTTATTTTGATGTGTCAAAATTCACTTAATAACATAACTTCTGAAAGAAGAGAGATGAAACAAGAAAAGACAAATCTTTATAAAGGAGTAAGGCCACTGTGGCTAACTCTGTTACCAGAGTCAATACAGTAGTCACTTGCAATATCCTAGTTGTCTTGAGGTTTGAAGTTGGTTCCGCTAAGGCAAACGCATTTTTGGATGTCCAGAATGACCCGATGTCTTAGCTGCAAGGCCAGTTCTTTTGAACGGGCTTTTCAGATGACCTTACTTCAGAGCCAGGTGACTCATAGCATCAGACACCTCTGTAGTGACTTGTGCTGAAGGACTGGCTGGTATAATGTTCAGGTAAATATCGTACTGTTGGTCCATGCCAAGGTAACTGTCACTCATGAGATACAAGGTGTAGATACACCTAAAGAGTAAAAAGCAGAATCATTAGTTTGGAAATTAGGTCTTGACTACTTGAGAAAGATAATCATTAAGAGAACTTGATTTTTAAATTTTACATACTTTCCAGGAGTTTCCGGAGTATAAAAAGCAACGGAAACAGTATTTCGATTTCTGACATATCCAGTTCTCTTCAGGGCGATGAGTTCTTTTTTATCGACTTCTCCCAGTATCAAAAACCATCCTTCATCTTTAACTTTGGGGAATCGAGGAGCCACTGCTTTACTGTCTTGCTTTCCCTGTTAGGAAAAAGAAACAGTTCAGTAGAACTGGGAATCACCTTTCCAAAATGCCATTCTTCCTTGCACGAAAAAACACCTCAAAAACACATTGTTGTGAATTTTTACATTAGACTATAATTTAGCCAAACTAAAATATTTTTATTTCTCTCCAGATGAAGGGTTTTTAAGAAATAATAAAATCTCAGTCCACAGAGAAAACCCCCAAATACAAGATACTGTTCCAGTTATTGTGTAAGCTATTAAAACTTGAATGGAAATAGCGTTCCCTTTTCGTAATTTAATCTAATGTATTCCCAATGCTATTCTCTGCAGAAGGGTTAATTGTAAACTTTGTGTCTTTAAATACAGCTAAACAATGTTGTTCAAGATTAACATAAAGACAAAAACTGCAGCTGAAGTCTTTATCTGAGGTTGATATAACAAAAGGAAAGATAATTTCAGTGATTCTTTAAGACAGTGACTTTACTGCTGAAAGCCAAAGATACAATGATGTGCACTCAATCGGAATTCATTTTGTGTTCCGTAGATGGAAAAGTTTTACTGAAGATTTATACAGAACAAAAAGCACCACCATAGCAGTGAAGCTTCAGAAACAGTTTGATCCACCTGTTTTTTACAAAAGAGGGATCAAATTCTGGGAGAGGTTTGTAAAACAGGGATCACTGCATGAAATGCTCCTACTCCCTTCTTTTCAGTGGCTTCTGGTTAGGAAAGGTCTCTGTCGGTAGCTGCAGAGCAGAATGACCTATGAAGGAGCTTTGACCCTTTTTCCTTCCTACAAATGAGACAGTCTCCCCTTGAAGCTATGGTGAACCTGAACCTGCTGTAGTGAGGACAGGAAGTCTTTTGGGAAAGAAGAATACTTTTCAAATATAATTCTTTAACTAACGTAAGTTAACTTCAGGATTTACAACAGAACATACGTATCTCCATTATTATTTTTATCAAAATGAAGTTGTCTTAAGAGTCTCAGAACTAACATCTAAAACCGTTCTCTGCTTATATCTTGAACTCTTCTTGGTATCTTAAGAAAAATGCTGGTAATTATCATTCTTAGTTGTTTGAAATGTTAGAGAAATTCATCAGCAAAACTATAATCACAGTGGTCCATAAGCCACTCATGGTATGCAAAAGACAAAAAATGCATCTATAGGTAAGTGATAGCTACAGTGTCAGCAGTGCCTGACTGGGATGCAGGAGGCCTCATGGTCTTAACTCTTCCCAGAGCCGACAAACGGGGCAGAGCAGTGGGAAACCCTGGCGGCTGCTGGTGTTTCTGGCCTGGCACGTGAAGCCTTGCTGCCGCGGGCCCAGCGAGGGGACCAGCCCAACGGAAAAGGGGGTGTGCTTTAACTGGGCAAAGGGGTGCGACTCAAATCTGGGCGTGGAAAAGAATTGCATGTAGAAGGTGTTCTAGGAGCTGTTCAAAAAAGCTTCAGGTGTAAAATACAAGGGAAACATCCTCAGTAAAGGCCTGAGGATGTGTTACGAGTAGAAGCATATTTGTAGGTATAGGTCTGGTATGGAGTTTGGAGGTACATGGGAATATAATAGGGAAGCTTATAAACTGGTTTGGGGAAGCAAGATATGCAGGAGTACAAGAAGTAGGAATTTGTGGCTGGCCAGGACTTAAATACTGCCTGTGAAGTTATCATCTCTACTGTCACTGCTTATAGTACCCAAACACATGAACCTTATGAGTTTCTGGTTTGTAAAAAATAATGAGAGATTTTTTTCATGGACTTGAACTGGTCTGGGATTTTACCTTAAGGGTCTATTTACTACCCTATTGCAACCTGAAAAACCATTTGTTTCATTACTAACACAAAAAAGGCTTTGAAAGTGTTTATCATTTACATAATATTTAAACCATAAAACCCCGTTATGCTGTATGAAGCATTATTGGTAAGGTAAATGGATTATTGGAAACTTGTGCACTTAGGAAGGAAATGATAAATTCATCTACCTGATACCCCATCTGGGTTCTCTGCAGATGTATTTGGAGCACATACTCTTGATCAGCATGTAATTTGATCCATCTTTTGTCGTCTCGCGAGTCTGTTGTCAAAGAAGGAACAGGCACTTCGTTCTGTGCCTGAACCGGGTCATCCCAACAGCCCTTAATGGTCAGGCTGACGTTTAGAATTGGCAAACGACACAAGAAATTCCAAGCCTGTAGAAAAAAACAGATCCCTGCGGATTACAAGACAATCTATACAGTCATTGTCACGGTAACAATTCAACGTGCAGTCTACATATTTTTTCTATATGAATAATACTTTATTATGTATTAGAATATCATATATAATCATACGACTCTCAATCATAAGCATACAATATTTTTCATTAACCTCTTATTACTCGACTTTCTTCTAAGCAAATAAAACAAACGTGAAACTACTCAAGCACGTTACACATGCCTCGCTAAGATTACTGATGTCTGAACAGAGGAAAAAATTCCTTACCACTCCCGACTAAAGTATTTTTTCTCTATAAGCCACTTAAAAACTAGTATAATTAAGTTTTAAATTAAACTTCCTTAGCATAATCCATAAAGAACAAGTCACTGCAGTGCTAATTAGCAATGGGCAAACCTCAGAGAGTTCAGAGGATCAGTTCAGATAATTAACCAAAAGTTCAACTGCATATCCAAAGTTATCCCTAGGTTTTTTTTTTAAGGTTTTCTTGCATCAATCTTCACGAACCCTCCTTGTCACAGGCCTCCTGAGGAATCCTAAGTCTCTGTGGTTTCTCATGAACTGCAACAGGCCCTTGGCTTTCTCTCAGTACAGGGAACTGTTAGAGGCATGCAATTTGTGCAGCTGAACATGACACTCTCTTCAAACCTAAAGAGGCGTCCTGAAAACGCGGCCCTACGTGTCTCTCGTTTTGGTCTCCATCATACAAGGAAGAGCAGCTCTGAGAAGCTGTGACAAAAACGGAAGGGCGTAACACAGGCTTTCACTTAGTAAAAAGAAAATCAGCATGTTCATTCAATGCAGTTTGTTAGGAAGAAGAAATGGAAAAATGGGCTGTGGAATGGAGGCAGTGATTTGTGGCCTCACTATGGCTGAAAAAGATAGATGAGACTGGCACTGGAAGAAAAACAAACAGAAAACCAAGAACCACCCTCTGCCCTGCCCTCCTTCCCCTCTATCCCCAAAACAAAATAGGAATCAGCACTTCACCCATGTTTTCAAACAAGACATATGAAAAGCTAGAGAGTGGGAGTGAGAAAAAGGAAAGAAGATTCATCTTACTAAAGAGCCAGCAGATGCCAAAACGGGAACTTGTGGGAACGAAGAGGGTAGCCATAGTTGTGTGGGCAATACTGGCACAGAACAGAAGTGGTTTAACTAGAAAAAGACTAAAGTATATTTTGTTTTTCATGCATTTGTTTGACCATCTTGTGTTTCAACAAAATCTATTTTCACTTAGACTGTGCTTGATGTGTCTCTGATTGCTTTTTCTGTGCTAGATCTAGAGCCCTAATAAAAACTCAGTTTGCTTTTTGGAGACGTCATTGCCATGATTTGTACTGACAGTAACGGTATATGTTAATACATAATTAGGAATACAGCAGCCAGGGCAAGCAGACCTAAGATCTCGCTGCCGTAGGAAAAGGTGGTGCCATCCCTCTCCCCAACGTCCCCCCCTGCTGCCAGCTAGCTGTCCCCTTCTCCATCCCCCGTACATTGGCACTGCCATGCTGTGATTGTGCAGCTAGATGGATCAGCCTGCTAATCATTCTGGTGACGGTGTGAACTTAGATCAGCTTAAAGCTGACTGTGGAAGCATAGTCTCTAATCCTGTGAGTACTCTGAATAAGCATGAACCTCCAGAGCCACTGAAAGAAGTGGTCCAGCCTCCTCCCCTGCTGGCACAAGCATTCACGTAGCCACTTGGCTACAGGCCATTTTGACTGTCAGCGAGAGGGTTGATGCGATGCCTCCTCCCCTCATCCCCAGATGCTCGTTCCCACCTCCTTGCCCGAACCAGCCACAGCGTTTGTGCAGCTGTGCAGTCAGTTAGGTCAGGAGAGGTGAAAATGGCACGGGGAGGGCAGGACTGCCCATTTCGGCTGCTGCGCAGACTTACGTTGGATTAAAATGGCTGCATTACCAGAGCCTGGCTGAACTAAATGAGAAAACTGATTTAGGCTAAAACCTAATCTCTCTCTCTTCCCTCCTCTGTGTGCTGCATGAACAGCTGTGTCCGTTCAATGGGAAGGTGGGGAGGGCCAGCTGTGAGCGCTCAGGAATGGCAGTATAGAAGCAGGGGACACCGATGAATTGCACCGATGTTCTTAACGGTGCCTTAGCTAAGAAAGGACAGGAAAATTATAACAGAAAATAAACAGCTAGAACATTAAGGGAAGAGATATCCCTCTTTGTCGCAACTCTGAAAGGGAAAATGGCGAAAAAAAGGCAGCACTTTGAAGAAGGAGAAAAAACACCACAGACATTCTTAATTCATTAGTTGTTACCAGGATTTTGCTACATTTAACACACAAGACACTACTAAAGTCACCTCCAGCAGATGACACTGGATGAGGCAACCTGAGCAGTAACACCTTAACTGGCAAATGATTTTATGTTTAATGTGAAGCTTTAAAAGATGAAGCTTACCGCAGGAACTGTACGGACCTACTGTGTGCGACTCTCTGTGCACTGATGCAGTGTTCTGCTGCTGCGTTCAGTAGAGGCACCCTAATAGATACCAACCCGCGGTCACCCCTTTGCTTGTACTTTAGATATCATTTACCTGGAAAACTTGTATGTGTACGGTCTCAGAGGACAAGACCTGTTACAATTATGTTAGAACAAAGTTTAATTTCAGCAGAGATCATAACGCATTAAGTCCTTCTGTGGCGTTACCCGTCGCTCTGTTGAAGACTGTGATTTGGTCTGGTTTATACTGTACAGCCCCAATATATTCTATTTGTCAAAGGCTGTCATGTTCTCATGTAGCTTTTAAAGTGTAAACAAACCAAAGTAACTCTGAGTAACTTTCTAATGAGATGAGAAAGTAGTTGTAATATGTCATTCTCCAGGCCTTGTGTATTTGAAAATTAAAGGCCAAGTAAGTACTGCTTGATCATTGATACAGTATGGGCAGCAGGCTGCCTTTTTATCATCCACGCAAGGTGAAGAAAACGAAGAAATGCGTTTCTTACTGAGGAAAAAAGTCAAGCAGTAGCAGCTGAAAATGAAAAAGATTATAGGAACACAGATACTTCCAGAGTAAAAGCAGCTAATACTACAGCAGGGATAATATTTTTTTTTCAATCTTGAAGTTTCTTTTTTTCTCTTTCAATAATACAAATATCGGCTTAGTATTTTAAAAGGCGCCTAATGCCTAAGTGATTTAGCAACTGAAAAAGATTTGTTAAAGAACTATAATTCAGAATGAATCTGTGAAACAAACATGGAGATTAGCCCAAAAATCAGAGTTACAGTCTAAATAGTTTTTGAATTCAGGCTGTCAGCATTTAAAGCCCCGCTGACTTTCAATGGGGTTTAGGATTATAACTAACTTTTGGAAAATTAAACTCAGGCCCACACGTTACTTAGGTATCTCTTGACAATTTTACTGGTTTTTTTGCTGGATAGGATGACACAAGCCCATGTTATCTCCTTTTAAATATATCAACATGCCCAATGTGTGCATGTACATATATACTATATATATATTTACCTACCAAACCCATGGATTGAAATCATAATCACATGAGAAATTCTTCATGAACCTTTGATAACATCATTAGCATTTTTGCCAATAATCTGTCTCCCCAGGACTTAGCCTAATATTCCAAATCCATGAGCAGCTTCAAGAGCTGCTATTTAAAAATTAATTACCAATCTGCTTAAAAGACATTTTTTTCTTTCCAAATGTGAAATTTCTTCGTTTTCCTGTCTGCCTCAAATTTATGTAAAGCTTAAGCTGTTTTTACCAGTTTCCTGCTAGAACCAGGTTTAAGATACAGGTTCAATATACTGTGAGTGAGAAGTAAAAGGTTTGTTAGGAAAAGAAGGTTTTTGGCAATTTAGTGGTGTACTTACCACTGTATTTGACTTTGTTCAGGTCTAGTGCCAGAATGCTAGGCTTAAACTCTGTAATCTTATATTCTTTCTTTATAGAAAATGTATCATAAAGATGCATACTTTATTGAAGAATTTTTCTCTTGGTTGGCCCCTGTCTAAGTGTGCATTGAAGGCCTTTACATGTGAAGGCACTCAACAGGCAGTCTGAATATGAATTTTACTTCTCTACAAGGTATTACAATAGGGTTTTTTCCCCCAAAAAAATTCCGTAAAGAATATAAAATGTTGGTATAAACGTTTCACATTTGCAACAACCTGCATAATCCAGTCATGGCTTTGCTATACCCAATACAGCCATTCCCAACTCACAGAAATGAAACGTTCTGCCTATCTGATGCTAAGGCATTATGTTTTTCCCTCTTATATGCATCTGTATTTACAAACATAGACATATAGAGGCACAGAGTCATTCACGGTGTGAACGTACACACCACATACACACAAGCTATTTTTGAAGAAACTGCTAAGACATTTCAATACCAGCCAAACATATTTATCTGAGGATTAATCTTCATCTATTGAATCAGACGAGAACACTGCCATGCATACAATTATTTAATTAGCAGCCAAATCCTCTGCCAGTCAGCAGCCGTTCCAGGCATACTGATGGGGCAGTAGATGCAAATCTCACAGTAGTACTGCTTTTTCTCATTACTACTGCAATTAGCACTTAAATTGATGCTTTAAACATACTAATTTCTGGAATAATTCAGGATTTGTATGTTACCTGGGATCGCCTCACTGCAGAGACGACACCAGATTGCTACGCAAATTGAAGCACTTTTGAGCCAAATAACCATCATCATATCAGACAGAGCCAATTTGCATTTGCTTTTAAAGATAACAGAATGGCAATTTATGCAAATAAATTAAGTAAGTTTACTTCTGAGTTCTCCCTGAACTAATTATAACAATGTTCTAATTTTTTATCGCATCTAAAAGTTGGACTGAAATCAATGTGTATTATGTTAGAAATCTGTTGTTAAAGGGAGCCTTGTTTTGATGTCAATACATTTTCTTAATTCAAAATTTTGATGTTAATTTAGTTACAAATGCAGATGTCTGTTACAGACATTTAAGTACTTTTCTTCTTGTTTGCATACCAGTAAAAGGTTTAACTGAAGCTGAACAGTCAAACACAGGACATATTGCTGTCTTTTTAAATATTCAAATAAAAAACATTCGAAGTATAGCTTTTGAAGTTTTCATCTTTCATACATTTATTTGAAATCAATAAGCTTAGCAGGTGATGAATACTATGGAATATAGCTGCCCTTTGCTGGAAATGGCTTGAAAACCAAACTGAAAATAAGCCTCCAGCAGCCTCAACATTTTGAGATAGTATTTTTTTGTTTCCCCTGTGAAGTGTGAAAATTTTATCTGCTTTTTCTGTTTCAAATAGAAAATGAGTGCTGGATCTTTTACTGAGGGTATTGTTAGAAAAAAAATGGTGTTTGACAGACCACTTCAGAAACCAGCTACGATGACATTTGCAATGCATGTATTCCTAGTGCATAGCTGGCTATGAAAAGGTGGATAACACTCAGCAGATTGAATGACCTAGAGAAGTATCTTTAGAGCAAAGAGATGTGGTAATATCAGCCATAAACCAGACTCTGTTACTGGTTAGCAGGGAATAAGTGAAAATAATATTAAGAAAACAGGCAGAGAAGAACCTCTGTAAAGCTAGCAGTACCTTGAAATTAGAGCAATGAATGTGTTGCACTTTATACAGAACATCTCGTGATATTTGCTGAAGGGAAGAGAGTATTTCTTTTCCCAACTACTCCTCCTTTCCAATCACACTGACAATGACCACGGATGGAAAGTATTACCTGTAAAATGTGTGCTGTTTGCAATTCACTGTCCAGAATGGAAGCAAAAACATTCTCTTTTCCTTCGCAGGCAGCCATCAGTTCGGGCAGACACTCGATAGGTCCTTGGTAACCTCCATGCACACTCTTCCTTTTGCCTTGGCTCCACTTCCTGTTACAGACAGCAAAACATATGCCCAGGGAAGGAAAGCAAACATTTGTTTTCAGTTGTTTTGGTGGTAAAACTTGATACTGGTTTCTGTTATTAAATGCCGGTCATTTATTTTTGGGTAGCGTTAATCACTGCATCATCTAGGCATCTGTAGAGCTTAGCATTATCTATGATATTAAGATGGATACTGATGTATTTTTATAATGGATTAAAATAAAGAGATAATTAATATACAGAGTTAGATTTGTTAGGATTTGGAACCCTTCCAGTGATCTCTTCTTAATTTGTCTGGAATCATGGTTTTCAAAATAATCTGTGGGGGTTAATTAATCAATGAATATTGAAAACAGAAACAGAAACTCCATTTGGGAAAGCATCACTGTGGAAGAATGAGTTCTGCTTCTGGCACATTAATGAACATTCTCGGGCACAACAATGACATTCAAACACAATCAGCAATCAAAGGTGGAATGAAATTGCAAACCTGCAAATGCATAGAAGAATTACATACCTGAAAAGGTAAAGGTGGTGTGGCTCTATATTGGGCAGGGTAAGCAGGGAAGAGTTGTATATCCATCTTCCCTGAACCACCATCTGCACCAGATTGGTGATATTCAGAGCAGTCACCAGCCAGCCGTGATGTGCTGCAACATCCAGCATTGCCTAATCAAAGGAGACATATATATATATATATATAAAAGAGAATGCAAGTAGAATTGTGTACATGGGTCATACAAGTAAGAGCATTTATTTAATGTTTAATGTACAGGAATGTCTAGGTCTTTAATGGGAATTTACTTCAACCTCTACTGATGGCAGTAGGCACCTTTTGAATTAACCTTGAAAAAAGATGGATTAAATCCTGCATCATCATCAACTCTTACCCCTGAAAAGGTAATTTACACCATGTTTTTGGGGGTGAGTGCAGAAAGTGGGACCTTTTCCTTACAAATTACCTCTCTTCTACATAATCCAACTCAGAATCAAAGGAATAAATCTCAGAGTTTACTGTAAAGGAAGAAGTTACAATTAACTGCAGTACTGGTTTATATTTTGACATAAGAGCTTTGCCAGAATTGTATAATTATTCAAAAATCCTTGAACTACTTAACAACAACAACAATATATTTACATTTGTTCAAAAATAATACTAATATCACTTACCAGTAGCAGTCATTATTCCCATTTTAACCTAAGGACTTAAAAATCTCTTGAATTGAACCAGATTAAAATGCTAAAATTTACCTTAATGAGCATTTTTGAGGTTTTGTGCAACACTAACACCTAACTTAAAATCTTGAAGAAAGATTACAAAATAGCTAATAATTTACCTAGAGTGAGTAAGAGCAGTCAGAAATAACACGGATTTCACCCTTTGCATTGTAAACAGTTGACTGTCTTGAAATGAGGGATGCTTGGCCGTCTCTCCTTTGGCATCTCTATCCCGAATCTGAAAAGCTTTCCCAAGGTACATAAAACCCTCAAGCAAACAAGAAACCCCTATCCAGCCACACATCACACTTTGAAGTGTTAATGATCATCCTGCCTTCCATGTCTCGTGAGTTTCTGCTCCATTTCTACTTACTCTGCTTTTGACAATACAAGTAAAAGGTATAGCTATAAGTGTCACTAGCATAAAGATCTAAATCTGCAAAATTCATTATGGATTGTGCATCGCAAGTGGCCCTATTGACATGAAAAAATTGTTATGCTTGCTTTTTTCCTGACTGGACTTAAATTCTGTTTGGTTAGTCTGAAAGAGAATTTTTCTTCCAAAGGCGAAAGGACCAAACATGAGCTTTTGGTTTCACCTTTTTTTTTTTTTTAATAGTGAATGCAGTTATTGGAATATCTAGTATACTTTTCACCCTGTCCAGAGTACATTAAAACAATTACTATAATTTATAGAAGCATTTCAGCTGGTGAAGAAAATTATGCTATGCTATGTTAGTTATCTTGCTTATTTTGTTGTTTAATACCATTATGATCACAGCAAAGTGAGATACAGCACTCTAATTCAGTAGCAAGTCATGTATTTAAAAGTAGTTTGGCATGTAGGAAATTTGGAGTTTGATTAAAAAACTAGAAAATATTTTTTAAGAAAGCAAGAAAAGAGCCTGGTATATTGAACAGTTTCAACACTTCTTTAAATAACATCTTCTTGATATTAGGAGCGCTGTAGTTTGATTTTAGGACTAGGCTTAAGATGCTTCCATGGGTTTTTCTTCTAAAGACAAATGATATTGTTCAATACTTCCTCAGACAGCAGATACCTGCATCATTTTAACTTATTTTCCAGCCACTAGTGTAATGAGAAGAAGCTGTCTATGTAAGTCTTTACATTTAATCAAATGTTTTACAGACAAACAAAAGGCAGCATTTACTTAAGGCAAACTAAACAGTGAAATCTTCTTTAAACAAAGGAGTTGTTTACACACGCAGAGCTATTTCAATTAAATTACAGTGATTCTGGAGAAATACTGAGTTTAAAGACACAAGTTAGTTTCAGTCCTGGCCAGTCACACAGTTTATTTTAGCAGTTTACAATGCAATTTCAACAGGTTTTATTCCAGATCAGGGTGATAAGATCAGTGACACTTAGAAAAATATTTAAAGCGTTACCTGTATTACCCAAACATGATCTCATTCATTTCTCATGAATTGTGGATAAAGTGCCTTTCAGCTAATAAAGATCTAGATTTAACATTTAGCTTGTCTTTTTTGAAGGAAGGGCCATAGCACCCTGAAACACCCTAATAACTTTCCTAGTGACCCTAGAAATAGTCCCTCACAGCACAACATTAATGGTTTTCTTTTTCTGTCTCTCCCTTGGCTTGCCAAGGCGATTGCCAGGTATAATAATTTTTACCCAATAGGAAATAAAATTATGTTAGAAATCACATTTAAAAGGAGCAGCTTCATGGCCTGTAGATTTATGTGTTGGTTCCCGTGATTTTTAGTCAGATAAAGAGGGAATTGTTCTCAGCTTGTATCAGAGTGAAGTCTGTCTTTTAAACTTACAAGGCGAGTCGCTCTTTACCTGCTTCCACATTTTAAAATATACTGAAGCCCATACATACGGTACAGTCTGTGTCTCTGAGTGTATCACTCAGACAGTATGGTATCTCCCTCCTATTCTCCACTACCTGATTCTTGTCCTTTCCTTTCTGCTATTCTGACATAGCCTGAAACATCATATTCCTCAATGACGCGACTGCTGTATACACGTGAAGAATAATAGGTGCGTAGATATCCTGTCTTTTCCATGAGCAGCAAGAAGAATACAGTAAATTGTATTTTTAGTCGTCATGAAGCAGTGGTATTTTCATAAAATACTTCTGAGGATACATACATAACAGTGTTTTCATTGTTTTCTTTTTTAAAAATCTAGTCCCCTACCCCCATCCCTTTTAACAGAGGTTTGAAAAGGGGAAAGGAAGAGAGAAGATGTAAGAGAAAGATAAATCTAAACCAAGCTATACACTGAAATTAACTGGAGGATCCTTTCACATAGAAAATCTCCTAGAAATTGATAGAGGCCTACAGATAGACATCCCGTAGGGAGTAAGGAAAGCCTGTGTGTGTGAGACTCTGTGTTCCACATTGTTATAATGAATCCACATGGCAAATCCTCTTTTCCTCCTTATTTTCTGCTTCTTCACCCATAGAATTTATTCACAGCATCTCTATCTGGATGTGAAATCCAAGACAGTGACATTGTGAAAAAGTCAGAACAATGGTAAAGTTGGCTTGTTTCATCTGCTGCCTTGGAAACCCGCACACGTTTCATTTTCCCCTAAGTGTAAAACACACAGATGCTTGGTACTTAAATGCATATTGAAATTCCTATAAATACTCAAGGTAACAAATCAAGTCATTCCCCTATCTCCAAATTAGCTATATAAAATGTAGCAACTAAGTAAAGAAAAGAATATAAAAGATAAAAAACCCCCCGATATGTAATATTTACATTATCTGATGAATAATGTTTAGCCTCTCTAGTTTCTCCAGTTGCTGCTTGTTTGGTTTTTTGCTGTTGTTTTTATCTACAAACCAGCATAATTTTCTAGAAATTTGTGGCTTCTTTAACTCTTCTTTGGCAAAGGAGTAAGTAATTTCTAAATATCTTCTGGCTGATAAGATTGGAACAGACTAAGAATATTTTTCTAAACTGAGAAATGGCACAAGTTGGTTGTCTGCCTTTCTAGCCTCAGAATTTCATGCCGACACAGGCTAATTTCATCATAGAGCAAACATTCAGAGGACAGTGAGTGCCAGAAGTGAAACAACAAAAATATAAAGATGCTTTTACTTACAGAAAAAACACAAGTATTTTTTAATAAACCAACAAGTTAAAAAAATAAAAGCCCTAAGCCCACCACTTTTTAACCTAAAGTAGAAAAGAGGGGGTAAATAGATGGAGTCAAGGGAAATATTGCTTGTTATAATGAAAAATATGTTTACCATCATCCTATTTGGGCCTCTTCCTGCACTTAGGAGAATAAAAGCAGAGGCCTAGCTGAGATGGGTTTTAATGAAAGAATCAGGTGTTAGCTTTAAGCCTTTCAAGTGTCATACTTGGACAACCACAAAGTAATAATAGCAATTAGTAGCACATCCTTTAACATTTTGTCTATCATTATCCATAACAGCTTGGCTTGTACCAACATGGGAACAAGAAGCTAGAAGGACAAAAAACCTGATGCTCAATAAAGGATTGATGTAGGTATGGCAAAATTTTTCATTTTGATGATATTCAGAATTGAATGTCAAAATGTTTGGATCAAAATCTTGCAATTTCTTTCTTTATTTCAGGACTGCATTAATACGAAACCCTCAGCATTATTATCAGATTTCCATCATCTCCTTTTCAGGAGTGGTTGTTGGTTATGCTTAAGCACTGAACTATTTAAACTCATCAAATTGTACCTTTCTGGTCTCACGTGAAGCTGAGGTTTTACAAACAGTCTGTCTCTTTTTAGCCAAAGTTACTACCGATGCTTGGAATTTAAATTATGGTATATAATGCTCTATCTTGAGGGGAAGCAAAGATGGAGGCAGGATGTGGGAGAGGTGAGTGTGTGGCCTGGCGGAGAAGTGATAGCCAAACATTGCTTTTCTCTGGTGGTTTTAAGCACTCTGGATAAATGCTCAAAATAACAGATACTAAATTGTTCCATAACAAACTTCCCCACCCCACTCACCCCTCCACCTGTTTGGGAGATTTGTCTAGCAACAGAAATACCTTGATTGTAAAGTCTTTTATTTTAGAATTTTTTTGCAAAGCTTTAACACTGCTTTTGGTATTACTTTCACATCCTTCATTTGAAAGCCAGATATTCCGGATCACTCTTGTACGACTGGGTAGGTGGCAGGGGAACAGAGACCGTACCACTTGCAGAATTTCTGATCTACTCAAATGACTTATCTTAAAGGAAAAACCTATTTAAGTTAGTGAAGTGTTAAAATGAAATAGCTTGCATCTTATTAACAGAGATTGCATACTGCTTGGAATAATTTCTTTTTCTGTTTCCAGTCACCTGGCATATAACTCTGAATATACAGTGATGCCATTGGTGGCAATGACTTGGTGGATGGGGGCTGAAGCTTCAGGAGTACTCAGGGTGAGTTACATGGCTCAAAGTTCTCCACTCTTAAAATATCAATTTTTTTTTTGTATCAGTGTTTCACAGACTATGACACTTTCTTGAGCTCTTTCATTCGGGAAATTGAAGGTTGCTACACTAATGTATGCAGCCCTCTATGCAGAACAACATTCACCTTAGACTTGAAAGTTTATGTAAAGTAAATCCAACATATTCTTGGCCAAACAAATAAAAGCTTTATTCTGCAGTGATGCTTTGAGGAAGGAAACAATAATTTAAAAGAAATAAACTGTGTAAGACTAAAATACTTTAAACTTTTATTGCACAGTCATATCAAAAAACAGAGTTAAGGCTGGTTGGGTTTTGTACCTATTTTTGTACCTGAATTTATTGTGTATAGTATTCCAATATAAAATAATTGGAATATCCCCACTCTTGTCTTTGCTGCATGCTAATATAAGTTCTGTTGTCTAGGACTACACTGCAGTTAGAAATATGAGTTTAAATCCATAGATCTATTAAAATCATTAGATTGGTGCCTAATTACAGCTGTTTAGGACTACAGAGTTTATATGACAAATATTTATAGGTAATAATATGCAAAAGTGTAAGCATCTTACTGAATTTCCTGAAAACTATGGATGCAGAATAATAATAGATCTTTTTTGCACATGCTTCAAATGTAGGAAGCCTTCCAATATGTAATATTATATTATGATCCACATGTGACTTGAGATCGTACTAACACAAGCAAAATATTTTTCCAGATGTTAAAACATGCCATGTACTATAAGTTTCAAGTTTTTATATAAATCATGATTACGATGCTTCAATTAAATACCCCAGAAACAACAACTGACCTGAAAAGTTGGAATATATTTGAAGAAGTCTTACAGAGGGTTTAAAGGTCACTACCTTTTGTATGTTATATATTGGTAAAACAGGTATCTACAGAACCTTTGCACTTCAGAGATCTACTCCAAGAATACTTTTTAGAAATGTATTAATTTGGGGAGGGAGAGGAGTTCTTTCAGATCAATTAAATCAGACTTATACAGCTGTATAGTTTCAGCCTACAGACCAACCCCCCCCCAGTACTTTATCAGAGATATCGTGAATAAGATGTAATTAATCCTATTGAGGAGGCACTCCTTTTATACTGCCCTCTGCATCCCCCTTCCCTTCACTTTTTTTACAAACATATTCAGCTCCCTCTTCCATATGCTCTGCCACCCCCTCCGAGAGGCTAATTCTTCATTCTCTCATCATCATAAAGGTCTCGCTGACATATGCTAATTACGACCTTCCTAGCTGCTTTGTAAAATTCCTATCCCCGTATTCATCCTTTAGCCTCCATAGTAACATTATTAGTACGATCAGAACCAGGGAAAGGACAAATCACTTACTGTCTACATTTACTGGAGTGCAACCCTTGGGTTCTTACTGTTGGTTTTTTTTTTCTATAGTATTACACAGATAAAAGCAGCTATGGAATGTGATATCAGCAATATAAACTTGGTAGGGCATAACCCTACATGTTCAGAACTTGTTGAGTCCCAATATCCAATTTATTTTCAAATTATTAATTAATGAATTGATATTGTCTACTATACTAGTGAACTGTAAATACAATAAAATCTTTTTGATAAAAATCTCTTGGCAAGAAACCCCAGTTTTCTAACATAAACAATGTCTTAAAGACAGCATTTGTTCCAAATCTCACACAAATCTACCAAACCCATGAAAAATATACAGCATCTTTCTCATAATAAATCTGCCCTCTTTAGAGTTTAAAGTCAGTTTCAAAGTAGTAATGTAATATTTTGTCAATAATTAAGTTTTTTGAGTGCGTTCACAAGAATCCTTTTCAACAGCAACAGTTATTCCCAGTAACTTTCTCCTGAACTTTTAGCCCCATAAGGTTAGCATTCAGGAAGCTCAGCTGCTGTCTAACAAACTTAATTAATCAAAAAGTCATTTCCGAGCTGTAACTATGAGTAAAAGTGCTTCAAGTGTGCTAGCAAGCCTACAAGTTAATCAAAATGCTAATGCAGTACAAATTAAAGTTGTGATTAACATTTCACAGTAGCTGCTTAAGTGAATTGATCACACAAATGGGTTAAGCATTACTCATTTCCTCCAGCCCCAACTGGGAAAAGGTTTGTCCTGGGTGGGGGAGGGATTATATATAAGCAGCACCAAATCATCATTAAACTGTCACCAAGATGCTTCCGTACACCATTTCACCAATTATCCACAGCGAGCAAAAACCCTAACACCACTGCCACAAAGGTAACCCTCCCTTCTCCCATATACATACCTACCTATAAAACATAAGCAGGCAGCAAGTAATTCCACCTGAGCATTCCCCATGCCCAGGTACTTTCACTACAAAGCCATCCATTGCTGCGTAGTATCTATAAATAAGCATTACTGTCCGGTATATGCACTACAAATTTTTTTATTAGTCTATTATTTCTGCCCTCCTAAGGTGGAATAATAGCCATCCAACCATGAAAGCAACCAGTATTTAAGTGAAATTGCAAATATGGTGCTGTCACTGGAATACTACTGCATACACAGTAGTAGCTAAGGAGATATGGGCTCTGCTCTTCACTTGTTTCTGAATAATCCTCTGCATTCTCAAGTTAATTTGATTCTCTTCCCTTCCTTCAGTAAAGCTGCCCATTTATTTATAGTTGCCAATGCACCCATTAAACAAAGAAATTATCTCTTTCCCTTGGTCCTTCTGGGCAAATCTTACTTACACAACTGTAAAATAAGCCATTCCTGTAACTCCCACCACCTTGCAGCAAGTAATCGGCACACCTGCACCAACCACAGACAACGTATGAGCTCAAAACACACATAGGATCTTTAAAAACTTCTCCATTTCCTCACAGGCAGTAAAACAAATGATCCCAGTTAGATATGGCTCCCCAAGTCAATAGTTTTAGTGGCTGTTAGGAACTGAGGAGGTTTGGGGAGGATGGGAAGTCCAGAGCTGAGGGACATTCTCGTTCTCCTAGACGGGGAACCACAGCTCAAGCAGCTCTGCTCGTTGCAGCTGTGCTGATACAGTGGGAAAATACATTTTGCCTGAGGAGCAGCGGCTGCAGCTCCCACCATCAGCCAGAACAGTCTGCAGTTTAGTAGAGGAAGCATTTCGTACATAAGCTAGCTCTTAAAAGACAGCTGAATTGGGCAACATATTTGTGCAATATTTGACGACTCTGAACATGTACCACAAAGATGATTCTCATAAGCAGAACTGTAGCAAAAGCTGCAATTTAAATGACCAGAAACAACTTATTTACTTTAACTATTTTAGAATGGTAAAGCGGTGTTACGCACATCACCGTCCAGCTAAGGAAATGCAGTGCTTAACCCCAAGAGTTTTAATGAGATTCTCTAGAGGACTAACATGATGTGGAAAGGCAGGCCATCCGTGACAGCATTACAACGTCCTCATTTCAGGGATGTGCATGCTTCCTGTGCAAACTACTTTCTATTCTGCAATTTGGAATCTGACTTCATGTCCATCTTCTCTCAGTGCACAGGTACCCTACTGAGATGTGTTTAACACATCCATAGGTAAACACTTCTCAAAGGTTAAGGCTGAGCTTCATGGCAGTTCTACTCCTGGCAATATTAAAATATTTTATCAACGATTATACTACAAGTGGAGGCTTGTGGCCAATCCCAATGAAAAGCCAGCAGCCTCTTTCCTAGAAGAGACTGCCCTGCTGAATCCGAGACTGACGGTATTACTGCCTCAATTATCCATTTCAATTAATGCAAATATAGGCGAGAGTCTTAGAACAGCAGAGTAAGAACTGATCGCTGAATACACAGTCACAAAATATAAGGCTTGACAAAAGAAGTAAAAAAGAGATTAAATTTAGTCTGTTTCACATATTCTTATATCAGAGATAGGAAAGAAGATGGGGTATTGTCTTTACAATAATAATTATATTCTATAAAAATATTAGACAAATATTTTCATTAGAATTTTTATTCTTTGCTGTTCTTGCGCAAAAAGTGGAGAAGTGTTTGATTTTGAGCAACTACTGGAGTGTTCAGTACCATCTTACTGACACCTCTATCTTTTCCCAGTAAAAATAATGCAGACTGCTAGCCTTGAAGAGAAAATGCAGTCTACTGTAATTGTATGAAAGGTAACAGAGGCAAATAAAAATTAAATGACTTGCCCAAGATCGCATAGGAAGTCATGGCAGATTTTTTGAACCATGGGAACCTTCTGTGCTTTATCTACGAGAGCCTGTCACTGATAACAAACTTATTAGTTTTTGACTTGAGCTTTTCAATGTAGAGCAGGGACTTTCCTTTACTCTGGTCAATGCCTCAGTGCCCGTTCATTACAGAGATGAGTGTGGGAGCAGATAGGCATTCCCCTGCCAGAATGTTTTGCTGTTCCCCATATTTCTGCAGTAAAAGGGAAAGAATTCTGTAGTTCATCCTGAGTAAACAGACACTAAATTTTATCTTGCTATAATGAACTCCATCTATACCTAACAAATGCTTACTATAGGAAAACTGTAACAGAATATATTTCTTCCATTTTCTATGGTAAGAATTACATTCCTGTACTGAGCCAGCACCATGACTCCTCAAATTCTATTAATGCTGTACCAAATGTGGCAATATGCTCTTTTAGCTTTTAGCCGTGACATCACAGCTTATGACTTCTATCTTTCATCACAAGCATAGATCAACAGAATTCTAACATAAAAACAAAACTTCTGAGACATCTCAGGAAAATTAATTTAAGAGTGGAATCTTATGTGAAATCCACCAGCTACATTTATCTATCTGATGCTGTTAACAGAGTTTTCTGACTGACCATTAACTCTACTCAGCCTAAAGCCACTGAGGGAAGGAAGGAAGAGGCTCAGAGGATGTTGGAGGAATGGGTTGGAGGATGCGATGGGTGGGATGCCAAAGGAAGCATGGGAGAGAAGGTTGATTCAGGTGAAAGACAGCACAGAAGAGTGGAGAAGTTCAGTAGTCTGTGATGGAGAGGCCTCCTTACATATCGTGGCTAGAGATGGCAAATCTGCTCTGCGGGGGGCCTGGGATGGAGGCCTGCTGTATATACTGAGATACAATCACTTGTAAAAACTCTTTGAAAGATCTTGCTTTCTTGTACCAGAAAAGCAGCGCCGATATGGAAAGTCTGTCATTCACATACCCGCCAGCAAAAATAACAGTTTATGTTCAGGTCACAATTTGAAGGTTAGCTATACAACCTTAACAGCTAAAGTACTTTGTAAGTAAATAAACAAAAGTTCAACATAACTCAACAACCAATTCCTCTCTCACTGCTGAATTTTACGTTTGGTGGTGCGCGAGTGTGTGTTCACACACACAGAGAACATCACCCACTGAATATGTTTATCAATGGATCCTTCTATGGTTCAGTTCCTTTTCTCACAACTAACATCTTTTTTTTCCACCTCTGTTGACCCAGAGTTCATCAGCAGGTCAGTGCTAAGGAAAAAGGTAACAACCAGTATTGAAAGTGTAACCCTGTCTATTGCTTAGATTCTGGGAACTTTAACCTCCGTTTGGAAAGCGTGACTAATAAGATGGAACAAATATTCTCCCAAGAGATGTAAACCATGCGCCAACTTCAAAATACAAAAATGCTTGCATGTTTTTTCTTTTCTTTTTTTTTTTTTTAAAGAGGCTTTTTTTTTTTTTTGAATGACTGTATATGTAACATTATGTAGTAGTTAACTGAAGGCCAGAGTACCAAGGCACAGTATGGAATGGTATTTTTCTGAATTCTACTTCAGTTTAAAGGAAGTGTTGAACATTTTAGGGTTTTTCCTTCTGAGTGATTATTGTTTCTGAAATACCTATTATGCAGTAATAGGATTAAAAATACATTTGTTATCATATCAGGATAAATATTGAGCAAAATAATTATTGAAAAGAACATTTAATTTACATTTTTTTCCAAATATGTAATTAACCCCCTAAACGCTAATTCCACAAATGTCTAAATGAACTTTAAGTATGTCGTTTCTTTGAAACAAAGGTTAATTTCTTCACCTGAGCAAGTGATGTTGTTCTCTGTTAATAACTGAGTATTACGAATAATAACTGTTCATACATTGAAGCTTTAATCAGCACCATGATTTTATTGATTTGAAATATTTGGAGCAGACCTGCATTCAAGCACTGCTGGTTGCCAAGTTTAAGAGTGCGTAGCAATAACATCTGTGGTGTTATTTGCTTCTTACTTTCCTTTTCTTAACTTTAGTTTTGCTTTGTTTGATAGTAGTATTACAAGCTTGCAGCTTTTGCTAGTGTTAAGGTTGAGAGCTATCCAAATCACTGGACACTGAATTGCCCACGGTATTTTGTCTGTCTAGAGCATTGATTAATAATTTCTCGTAGAGTGGTTTTACAAACCGGTAGAGTTGACAGAACGATGTTTGCGGTTACCATACCGCCAACAAGCTTCAAACAAGATCAGAACCCCATTCTGATAGATGACAGATCACTGGGGGTATTAAAATTTGAGCAAACAAAAACTGTAGGAAGAAAGAATTACTGTCTCTATTTTATAGATATGGAACCGAGACAGATAAAAAGAATAGTTTGTTGAAGGCTACCTGATCTTCAAGAACTTGTGAATGAGTCCTTCTTCTTCTAAAGAGAATATTATTCCTTTCTGGCAGAATCAGAGGGGAGACTGTTCTCTGCGTCAACTAGAGCTCATCCTTCCTGCTGTAACTGTAATTGTGCTTTTCAGAGATGGCAGCACTGCATTCCAAACTCAAATTGCTGCTTTAAAATTCTTTTGAGGCATGCAGCTGTGCATGTGATCGCTTGTTACCAGTACTCTCCATGGTCAGTTTAGTTTCTGTGGGTTGCGACCGCAGTACAACTGTAAAAGTCACAAGCCTCCAGATTGAGTTTAAAATCTGTGTTTAAAAGCGTGCTCTCTGACTCCGTGATAATTGGGAAATAGAAGACATACCTTTTCACAAGCTAGAGAAAAACCCTGTATCTAGTCCCAAATCACATTTCAAAACATGTTTTATTTATGCTTGGCAGTGACTACAGTGCTTTTGGGTGCTATAAAAATAAAAGTACCCATGGGAGACAGGTTCTTTGGGGTCAGCATAATAATCTGCAGGGAGTGCACCCATGCAGGAATGACTTATGTACAGCATGCCATGATACAGAGATAGAAAGCTGTTGCATATGAAAGAAAACGCAAGCCCGATGGCAACAGATGCCTCCAACCAGAGTACCACAGTCTTCTACCGTAAGTTTATTTACCTCCAGTTCTGTAAAGTGGGCATCTTTATGGGCATCTGGTTCCTCCCTAAACAAAGTGGTGTCATACTGTGTGGTACCAGTTCTCCGCAAGACTGCAAGAAATCTTCAGATTCTTCGATATTCAAAATATTACAACACACTAACAATAAATAGTAAAACAAGAGTTAAATATTGAAATGCCTTACTATACCTGACATATTCTAATTGCTTGGTCCAGCACTGTCTTTGTATCAGTTGCATAATCTGGACAAGGCAGCATGGCATGACTGAAGTGGGCTTGCAGCAGAAGGTGTGTTTTCGTGTGTGAACTGTCAAATGAGTGGGGATTGACTTCAATTGGAAGATGTTTTGCCAGTTCACTGTTCATCTGATCTTCATTGTGTCTCACAGGCAGATCTGTGTACTCCTCAGCATTCTTTAAAAAAAGAAAAAATAAAAAAATTAACCATTGTAATTAACTTCAGCATAATTATTTCTTATTGAGACATTAAAAATATTTATTTAATTTAATTTACTACAGTTAGATTTAATTGTTAAAATAGCAGCATTTTAATGTTTAGAAAGCATACTTATTTTTCAAAATCATGTGTGTAGGAAAACAGTAGCTAGTAAAATATTCACAAATATTCACACAATTATGGGTTTTAATTTTTTTTTTCACATAGCTGATTTTAACATTAGAGAAGAAGAAAATAAAATCAGTGAAATAAATACATTCATTGGACGGACTCAGTATTTGAGATGACTTTCTACAGATATCCTACCCTGGTTGGCTCACAAAGACATTGTACGGTTAGCTATAAAGAAGTCAATAATTCACATTTTCAGTTTTCAGGGTTTCTACCTGTCTCATTGTACTCAAAACACAGCGGGTTTGCAATAGCTCTGGTAAGGTTCTTTTAAAATATATTTTCAATATTTTGAGCAGTCAGTGTCTATGCAACAGATGATCAGCAATCAAAGCAATGAGCAAAATTGTAAGTAGGTGCTGAGAACTATCCTCTGTGCTCCAGAGTGGGACTAATATCATTCGTGCCAAAATGCAAGCTGTCTAAGAACTTCCTCACTGTTGCAAAAAGGAGCTGCACACCAACAGGTAATCTAAATGTAGTTATGAGTAGCAACATCCTTGGGGCTGAGAGAAACTCAAGTTCTAGTAGCCAGAGCAAAGATGTTCATTCTCCTGCTAGGGAATCGCACTGCCTCCAAAAGAAAGAAGATTCAACAGAAGCATCCTAAGAACTATAATTTAAGCTGAAGAGTCAGTTCTGTGACTTGGTCATTTTTTTCCCTCCACAAAATCCTCTTGTGCATGTACGCGTACATATTCTTGTTTGGAATGAGAATGATCTTTCTAAAGTACAAAATTTGGAAGTAAAGTAACAGTTTTATAATATGTGATATCTTTTCCATCTGTAATTTAAGAGAGTGTATTTCTGTTGTCATAAAATAAAAAGTCATTTGGGCAGCCCGAAGGGCAATGTCTTCTGAACTATGGGCTTAGCAGAGACCATTAAATTAAAGTGTTCAGGGTTTTATATCCCTCTTAAACTATAGATTTGATATTATGCATTTTAGTCTTCAATCTCCAGTCAGACTTCCTGCAAATCCATATTAATGAAATATTCACAACAGTAACCAATGCAGAGTGAGGTAAAGAAAAATGGCAATTTTAGAACACCTAATAGAACTACCTAATTGACTTGCAAAGTACCATATCCACTCATTAATATCCCAACACATAGAACCTTTTTTGACAATTCCTAAACCCAGTTATGTAGCTGTTTTTTGCCCCCTTGAAAACTGACAGCACAAAATTTTCTATTTTCTTTAATGGCACAATGAAACTACACCTAAACTGTGATCTAAATGTAAAAGGAAAGGTAAGTATTAGACAATTTAAGATCTGGAAAGAAAATCAGAATGTCATTAATTTATTTTATATCTCAACTGCAGATTAGAAGTGAACACTGACTAAAGACAACTGCTGCTTAATCCTGGATGTCTCTGCTAGATCTCTTGTGAAAACTGTGGTCATTTATTCTCTGAACCTAAGGTCACAATCTTTTTAAGCCCTATAGAAGGCTGCATGTTTGCTTCACTCTCTTTATTTAACTGGCTTGTCCTTCAAAGATATTTTAAAGAATATTTACCAAGGAGATTTTTTACTTAGTTTTGCTTTGCAGTTTAAAGTAGCAGAAAGAAGAAGGATCAGCCAAGTCACTCCAGACCAATTGGTACTACTGAAAATGCGTTTTCCTAATTCTTCCCCAGCACATGTTTTATTTACCTCCAAAACACTCCTCTTATTTTAAACAACTTGCCTACTTAATTTCCTGTTTGTGATCATTGACTGTAAGTAAGTGAGGTTCATTTTCTTATCTGCATCATGTAGGTAATTAAAGGAAATTGAGAATGGGTAGTGAAGCTTTTATACAACTGAGAATGAAGCTGAATGGAGGGCACCGAGGTCAGCAGAGTCCATTATATTTTTATGTGAGAGGCCAGTATGTCTGCCCTGTCCTTGTTTGCTTAGTGTAGGCTGGACAGACTACTAACTGCAAATCTGTTTCTCTGATTTGCCCAGCTGTCCTTGAATAAAGACATCTTCCATTGCAAAATGTTAAATGACAGTGATTGACACCTCTGTGATGAACTCTGCTTGTAACCCCCTGCTACTGTTTTCAGGTTGCACAAAAAAAGACAGAATAAAGAAACATCCTTTGTAATCACCTCAAATGGGCCCTGCTGTTCACTCAATATTTTTTCATTTTAGTTTTCCTTTTCATTGTGAATCTCAATCTGTTCTGCAAAGGCTACAGCTTCAACTATTCCACATATATATTTTATACATATAATGTATATTACTTTAGTACATTGTATCTGAATACTGTTCTTACTGCCATGGGTGAGGAAACAGGTCGAGTTACGTATCAATCATTAATCTTCATTCTAAAGTCAAGAAACTTAATACAAACTATAGTTAAACCACAAAGCACTGCTGTGCATTTTTCACTTTCCCTTTTTCTTCTGTTAAATCAGGACTATTGCAGCCCATGTGCAAATAATATGTTTACAAGCACCTACACAGTTAAGCATAACTTGGAGTATATGAGGAGATAACTAGGAATTTTAGCTATGGGTTCTGCGATCATGCATTTGGTAGTCACGTCACATCTTTCTTTTCCATCGGTCTGTGATGGACTTTCCCAGTAATGGTTTCTTTTGGGCATTAGAGACTGCTGCATCATTTTGAGGGTGTAAGAGTCCTCTCAACCCTACGTTTCAACCTGCATGTGATGCAGGGTCATATAGGAGACAGTAACTTGCTTTGCCAGTGAGAAATATCACATGTAGACCTGCATAAACTCGATAGTTACATTTTACGAGGCCAAAGGGCTATTCTGATAATTGAATTCTGTTTCCTGCATAACACCAGCCACAGAATCATCTTAAGAGTCCTGCCTGCAACATCATGTTCCAGATATGCAGCTTATCATCACCCTTCATTTAAACTGTTAGAATTGGTCTAAAAGTAAACAACTCATCCCATTTAAAAATATATCTTTTGCAGTTTTCTGGTACTACGAAGCATTTAAGGAGTCAGACTGAACTAAAATTTAAATAAGGTATCCAAAATGGTGACTACCATGCTCTGCAGTGCCCATAGGGTTAAAAAAAATTCAGATTTTCTTTCTGCCCACAAAATGTGTAAGTTTGGCTGAAATCACTGATTTACGATGAAAGCTGAACTATAAACTTATATCACATGTAAACCTTCTGAAATAGTTTAAAGCTCAAGTAACTACATCTTGCTGCCTGTATACAGGTGAGAAGAGGATACTTGTGGAGCACAGACAGAAATGGGATCAAGGTGAGCAACTAAAGTAAACTTGAATATTTTAAGTTAAGTTCAGTCATGGGAACAGTAAGACTTATAAAGTTAATGAGTTCTAGACTTTAAAGAGCAGTTGATTAATTTGTAACAATGAGGGTCTAAACCAAACCAAAAATAGTTTCTCACATTCCAGAGTTGAAGCAGTAGTCTTTTCTTTAGCGATGCTGTTATTGAAACTACCTTAGAATTGACTGACTGCCTGTATGTTCCTTTTCTTTACATAGGTACAGTGAACCCAAACACACCATATTTTCAACTTTAATAAACCTGCAACGTGTTTTGCTCTCTTTCAAGTTTCTGATGTAGAAAGAAACAACGGAAAAGCATTCTTAGAAAATTTGATAACAAAATGAACAGTCGTTAAACTAAAGTATTAAAAAAAATCTTGCAGTAAGCTAGTACTAAAACTAACTACCAGAATAATAAAAAAGGAGAAAAGATGATGATCATTTTTAGCTAATATAGTAATCACATCCTCTTTACCTGAACCCTTACATAAACTTCTGGTAGAAGGACTGCAAAAATCGTACCTTTGTGCATCGAATGAAAAATAAAAAACAGGCTGCAATAAACAAATGTGGGGGTTTTTTTACAGCTGTCCTGCAATTAACACTAGTAAGACATTACGAAGTGAATTTTACTCCTCTGTTATCAGAAGTTCAAAGGTGTGCCAATAGGCAATTTATTTTTCCAAGTGAAAACAGCATATTTCGGTCTTTAAGTAACTGGATAGGCAAATATAAGATCAATGATATTATTATTATTATTATTATTATTATTATTATTCTGTAATTGGCTTTTGTCTTTTGTTCCATTGTACAAAGTGCTACAGAGTATTTTAGTGCAACATCCTGACCTCTCACTTCCCCATAGTGCTACGGTGTACAGGAAGCGGCTAGACTCTAGTCTTTCAAGCAGTCTGTAACTATCCTCATCTGGGTGACACCCATGTTACCCTTAGTATAGCACAGAGAAAAGTAGCATGGTCAAAATAGAGAAAGAACAAGCACTGATAGTTTGTGAGTGCCTAGGTAACTGGATAATAATGGCTTATAACAGACTTGCAAATTCTAAATTTTTCTTTGAGGATGCTTGAACTTCTGTACTTAAAAACATTTGAAATTATTTCCATTTAATATCTATATCTCTCCATTCATACGCTGACAAAAGTCTCATTTGCCCTTGTTAACTGTATTATAAGGAAAATTAAAAAAAAAAAAAACAAACACCTGACTAAAGTTCCCAAGTTAATCTTCATTTGCCTGTGCTCTTCCCAAGAGCATATTATGTGACACAAGTATATATTATGAAAATTATTTAAATTAACCAACATATTTATGCTATATTTTATCTTCACATTTTCAAGTGTGAGTTTGATTTATAAGGAAAGACATTAAATTTACACAGATGTATCCTGGCAGGCAGCTGGAACACAATCAAACTTAGATTTATATTCAGAAAACAAATAAATGTGAGTAAACATGTGCTTTAAAAAAAGAAAAAAGGACAAAAAAGAAAAAAAGCCCAAACTGACCACATACTTAGAAGTTGTTTTTCAGCTCACACCAAAAAGAAAAGTAGATTGAAAAATGGAATTGGAGAAGTACTTGGTAGAATTACTACTCTGAAAATTATATCTGTGTTAGTGATTCCATTATAAACTCCTATTTTAAGGAGTTTATTGGTAGCCTATAAATGTATATGCTTTGGTCTCAGTTTTATGGGACATAATTCAAACTTCCAAAGTTTAAAATGTTTGGGTGTTTTTTTTACTCTTAGATATAAAAGGTCTAGGACAATATCCCAGTTAAAGACAGTTATAAACATATATTACTAGTTACAAGTTTTAAGAACAAACATGTTTTCAAGATTCATATTATGAATCAAGATTCAAGATTCATTCATTGCATGTTTTCAGGATTCATATTATAGACAATAAGAAGAAAAAAGTAATTTCTACCAGCTTATTGAAGCTGCTACATAACACAGGGATATTTGGATTGGAAGCCCTCATTTAGACAGCAGACACTTGCACAAAGAGCTTCCTTGCTCTGTTTTACACATGTGAAAATATACTTTTAAGACAAAATTTGCAGAAGTGATGTTCCAGATTTTTAGGGCAGCCTGGCAGGCTCCGCTAAGCAACAGAACAGGCTGAGGTTTTGTAGAGATCTCGAAGAGTGGTTAACATGATGCAAAAGAAGAAAACAAAAATTGTGAGGCAAGATCAGAATATATTTGCTATGTGATACTTTAATTCATCACAGAGCTTATTTCTAAATAAGCTCCTTGCCTTCATATACCATATAACACCTCTCCCTGTCAACCACGCGTGTGCGTGCCAGTGCAATCAAATGGCATCCAGCATATTAGAGCCAACCCTGCAGTGCAGTTCCTTTCCCGTGGGGGCTTTCCCATCCCTGCTTTGCAGGGTCGGTGCCTGGCAGGGAGGAAAGGCAGAAAGCAAAGCCCCGTGCCAGCCCCTGTGCTGTGGGGCATGGAGGAGTCAGAGCCGCAGTCCCCGGGCAGCAGCCACCTCTGGTTGCAGAAAAGGGGTTCCCTCTCTGGCACTGGTGGCTCCCACTGGGGGCTCTGCCTGCTGTAACTCTCCACTCCAGCTTGGGCAATAGGAAAGCGATCTTGCCACTTCTCTAGTACTCTGTCGGAGTACTCTCCACTTCTGGAAAAATGACAGGAAGAAAACAGATATGCATAGGACGGAGAGCAACATCCAAGGGATAAGGGCTGCTCAGTATCTTTTTGAAACAGATACTAACTTTTTTAGTTATTATCTAATTAGTGGTTAATGCATTTTTACAGATAAAAGATATGTGTCAAAAAAGAAAAATAAGGTATAGAATTCAAATTGTAAAGTTAACACAATTAACTAGGTAGGAGCAAAATAGTGAGGCTGGACTACACTGGGCTCTGTCTCTAGAGTTAAGACTGACCAGAGTGGGCACTGGAAACTTCCAGTTGAAGACATAAAGTTGTAAAACCCATCAACATGCAATTATGCAAATCTTATTATTTTTTACAAATTAATTTATAACTATCTCAGGATTTAAAATGGGCACATTTCAGTAATGGGACCTACAAACATGGTTTATAAGAACATACAAATTAAAAGTTCTTACAATTCTTATAAAGTACTCATGTTAGTGATCAGAGAAATCACATACAATTGTATTCTCAGACTTCTCACTTTAAACCAATAAGTGTTCGGTTTTTGCTTTTAAATAGCTGCATATGATAAAACACCACAAATATCACAATTACAGACATCATAAAAAGTACAAGCTAGGGCAATGAAACAGTTGAGTGATCACTTAAAAACACCCTGAAGGGTTTAGATTTCACAAGTTCACCTCTTACTTAAAACATCCAAACTACAAACTACTGATGACATTCCTGATGACCAGAGGTCAGGAGTCTGAAAGACCTTTGCCACTGCGCACAGAGCAATAGGAGGTCAGCAATATTAGCTACCAGTAGCAGAGAGTGACCTGGCAGATCTGGGAACTTCTAAAGTACAAAGTTAAATTGCAGACCTCTGCTTTAGCATGGAGTTGCTAAAAGAAAATCCAAGCATGCTAGCACATGTGAGAGGGAGGATTATATACAATAACAATAATTTGTCATGGGGAAAAAAGTTCTTAGGACTTCTCCACTAACTTGAAAGTTGATTTTCCTTTTTATTTTCTAAAGTTTCCTAAGCATATCAGAGAAGCTAGGTTTCAGTGTACAGGAAGATACAGTAATAGATAATACAATCATTGTCATTGGTTTACCAAATGGGAAAAAATACACTTACAGAATCCATTCTATTTCAGAGTAATTTCCTTTTTAAATTGCATACTTCACTAAAACATGTTAAAACAAGGAATTCATGATTTTAAGTCTTAACTCTCACAATCCATATTTCATAAAGATTATGACCACAATCATAATTCGGTGCTACTTTTTTGGCCAGTCCTAATAAAACCCATTCTTACAATACATTCATTTCCCCCCAAAATGTGTAAGTACTTTCATAGTATTCAGTCTGTACAACTTTCACAGAGGTGGCTTTAGTTCACTCTCAGGTTTTTAAGTTAAATTATTGATTATAAGTAAGCCTGTAACACTTGCACAGTTTAAGGAAAAATAAATGCAAAAGAAGACTAAAGTAGGACAAGAATAAGAGCAAACATCTGAAACTGGTATGGCATACACATTATTCAGCTAGAATAAGTTACTTTCACCATAGCAAATAAATATAAATGGAATGGTATAAATTCCATTTATAAAAGTGAATTATAGTGATGTGAGAGAATTATTACATTTTATCACTGGAAATGGTATATTTGAGATTTTTGCCTCTCCAAGATGCCTGGCTTTTCCTATTACTTTTCATGAGAATGCTTTGAACCTGCACATTCTGAATGCATTATCACCATCCCATTTTTTAAAATCTTAATACTTAGATGGGGCAGTGACCCACAACTTTCTTCCCCTGTAATCTCAAGTCATGTCATAGGAAAGATTTAAAACCGACTGGTTTTGGCTGTATTGAAACTAACTGTATTGCATTAATACAGAAAAGCTTTTCAGTGCATGAACTCAGTAATGTGCTAACACAAAACTGGGAAAATCTCTGAGTATACATTCAAAAGTCTGATTGTCATGAGGAATCTACTTCAGTTCCATTTGGACGTTTGTCCACGTTTTGAAGCTGAGCTTGGCTGAATCAGCTGGCTCAACTACTGATTGAGATGATGATAAGCAATAAAAATTGTAATAGCAAATCTTGGCACACAGCTTTCCCCGGGAAAGCGATCAGTCATTTTCCATCTTTGGCTTTGATCCTCCATTGGGATCTTCCAGTGCAGAGCCCAGACCCAGGGAAGAAGTTAACCGATCTCTGCATTAAGTTAATGCTACTCTGCATGGAGACAGGAGTAAGTGCTACTAATTCTTTTTATGTGAAATGGGGCCCATACATACTGTATATGTTAATGGCAAGCTGTAAAAGCTCTGTGTGTTGAAAACCGGATTTCAGATCTGCTGACCTGTGGCAGCTCCCCTAGTGGGGAGCCACAAATGCACACTGCTGCATTTTTGTACTGGATTAAATTCCAGATCTAGACTACTATGTGACCAGAGACAAAAGGGAATAAAAAGTTTGCAGGCGTGAATACCTGTCATCATGTGGTGAAATGACTAGCAGCCTCTGTTTGAGAGAGGCTCAAGCCCAGAATAATAGAAGAACAATATGAACTGGCAGAAATATATGGGAAACTTGGAAGGTGCCTACACGCACAATGTCTTTTCAGTAAGCCAATGCTACTGGTCTCACTCTGAGCACTTTTAAATGAAAATAGTTTAATATAATAATAAAAAAACACAACTGTAAGAGGAAGTGACAGCTGCTGCAAGTAAATTTCAATAAGGGTAGTTCCCTGCTGATAAAAACTGGCACATCTCCACTCATTTCAGTGTAACTACGCGGATTAGCATTGCTTGAAAATCTGACCCAGTATTTTGAAGAACTCAAGAGCTACAAAGTAATGCAGGGACAGAAGACACTGATAGTTACAAGGGTGGGGAAGAGGGGTAATCACAACAACAACAACAACAAACCAGTAAAACTATTTGAAGGCTATTAAACAAATGGACAACCTGTCAGCATTTTGGTGCGCTTGATTTGAGGAAGTTCTAGCAACACTTATGTCGTGATTGACCAAAGGTCTGATACAGTAACATGGCAAAAATGCCCTGGTACCACATATGACCTTAACAGAACATCCTGTTACTTGAATGGGATGTACCATGCATTGCTAGGGCAGATCTAACCCTTTTTGGATGGCAAGTGATAATTTTTCTTGGTGATGTTCACTGCACACAAATTTGTGAGAATACTGTAGACTCAGTACTCCTGCACAGACTTATACCGTGTCTTTTCTACCTGTAAACAAAGGCAGTCATCTAAAGTACGTTGTAAGAACTGTACTGAAAAAAAATAAAAATGGAAGGATAAGTGATGATTAAGAGAGTTGCACATATTTTGCCTCTGGTATAAAGTTTTAAGAACTTCTTTTAAGAGACAAAGAAAACAGAGATTTTCAGTACCAGATGTCTGGGAAGATCCCATTTGGATTTGAGCTACTTAAATTTGCAATCATGTATTTATACATCTAACAGAGCTTCTGTTTCCCCTAGAATCTGAAAATTAACTAGCTTTGTAGCATCTTCCTTGATCTGCCACCCGTGCCCTGAGGATTAGAGACTCCACCTGAGCTTGTTTTACAAGCATAACAGAAAAAATTAATCTCTGCTGGCAGCGATCCCACTGGGATACTGATGAATAATGATATCCCTCTCTTGCTGCCCTCTCAGTCCACTAGAAAAGCCACTCTAACCCAGCAACGTGGAAACCGCTGAAACCATTCCAGCTGTGGATTAGCAGGCAGTCAAGCATCCATCTGTTCTGTGTGAATCAAGAGAAAGCAAACATGCATTCTTATAGCTAAAGAAGTATTCAAAATTAGCATCTTATATGACTGCATATAGTAAATATTAAGACAATCATATACAAAAGAAAAAATAATATATTATCTATACCTCAGGTTGTTTACATTTGCTTGCTGCCTTAACCAAATGATAAAACAGTTGGAATTCATCTTATTAACCTATAGAATATTGTGCATTCAGTGATTTAGTATGATTAAGAGAAAATTTCTTAATATTGTATGCATCAGTTGTACCTAAAAATATTTTGTAACTAGACATGTATACACACACTAAAGAAATATAAGCAAACATAGTAGCATGCCTTCACCTTGACAGGAGAAAGATTTAAGAGACCTGTTGTGAGAGGGATTTTAGCCATTTTCTCGCCGTCTAAGATACGAGGAAGAGATTTGAGATATTTTCTCTTTCTGAAAACTAGTAGTTTGAATAATCTCTGCTGGCTTGCTAGTCTTTTCCACTGGAAGACAGAAAGGAAAGACAGTGGGAAGTTGGCATGTGGGCAACCCAATCAAACTGGTGACGTCTGATTTGACTCTTCCATGGGAAATAGGACAATGATCTACTATGAATTAAGGAAAGCTGTATCTGAGCATCATCCCAGATAAAATTACTTAGAAAAGTGCATAATTTGACAGTTTTCACATACAACAATTCTAATATTTTGCCTGGCCCATATTGATTAAGCTGCAGAGGTGAAGAAAATCTGCAACTGTTCTCTAAAAGTAAGCCTACTATGCTATACCAAATTTATAAATATATATATATATAAAAACTTTTTCAAATGCTAAGAAAAGTTTTGGTCTTTTTGTAGCAAAAATGCCTCTGCAATTTCTTTTAACATTATGGATAGCATGAGCTACCTAAGTAACTGTGAAATAAAGCACCTTGTAAATACTAGGCAAATAATATTAGAGGCTGATTTCTTAAAAGTTCATCTGTGATAATGTGTAACATCAGCATTTAAAATAAAATTCAACCTTCTGAAACTAGCCAGGTTCCATCAGGAAAAATAAAAAGAAAAGAAAAGAACGAGACAAAGAAAGAATCTAAATGTAAATAGGAAAATACAAGTGTCAGATACTTCATTAAGGACTGATCAGTAATCCTCTTATGTCCTCTTTTTTAAACTACTATGCTAAAGGAACAATATAGGCTGGATACCGATCTTGTATGATGTAATTGTTTCAGCCAAATCAATCCTTATCCTGAAATTTCAGTTCCAATCAGAGAACAAGCTACAAAATGCCATCTTCTTTCTTAATGGCTTTACAAGTCTGAGCACTAACTTCTTTGCTGACAGAGAAAAACATTTGTGTGCCTTTAAACAGCAGTCAGTAAGGCTGAGTTGGTGTCACTAATTGAACTGAATTATGTGAAAACTGTTATAATTTATAGTACAATGGTATAATTCTATCAGAAGCAAAGGCAATAACTAGAAACCAGTGAAGACAAAAGAACTGCAGGCTGCAGAAGGCCTAAATTTGCCTATCGTGCTTTAATTACAAAGCGGGAGGCACAAAGTAGGTACAACTTGTACTGACATGCTAAAGGCGCACCAAGCTTGTAAGGCTGCCTTCCAGGGTACTTGGGGCATGAGAACCCACGCCCATTTATCAAAGCAGCGTTGTATATTATAAAACGTTCAGCTTTACCGTAATAAAAATGCCATTTAGAACTTCAGTTTTGTTTCAACAAATACAAACATTATTTCAACAAATATATTGTATATTTGAAAATAGAGCCATATGACATGACTGCTGCAAAAAAGCCATTTCATTTTCAATATGAATACTTTGCAAAGTATTCACAAAAAAGCTGCATGTACACAACTAGGCGTAGTTTGAAATCTCGCATAATGATGACGGCTACAATTCTAACTGCCAAGGGGTAAGTAAAAGACTTTTGTGCTAAAATAAATAAATAAGTGAATGAATGGTGCACTGTTGAAGTGCCTGCAGCTTTACGCAGTCAGCTAAACCAAGCTTGCTATCACTGAACTTGCTTCTAGCATATATACCAAGGACAAGCACTGATTTGCCACAGATGCCAGCCAATGTTCACATTTTTAAGTACAAGACCAGGACAGTCTCCTATCTACCCTAGCAGATACAAGGGTAATACCTTCCTGGCTCATCAAAATAGTTTTCATTGGTAAACACCTGTGTTTTGCTGCTATAACTGCATCTATATCTCCCGTTAAAGGAATTTATTTCCTCATTTTTCTGACAGAAACAGTTACTAAAGCAGCTGTTTGAAATGGGGCTATACCCAGAGGCTACTGGCTTCCCCTACCACAGCTATACACGCTTTCACAAGTTTTTCCCTTGGCTGCTGCACTGCAATCAAAACAACTTAAAAAGAAGAAAAAAAAAAAAAAGAAAAAAGTAAAGATACCATACTATATCCAAGATAACAGTTCTTGTCTTACAGCCTAACTGGTGGGAAATATATGTCAGATACCTTTAACTTCAACTTTAAAACAGGTTTTATTTTAACTTTCCTGATTGATTCAGTTTTTTTAAACTGGCAAGACAAAAGTTAAGAAAGAAGGTTAGAGAGGAAAAAAAAGGCGATCTGTTAATCATAGATTAGAAAGTCATGGAGATGGGCAGGTTTTATATTTTCTGGTTTTGAATGTAATTCTTTCTTATTGATGCCATAAAAATGAAAGACTTATGCCATGTTCAGTTAACTGTCAGTGGGCATTGTCATCTTGATTCCAACTGATTGTGCTTTTCTAGAAAGGTGGGCAGCATATGATGCTTTCAAAGTAAAAATCAATCAATCATTTGGAAAAAGAAAAATCATTGCATCAAAAGCAATCATTGTGTCATGATGTTAGAAAAAATTACTACATTCAAGTACTAGAGCAACATTCAAAACTGCTCCATCTACTGGGACTACAGAAAAATCAAGACAAATTTCATGTGTGAGTATTCATGTGTGTAAGTACTCTTTCTGCTAAGTAAAAGATATTTTTAATATACTGCATACAGATGATGAAATTTGGATGCTACTAAAATTCACTATAGCATTTTGTTTTATTTTCATAAAACCAAATATAATTTTCAATTTAAACTACTGTATTAAACACACTATGATACTATCTAGATGTTCCAAGTGGAAACTGAGGAACAAGTGTTTTAAAACATGAAAATCCAGAGAATACAGGCTGTATAAAAATTAAATAAATGATCCTGGAAATGCCCATGTTTATGATGAAATTTATGCATTGAACAGTTCTAGGTATAGATTTATTGTGAAGAAAAGATTTAATAGTAAGAAGTACCAGTTTTCTTGTATTATAAGGGTTCACTAAAAATATGCATAATGGCTGAGGTCTGTTCCTATCTGTAGACTGGGCACAGAAGTCACATTCATATTGTTGAGAATGCACAATAAATGTGAAATGAAATATGTAAATTCTTTAAAGAACTTAGAATGTAACATAATTGCTTTTAATTTCATATAAAGTGTACGTAATAAAGTATTTCTATTCTTGACACTGAAATGCCATATTTAAAAAGAGTAACATAATGAATACAGTCTTGCTGTACTTTTATACCTTGAAGAAAATCATAGTAGTGCCTTTATTTCCTTCTAAATGAAATGTAAATGTAAATTTAAACTAGAAAATGACTGACTTTGGAAGAGTGATCTGATTTTTTTTCCTGAAATGGCTCATAGAACAGACAACCAGTTTTATATCATATATTAAAAAAACAAAAGCAGTGTTTGTGCCGTGGCTTGCAGAAAAAATATTACACAAAACAGCTCACATTAGCTTGTTCTTGGACAATATTTTTGTAACATTAATTCCTCCTCCCCTGGCATCTAACTGGAGACCAGTGGAAAAGATGGTTTATCACTGAGTCAAAAACCTTTGTGACCCCTTCATGGGAGACTGAATCAACAGCTTTAAGATAGAATCCTGCTAAGGAAATAAAATTATTTTAGACCGAGAGTGTAAACAGAAACTCGCATATGTCCCTGGTTAGAATAGGATCTGCCAATGATGATGAACAGAAACTAAAGCTATGGGTTAACTGAATTACTTAGAATCTCATAGTACAAATACCTAACAGGTAATGAAAGACAATAATGCATTAATAACTTTACTCTTTTGTTGTCTATGGATTTGGGGGGGGAGAGCGCCTGTTTCATGAATGTCCTCCTTCTACCTTCCAAATCTGCTACTCCAGCAATGCCAGATTTTCTGCTGAGTTCCAAAATAGTCTAATACAAGCCAGTGTAACAAAACCATGTCGATTATCAGATAGAAATATAGGGAAGAGGTATGTGGATACCAAACCTAGGAGTCCATGTTTATATCACAGAAAGATGGACACATACACCCCAGTATAACACAAATACTATGCTGTTCTGTCCCTAAGCTCCCCAGTTAGAAAGAAACCCATCCCTTATAACCAGTTTACATGAAAGATGGCAGTAGGCACAAGAAAACCAACCAGTTATCTCTCGTAAGTAGAATTCAAAAACAGAATTAAGGGACAACATGCAGATAAAACAAGGGCTGAAAGATGGTAATGTTCTCCCCTTCACTGTCCAGTATGAAGAGATATAACAAAGTATTTGCTCTGTAAATAAGAATATTAACCAGATAACCAGATAAGTGTAGTAAACAAATCACTGAAAATCATGAAGCTAGTAGATCCAGGCATCACAGTCCTGATTAATCATCAGGACAGACCTCCTTTCCTCAAGGTACAACAAACCCACATTTGATTTTAAAAAAATTGTGGTGTCTGCTGATTTAGTACAGAAAATGACAAAAATGACCCCAAAGTATCTCTCTCTATTTTTTACCTAGACCTCTGTTCTCATCTCTGCACCTAACTTCAGAATAAAAGGAAACAGGCTTTAGGTACCTCAGGGAAATCCAGCCTGTCAGTAATAATTCATGAACACTTTCTCATCAATAATACTTAATGCAAGAAGCACCATAACTCAACAGTGATTAAGCTCATTTGGATTACTACTGTCTGAAGCACGGTTAGGAAAGTTTTAAAGAAAGCTCTATGGAAAAGCATCAAACATTTTCTCTCAGAAAAAAATTACAGGTCCACTAGCACAAGTCAGTTATAAAAGTAACTGAATCAGAACTTTGCCTGCTAACTGCAAACCCAAGGCAGATTAAACACCTCGAGTACAGGTTTACTGAAAGGAGAAGGGAAAGCGTGAGGGGATTGTACCCTGCCTATTTGTATCACTTATTACTGTATACTTCCAACATCACTGCGGGGCTGTTCCCTTGTGCCATGTTCCTGTTCACGTTATGGATACTTCAAGCCCTAAACCATAATGAAAAATATTCATCTGATCTTGCAAAATGCTGGCAGATGATCAAATGAAAAGATAAAATAAAAACAGAGAAAAGAACAGATACTGGAGAAGACTATGAATGGTCTTGATTACAAAGTGGAAACAAATCTTGCTATCAAGTGACTTTCTTGAGAGACCCATCAGCACTAGCAACAGGATGACTCAAAACTACTTTTTCATGTGAGTTACAAAGATTCACTAATAATTCATTGGTGAATGATCCTGAATTCTGAACACTCCTATCAGCATGGCAAAATATCAATCTGAAACTCAAAATCCCTTAATCAAACTCAGATTTAAAACCTTTAATATGATTATAAATTTATGAATTCTTGAATGCAATCTTGCTTTTTTCCCGGTTTTGTTTTAAACAAACTTTTGCTCCTTTTCAAGTTACACATCAACAATTTGGTAAAAACTTGTATATATCCCATTTCAAACCCACGACATCAGTGTTTTCTTTGTTACAATTGTACACTTCTGTCTTCCTTATATACATCGCATAACTTATAAACATCTAAAAGTTTGCAAGATTATGAACAATGCCAACAAAAAAAAAGAGCCACATGTCACATCTACAAAATCCTGCAACTGCATTTGAGAAATGTTTTGGATGGTTGTTCTTAAATAACTCAGTCTAAAATTCAAAACTTTAAACCTGAGTGATCAGCAGAATAGTCACAATTATAATTATGTTTTGCAATGATAACAGGCCTTTTTGTACTATAGCTACAGCTTTCAGTTCCAGCATCATTAAGAGATTCTTCAAATTACTTTTTAAATATCCTTTTCCCTCAGGATTTTCACTTATACCTAATTAGACTACTTACCCCATGCCATGTAATTCCCCATTGCCAAAACTGCTAAATGCTTCAATAAGAAGGAGGAGGGCACCAGTGGAGCAAGGCAGATGTAATGTCATTGGTTAACAATAGAGGTGTGAAGCAACTGCCATAATTATAAAACTCATTAATTCACAGTGTTTAGGGGAAAAAAAAATCCTTGGCAATAACGCTGTTCAAATGGCGATTCTTTTCAACACTACATCAGATTGAAAAAAACCTTTTAATTTACACCTTCAACAAGACAGAATAGTGATTCCACTAGTAATTATGAAAATCAACATCTGTATAAAAAGTAAGGAAAAATTGTCAGCTATAGTGGCATTCAGCATTCATACAGCCTTTTCATCTTTCAAATGACATGTAGTACATTTTGACCCCTAACCAATTTTATTTTTAGTTTCATGCCTCTAAGACCATAAATAGACAACTTCCAAAACTATATTTACAGGAAAAAAAATCAGAAAGAATTAAAGTAAGATTAATTAATTTTAAATTTTACAATCTCTGCCCAACAGTAGGGTCCTAGGTTTCATTTGCAACAGAAATATTTGCCATTTATCTTTGCACTTCATGGATGCAAGCTGTTTAAATAGATGAGGAGCCCTGACATAAGATAGACAGCACTAGGTTCTGCTTCCATCATTCATCTTCCATATGTTGCTCACTAGCTTAGGCAGTGTCATGAAATGTCCCCCATCTCTGCTAATGCTATTCCTAAACTTTCCCTGTATAAATTTGTCTGAAAAAAAATTTCTAGGTGCAGAAAATTTTCTCTGGAGAAGAGATTTTAAAAAGACAGTAAAGCTCTCATCTTGAATACTCAACATTATATTATTTAAATTCTTTTCACCAGTGGGTATTTCTTTTTAAAATTTCAGTTATTTTACATACAGCATATATAGGAATTGTGGTTGATTATCATTTTGAATTCAGCTGAATACAGTGAATTTCATTTCATATAATTTGTAATGTTTTCTGACAACAGAACAACAGATATTGCAGGGTCAGTGATAGCAATTCCCCTATTTAGGCTGTCTAACACTTTCCATTATAAAAGATTACTGTGGCCTTTATTTCTGAGCTGTAACACTCCAAATGTTTGCAGCAGGTGATTTAAATTTACCAGAAAGGAAGTCTCTGTACTAGAAAAGTGGCTTTCCTAGTGTCATAAAATGCTGATCTGATTTTGTTGAGATGCAAACTGTTGAATAGCACTACTTTAATTTTTCTTCCTGTATTTCTCCTCAGAGACATTTTGGCAGCATGTTAAAACAATAATGAATATAAAAGTAACACACATAAATACTGTAAGATGGGACTCTAGACTTTGAAGTTAACACTTGGAAATGAGAATACTAAAGAATTATACTTGTATAATGTATGTAATACAACAGAGACTACAATCATAAGTGGTCAGAAATAAGTTTTCCCAGATAATATTCAGGCACTTTTTGTTTTCTAATATGTGTGTACAAGTGAAGTTATATTATTTTGAAAAAAGAAGATTTTGTAGACATAACTACTTAAGTACTTAAAAAGGAAAATGGAGTAAAACCTGATTCTTTTGCAATGAGAATGTAATAGTATCACGCTGCATTGTACACTGTATCTCCAGATTTGTACCCTAAAATCTTTTGCCTTGCATTGCACTTCTCTACTAACAGTCACTAGGCTAACTGTATGAGCTGGCATTACTGCAGGTTATGACCTCAAGGATTGTGAGGTAGCTGGGAGAAGGAAAATTAGGCATTTTAGGGAACAGGTCTTCCCCATATGTCTTCCCCACTTCTGTAAGCTGCTGTATCTTCCAGATTGTCCCAGTGCAAAGTGGTGGCCCTGGTACAGATTTAGGATGTTGATATGTAGTTATTATTCTGGCTTTTTAGTATTACACCTAACTTACTTACTTAGAAAAAAAAATAATATGAGGTTTGTATAGATCCTGAAGATTATAAAGGGGCATAAGAAGAGAAACAGATGTACACAGTAATTTTGATCTACCAATTAGATGAAACACCTGAAACATCAAGTATTATTCAGGTATATTACTCAAAACAACAAAAAATGAAATTACAGATCAGGGAAGAAAGGCTTTTCTTAATTTTGGGGTGTCTTTTCACACACTTGGAAGTGTCTTTAAGAGTCATGAGTTACATATGTTTAAGTTAAGAAAATATCAGCACTTACTGTCAGAATTAAGAGCAATTCTTCAATGTTGCTTTCAGGTTTCAACTGATCTTTGAACATCCCAATAGTTGGATGCTTCAAATAGTAATAGGAAGCAATGCGGCCATATGTCAGAGGTTCAATGCTGCGATTATCCTGTTAGAAGAGGAATCAAATATACAAGGTTCCTACATGGTTCAATGTAAATGGTTCCTACAAAACTGTAAAATAATTTAAGACTACTTTATAAGAGAGAACAGCAAAAATGATTTAGCATCATAATTTAGCTGCAACCCCTGTTAAGCTCAGTTTTCAATGTAAGTCTTACAAATAGCTCCATAGGCAAATGCTAGCATCTCAAATCGGGAGCACGTATCTTGCTGTTCCCAACTTTTAGGAGCAAGTATCTTACTGAATCTTGTAAGGCACAGATTAGTCTTACCTCCCCAATTTCAATACAGTAGGAGCATTCCAAATCAAAGAGGGATTTCTCAACAAGGCTTGAGAGGTACATATTCATTGTGTCATGGCTCACATCATCCAAGTTATAGTAACTAGATAAATTGAAAACAGATGCATTACATGAATACTTTTGACATGCTGAAGATTTTTAACAATAACATCTTGTAGGGAAACTTACGAGGCTGCTATAATACACACACGTACTTGGAACAGCGATATCCACATTAAACAATTAAATATAGAACTATTCCCTTATATAGTCTAACAAGAAATTCATGATTCTTAAATGGTTTGTGGGAGTAACCAAAATAATACAAGCATGTACACATGGAAAAATGGTAATTTATCTATTAATAGAAAGGTTGATACAAACAGAACTGGACTGGCTATACTTATTGGGAAAATTTTCCTGATTGCATAGGTATATTTTCCTGATTATAAAAGTATGAAAGTGAACGAGAAATACTAACACAAGCAACAGTATTTTAACTTCAAGACAAAGGAAGAAAACCCACCAAGGATAGCAACTGTTCTTACATCCTGGAACTCTGAAAATAGAAACTTGGCATATAGTGACATCTCTTGAAAAAGTAACCTTACACCAATCCAAATGGTGGTGGTTGTCGTTACATTTCTGTGTAATTTTATTCTCAAAGTTAAAATTGCTAAGAAAAGGAATAAGGTATTTGTCAATGTGGTTACTTCACATGTTCATTATTCAGGTAAAATTGTTTAGGTAAACTATATATAGTAATAATGGTTCTTAGTTATCTGTATGAAGGAAAAATGTTTATAAAGTTTGCCAAAACATGTTGTTATGCCAGCGTATAAAAAAACCCCAGTGACTGAAGTTTGCACTCCTTAACTGTAGAACTTAAGCTGTATTATAAGATTCTTACTCACACATACATAATTTCAGGGTGAGCTTTTACCTAGAAAACTCCAGATAAAAACATGGTAAGAACTTGTGTCCTAGATTCAACAAAGGCACCAATTCAGAAACTAACAAATAAGTTCAATGAGCAGTAAAGAAAAACTGAGCATGCTCAGAAAGTTTAAAAATTCTGAATTAAATCATGCCATTTCAAACAAACAAAAAATTTGATGATTTATTGAAATATTGAAAAGCAGAGTAAAAAAGGTTTTCCCTGCTCATTTAATTCGGTAAAATACTGTCGCACAAATAGACTACTGAGATTGCTGCAATGATGAAAGATGCTCCTTTGTTCATACTAGCTGCTTTACTAAAATTTCCTACTGTTACAATGTACTCAGAATCCCCACTGGAAACAATACCACACGCTGTAATGGAGATTAGGTTCTTTCAGTGTTATTTTGTGCAGGTGAACAACAGGCTGCAAAACAGTGTGCTGAGATTCATTTTAGCTGATTTTACATAGTTACAGCTACACCTGAGTTAGTCTTTTTAACTCCCTTTACTGCCAATGGAGAGAAACGTGTGCTTGCAGAATGCCATTTATCTGAAGTATTTTATATATCCGCTTTAGGACGAAGTGAAATGTAATCACTGACTAAAAAAAAAGAGCTTTAAACAATCAGTTCAGTTGTTGATTCTATGTTTGGGCAGATGAATCCCATTCTCTGATTTAAGCTCTATTTTGTTTGCTGTAATGCTGCTGTTAGCAAATTTCAAAAGATGGAACTGTGTTTTTATATACTATGAGCATCCTTCCATGACTGTTTTATTAACAGAATTTGATCGGCAGTATTATTTTCTTAAACACCGTTTTTAACATTTATCCTTTATGAACAGCAATAGCAAAACTGAAAAAAGCCTGCATGCTAAATAGCAGTACAGTCATTTCCAGATTTTTTCCCTTGTTATTAATTGCAAATTATGGAGTTAATTCTTTGATGCTTTGAATGTTCACTTATAATCAGGTAAAGCCGGAGTCAAACACTACTACCATAAGAAAAAGATTTTTAAAAAAATTGTTCTGATAGCAGGAAACAGTCTGCTACATTAGACAACAACAAGTGTATGTGTATATATATAGCAGTGGAGTATTCAACTCTGTGATATTTTATATGGGTTCATGCTGAGATGATCTCAAACGTTTTAAACATAGCTATTGTCCAAAACCAAACCAAATCAAAAGAAAAATTTATATTGACTACAAAGTTTTATATGGTAGACAGCCACACATTATCAGCCTTAGCAAAAGAAAACTTATTTGTAGCAAAAGTGCTCTAACATTGTTTTCAATGCAACTTAATTTCCATGAGTCCACTTTTAAATTTACTGAAGTAATATAGTATTGATAAAAAATGGTTAATATTTCCATCTGCACCTTTTATCTCCCTGACATCTTATCACCCAACGCATGTGGATTCTGTTTATTAGCAGAAATTACTTTGTAACATTTTGTTTACCCTCTGAAAATAATCGAGCAAATTAACTACGGAAGTTGTTTAAGGATGTCAAAAGATTGTCTCTTTTATACATCTAAACAACTAACGATTCATTAGTATTTTTCTCTAAATTGAATATAACACTACTGAAATGATTCTAATTAAGGCACTTTGTTTTCACGGTATTCAGACTTTCACCATATCATTGCAGCACTATTATTTGCACTACCACAACACTGATGAAAAATACTGATAAAACAAAGGAAGAGACATGGGCAATAGACTGAAATTCTTTTTTGAGACTGAAATTTAAGACAGTAATTCAAACAGATTTTTATCTTGTACTCTGCCTAATTTGCAGTATTTCACACTGAAGTCACAATCATAAAAGGCATTATAATGCCTTTTAAAAACTATGCGAATTTTAAATTTGCTGATTTTTGGTAATTTTCTGTCAGAGGAGTAAATATATAGCTGCCTAGTGCAAATAAAACAATGTAAAGAAAAATCTTAAATGGTTTGTAATCTCGAGTGAAGTGCTACCAGTGTGTTTTAACTACTTTCTATAATGGGGTAAATATAATTTTGAGCACACCCACAGGGGCTTCTTGGTCACTCAGCACATTTTCCCTTAATAAAAAGCAAAGCCATTCATCTAGAAAGACTATGTTAAAATCATTAGCGAAATTTACAGAGGTATCATGACATTAGACAGTATTTTGAATGCACAGGCATAAATGCAAGTTAAATTTTGCATGTTGGTATGTTCTAAGTATAAAACCTGCATCGTGAGTTCCTCTATGAAGCTATATTACCTTACTATTTAATTACAGATAAAGAATAAAAACAATGCAGTTTCATGCTCACTGCATTGAATCATCTAGTCATTATTTTCCCTTTGCTATAAACAGACAGCCTACCTTTTTATCAGCACACCATTTCATTTATTTCACAGTGAAGCCCAGTTTCACAATAATTGACTTGTCAGAAGCTCTAATTTATGAGGCTGGGCTCTGTAAGCCTTCTCCTATATTGGACTCAACCTGCACACAAGCAGGGTTGAATATTTACAATGCTGTTAACAGGTGCTGAGTTGTTTAATGATTCTAATAGCCAGAAGCGTACTGAGAAAGCCAGCGGGATCACAATTACAGGCTGTTTGAACACAACAATTACTCGTCCCCTGAGAGGTGTGAAAGTCAAAGGCAGTTTTATCCTAACAGCATCTAGCACATGGGCTAGACAGGCTAACTTCCATTAGTAGTCCATTGGGAAAAAGCAATAACAAACCCCTAGGTATCATAAAAATTTACAAAGTATGTAAAATTTAAACATTCAAAACCTGAAGGAACTTTTTATTGTCTTTTAAATAATGTATATTTAAAATCCCAAACCTTGTAGAGCTTAGCAAGAACAACAAACTGTGAAACATGAACTTATTTCTCTAAGGAAGTGTGGAATTTCATCAGCTGAGAAAGACAGAGAGACGTGCAGGAACGTAAAATGTAGATGAAGTTACACAAAACATTTAGGATTTAATGTGAATGGTGGCAATCATTTCCTGTTTAGCTTATGTAAACCTGACCCGAGATCTCTCTGGGAAATTTTTCATCAGCCTTGAAATGGTCCTGCTATAACTGTCAATGCTGTGAAGTCATTTGTTACAGCACCATGTTTTTTATGTTCAGATTATACGGTAGTAATAGTGACACACATAATGAAAATCGGTGGCAGAATCAGCCAAAAATATTGAAAGAAAAAACTTGCTAGCCAGAAGGCCTTTTGAAACAAGTGCACAAAAAAGACGAATCTACCACATTCACTTGATAGCAAGAAAGCGTGCTTTCTGAGATTTTACAGTCCTGAATGCAGAATTTTGTTACGAACAAGTACGAGGGAAGCACAGATAGTCATTTTTGTAAATCGCTTTACTGCAGTCATCAATTGTGTTCACTTTAATCAGCTCGTGGCCTTCAGCAGCTGCCATCTTCAAATGGTACCATGGAAATGGTGCTCAGTGTATGGCACAACTGATGGACCTACACAGCCAGAGAGCTATGAACCAACGTACCAACTCTCTTCTGTTGTTAAGGCATCACTGACTGACTGTGGAGTCCGTGACTGGCCGGCTGAAATGCATTACAGCATGCACGAATGCTGCAGATGGCAATTTCTACTTGTATTTTCTTGCATTCATATATTTGCTTATGCCAGGTATGAGAAATAGATACATTACTATCTTTAATCAGTTTTTAGTACATTGTACATTGTGGTTATTTAAGAAGATCAAAAGAGAATCCAGTTTCTCTGACATCAGCCAGGTATTTGCCTCCACATCAGTGCTTGTAACTAAAAGAAAGTTTACCTCCTAAGATGCATTCATAAGATGACAAATCAGAGGTAACAGGCTTTAACATGTAAATTTGCTTACATATTGACTGGGCATTTCTTTTTCCTACGATATATTCCAACAGATAATTTGTACCGGTAAATCATATCCAAGAGTAGGAAGAGAATTATGTGAATTTGCTTTCTGAATGGGGAGATGTGGGGTCTTCAGCTTTGCATTCTCACCTAAGACTGCAGCAGACTGGGGAACAGGAGGTGGCTCAAACACTCAGCAGCCTGGGGATTCCCAGTCTGAGAGAATCGGAAAAACTTCATTTGTGTGAATAGTTTGGTAAAAGCATACCATGAAATACATTCCTGTACTTTTCACATTACTGTGACCCTCAAATAATTTAAAAGAACAAGCTCCTGTTATGAAATTTGTAATAATGCCTATAGCTGTTATTTATGAAGTATGCATTCTTGCACATAGATCTAAATGTAAAAGAAAGAATCCACTCTGAAAAGTATCTGTTTACCAACTCAAAATACGGATGTTGGTAATTACTGCAGTGTAAAATACCTGCACCTTCTTAGCTTCTGTTCTTAGTAGCTACTGCCAAACTTTTCCATTTTATCTCTTAGTTAATGTAACTTTCTTCAGTAGTCCTCCCTTCTAATATAATTCCAAACTAGCCCTAAAATCTGAATAACTGTGATTTTGTCACTGAAATACATATTATTCTATCCTGACGGGCTGATACTAGCTGTCACCTCAATAACAGAAACTATATTGGAACAGTATACAATCATAATTTTTATTCGCATGTTTTATTCACATGTTATTAGACATGCTCAGCTAATCATACTGAGAAAAGGAAATTTAAAGTGTATGATGATAAGAGCATCAGTCTGAGATAATTTAATTATAATTTATGCTACATAATTCTTTCACTCCAGAAAACTTTGTAAGACTGACATAAAGTGAAAAAAAAGCAACCAGTCCCTTAATAGTAATTCTCAGAATGAATTAATAAAACATTTTTTCAGTTCTTCGTAAGGAATTAACACAGAAAACTTATAAAATAAGTGTGTACATACACACACACGCACACATATATATTTATAAATACATAAAAACCCACACACATTTTAACAGAGATGTGATGTGTGCTCTCAGAATATCTAAAAATTAACTTTCCAAATGAAAGCTGATTCTGCTTAACTTTACATATGTTGTAAATTTCTATTTCTCTTTTACTGCACATGTATCTGGAAAATATCATAACCTGATTTACAGAAAATGTTTCCCACAGCCATTTCTCTTTTGTAGAAAGTTGCAGATTATAATCTTTTATAAGGGTAAAAGAATGAAATAGCCAAGGAATTTCAGCCAAGGAAAGGAGATAGACGAGCCTCTCAAAATAGCCCCTTTCAAAGAACAGGGCACTTCGCTGATCTGTCCTGTAGGATCTTGACTACGTAAAGAATGTATCGACTGAAGTGGTATGTGGAAAGGAGAACACGTTGTAGTACTCGACTGAAGTAGCACAGGAATTTTGACTTCACGTGCAAATTCAAAAACCTCTACATTCAGGAATAATTGCTTTGGGGGAGGGAAAGAACCAGGAAGAAACTCTGGATATTGAGACTGATAGACTTTGATAAACAGTTTTATTTGGACCACCCCTCTCATTTGCACAACTGCTCTTTAACTACATGCACATAGTCAGTTTGCCTCTGAACAAAACTAGCACTCAGCTCCTCCACTCCCCCAGATCAACAGCTCAATTACTCTTCTTATCCAGATAGTTAAACCCCACTTCACAGATTTCAAGATACAGGGGTTCATCAAACAAGAAAATTAAAATGGTTTGATGAAAATAAGTATTGTAACATGCAAAGATTTTCAACACCACCATTAAAAAGCCATTATTACAAGTCTAACAATTATCTCAAGTGCATCAGAAAAACTTGTGTAATGACTGCATGTTTAGAAGAAAACTGGATACTTAGAGCAGAAGGATACTTTGATCTCTATCTCACAACAAATGCAGATTAACATTACTTAAATGGTACAAATTGCAGGCATTCAATAAGACATTTTATGATACTAGACTGGAATAGAATGATCCTAGATTTGTTTATGCAGCTTTAATATACAAGTAGCTAAAACTGGCAATAAATGAGAATATAAATCTTCTGCATATTATCTAAGCCCATTATTTTGGGGATTTACAGCATCCCATGCAATGACTTTTATGCCAATGAATCCCAAGGCAATTTACCAATCATGCATATGGGAATTACTTATTCACCACTCAGGTACAATCACCTGCTGGCTGAAAAACAGTTCTTGTTTCACAGTGGAGACAAAGTCAACAAAATTCCTTTGGGGCAGGACATGATACAGAACACTGTATCAAGTAACACTGAGTAGGTATTGTGTAACTATCCAATCCAAAATTCAGCTGTTGTGCTCCTACTCTCGGGGAAAAAATACAAACCCTAAGACCTTTCGATTATTAAGGGCCACAAATAGTTCTTGTTTGGTAATATCAATCATCTTATATGCTCATCTAGGGCACAGTAAACTCCATTACTGTATTGCAAGTTTATTCAAAGTTATCTCAACTATCACTGACTTATCTTCATAAAACTCTTCAGTTTTCCTTTGATGTATCTCGTTCAAATACTGACACACTGGAACTGCTTGGCTTGTAGGAGGTCTGAAAATACCACAGGTAGTAGTAGGTCCAAGAACTCTACTAGCTGGTTAGCTTAGCAACTTTGGATGAAACTTAATAGAATTTATTATTATGTCAAAGAATGGAAAGCATGCACGTCCATTGCATTTGCACTTGGTATTCTAGAAGTGACCTCTGACACAGTCAGTAATGTCCTTCATTTTTGTCCCTGCATGATGGAGTACAGAAGGAATGCTGAGTATCTCTGTGTGGATGAGAGAGGGGCTAAAGCAGCACAACCTGTGCACTGTTCCAACCTGCATGTGTGGCGTTCTGATGGAAGGCTCCAATTTCATTAGAAACTTCAATATGCATTCCTATCCTGCCATTATGGACATGACTAGTTAAGATCTGTTCATCTTGCTTCTCACTACGAAGGCTCTGCATCTCACTATGAAATATAGTGGGTTTTTTTTCCCCTTTTTCTAACTTTCTTGCCACAATCCTATCAGAATAGCAGAACTTTTGCTTAAAAGTTGTTATTTAGATAACTTCAGATTTAGCTTTCCATGACATGGCACATTAAAGAAATTCCTGAGAAAAAAGGAGCATTGGTAAACATGTCAACCTCATACTCCAGTGGGAACCTTCTTTTATATTGGGAAGAGCTTGCCCATTAAATCAAATGACTACATTTCTATATTCTACACTTTGGGCTATATGTTGTGTCTCAAAAATCTACCTATCACAGGTACAACGTGATCAAAGCTTGCCAAAGACAAGTCAACAAAATCACTTTAACGCAGCAATTCAAGAGCAAGACATTTTAAAATAACATTACTTATTCTTTAAACTAAAAAAGAATATTGTCTGCAATGGCATAGTTTTTAACATTAGTTGTAGTATGGATGACGTGTAAATTCCAAAGTCATACAACTAAACACAGATGTACCCACATCTAACCTAGACAAAACCAGAGTTTAGCTGTTTGTCACCCTCAGGGGAGAAATACTTTCCACATAAATGTATTCATTTTGTTAGTCATGAAGTGAGAGAATTGAATATGTTTTCTTTAGTTTACAGTTCTAACACACTGCATTTTTTATTTTCCAAGAAGATTAGATGGATATTCTGTTTTGTGGGAGATTCTCAGCACAGGACTAGATGCAGAATTCAAAACTAATGAAGACTAAAAAAGAATTAAAGGAAATTATTTTATCACCTGCAGGCTCTCACCAGCAGTTGCCCACAAAGAATCCAGCTGAAAATTCAGCCAAATCTTACAGACATTAACATGATTTCAGAAATAAAACACTCTGGAGTACCTCAAGAAATATTTAGTATTATAGATGCCTAATTCTTTATTGGCCACATTACTTTGGTGGGGGAATGATCACATGCTAGGCAACATACCATTTACCCAAAACGATGTTGTGGCAAAGGCAGGCTACATTGCTGGAACAGCTCAGGACTATCTGCATACCAGCTGGAGCTAGGCAGGATGATAACAATCATTGAAAATATTGCACACATGGTTTCACCAGGATACCTAATGAAAGTAAACTTTATCACAGAGAAACAGCTGATAGCTATTCTCTGATTTATTAGGAAAATCCAGGTCTTAATAGATTTTCTATAGAAAACTGGGCAGAACACATCAATGTGGTAGCTAAAAAAAAAGTAACACATTATAAATACAATACCTAAAGGAATGTGATAATCTGGAGTTTTATTTTAGGGATGCTGGTATAGCCCTCTCAATAAGGCTATTTTATAGTTGTCACTAAATTGTAAAGTTATCTGCCAAGAAATGCATTTATATTTAGAGGAAAAAAAAATATTAAAAAAATGTGCACACAAGTTTTATTCCATGTGTGGGCCAGTAATGCTCCTACACTGGAGACTACTAAGTATTCTAGGCTCCAACAGCAGTGGGATCACCTTTGGATCAACTCTACCCTCAAGCCAGCTTTAGATTAAATTGCATTTGTATTTTATACTCACGTTGGGTTCATTATAAGTCGACGGAAGAAATAAGTCCAGGTGATATAATCCATTGCATCCTGCTTAGAAGTAACAGTTCCAGCAGCAATTTCAGCATTTAAGTGGTCAGCCAGCACTTCTAACAAGCTGAAGAACAGAAAACGAGAGGACTTAGCTGACTTTACAATCACAAAGACGGGTAATATATTTTGTAGAGTTGTGCATTAAAAGGTTTATTACTTTTAATCTGAAAATATTATATATTTATCATCCGGTAAAGGAGAACAGGGGAAGAAGGGGAATGTAATTGCAAGGTCAGTCATCTTCTTTACATGGTAGTGGAATGAAGCTCAAATTATTTTTTGATTGGATCAAGAATGCACAAGTTTAAGTCATACATGGAATGTATTCAGATGCAGCTACACAGTGGTAACTTCTGAATACTGTGTGTTGACCATATGATCATGCTGGTTTAATCCAATGGAGGATCATATGGAAAGACAAACAGGAAATGAAACAGTGGCAATAGCTTAGCTAATACTTAACAAATACTTGAGGGCTATTAAAATTACATCAAAATTGCTTCCCCCAGATTTTGCCTCATCTTCATCCAATGTAAAAAAAAAGAAAAAAAAAAGAAAAAAAAAAGAAAAAAAAGAAAAAAAGAGCAGTTACTTTTACCCAAAGATCTAAACTCAGAAACACAGAAGAACAAAAGCAGTTTAAAATTATTCTTATAAAGTAAAATACTGTTTAGTGTCATTAAATGGAACAAAGACCTCCATTACGGTATCTAATGAGATCATGCCTGGCTAGTGTTCAAACACAGAATGGCAAATATCCTTAAGGATCAGCCTAATTTTTCTTGTAATTGTTTTTCTTTTCCTACTGTTCCTTCCTTATTGCTAAAAGTAAAGAACAATTTGGTATGAGTAGCTGTTTTACTGCTCTATACCACTGATTGCACGCTTCTGAAGGTAAGAGCTGTAGATGTTCTACCCAGATTGTCCGACAGAAACTGGACAGATGATTCAATAGCTATTCCATAATAGTGTGTTCTCTTTTGCTTCTAATGTGCTGTATTTCAGACCCATGATCAGTGAGAGCACAAGGCCTGTCATACCAGTTGTGTACTCAAGTCTTACAACTAATACATAGACAATGGCTTTCAGAAAAAACTTTAATTAAAAACATATGAAGTTTAATTTTACAAATTGGAAATACTACACAAAGCTGATAAATCTACTCTTTGGCAGAACAGATGGGAAAGCATTCTAAAACTAAAAACCCTTCAAAAAACCCCCAAACAATTTCTCTTTGAAGCTATGAAGCCTCTTACTTCAAATACTTTATCATAAAAGAGACTAAGACAACTCTAAGTTTATCGGATCACAATCTACATAGAACTTAATGAGATTGCTATTAATATGTGAATCTTCTGCTGAAAATTTATACAATATTCTTTGTTTGTAGTAAAAGATGGAATATATCAAACTACAAAGCAAATATATTCAGACAAAATGAGCTACTAGAAACACAGAATATTTATAGTATTCCAAAGAAGAACGAGGTGTGATTACTACTGTTATACTGAAGATCTATTTAGGAACACCAGTGGTCAATGAACAGAGAAATTTCCTAGTTTATGCTAGTGCCATAGAGTCTGGATATATCATCAACATTTTAATCACACTGCTCTTTTGACTTATTAGCTATCATTTTGAAGCAGTTCAACTCCTAGCCTTTTGTGCTAAGTGCAATTATGTGTTAAAAAAAGAAAAGTGTGGTTTCCTAAGGAAATGAAGCGCATGTCTCCACATTCTTTGTTTGTAAAAACTGTATGTCTGTCTGTGCACCACAGAAATTAACCTTCAAATACACCAGACCATTTCAACTACATTTCACAGGTGGATAGCACTCTCAAGCTTCTACAAATTTCCTGACCAGACAGAGGTCCCATTAGTGTTATGTTGAGGGATGAAGTTTCCATAGGAGAATAATACTGGGAATTCTTCATCACTGAGAACAGCTTTTAGTAATCCTCATGCTTTATTAGATGTCTGAGAATTCCTCCATGAAACATGCATCTATAGGAGACTGATGTAACTGGTTCTCCTTCTTGTTGAACAACTAAGTACATTGTAAATATCAAAACCAAGGCATGAGTTACATTATGCTGGACAGCAAACTGTATCAACTAAGTTCAGAGAGGGTGCAAAAAGGTGCTGTTTCTACAGTTCTGATAAAAATATTGCAATTTTGAAGTGAAAAATCTGCTGAAAGTGCATTAGTAATAGTTTACACCATGCTGATTTCTTTTTGAACTTGGGAGATTTTGAAGAATGTGATATCTATAAGTACAAGTATTCTAGGTAAGAAGTGCTAGAAACTCACCTATTTTTTTTTTCTATTAAGAATTTGTTACAGAATTTGAGAAAGGGTTCTGAGGATCATGTATTGTTGTCCTACACAGTGGTCTTGAAGAGACCAGTCTCAAATGTCTGAGACAACACTCAGAAGCAAGGAAGCATTTGTAGTATTATCTGTGAATGGACTAAAGAGCTCAACAGTACTTTGAAACTCAGGGAAGAAAGGATTCTTCTACATAAAGATAGATAAAAATTTTTGGAAAATTATTTTCCTCTAGGACCCCAATATTTAGGAGATGTTTGGCACAGGAATTTTGTTTCACTTCTCTCTATCCCTCATGTGTAGTATTGTTGATAGTTTGATCAGCTTTTCTGATTGCTTTATCTTACCTCGATTCCACTGGGAAAGGTTCATAAAGGAATTTTTTGTAGAAGTCTTTCTTAATATCGTGAACTAGAATTACAGCCTTTCCTTGGTCATCAAACTGTGGTCTGCCAGCACGTCCCATCATCTGAAGTACATCTGCCAACGAGACAACAACGTATAAAACAAATGTATTCATTTAAATGTATAAATAAATGTATTTATGTCTGTACAATGTGCAATAAAGTTTTTTGGGATTTCTTTGGCCTCATATACCCTATTAGTTTTGACACATCTAAATTTTTTTTCCATCTCAGATAAATTTACAATGAACTTCTTTCTGGCAGAGACTTGTTGCGTACTTGAAGACCACCCACTGCAATAGAATCCAAACTTACATCTAATATAAATTTTTTCTTCTCTCCTTCCAGTCCACATCCAACTCTTGTTTGATCATAGGCAATTAAAGATGATGAGTGAGAGAACTCATGAAGCATACAATGGCAACTATTATTTCCTAATTTTCAAGCATTTGACTTCACAATAATAAAAGTTCCTTGTATAAGCTTTTCTCCTATATATGATTTCCTAGGTTTTGAGTATTTTAGATCATAAAAGGTAAAGGCAGATTCTAATTACTCACAGCTATGATCTTTACCACTCAAACTTCAGGACAAATTATATTAGTTATTAGCACTGGAGTAGAGATGTTTTCCTTATATCAGATCACCATATAGAAATTCAAAAGCAGGTACAGTTATAGCTTACCTCTATTACTCTGCCTGCACATCACTACTTGCAAATACTAGTTAATGATTTCGATAAACCCTGAAAATACTAGTTTATACAAAACACGCTCAACTTTCAACCCAGCCATGAAGAGAAGTATGCTTGTCATCTATTTGTGTCTTCTCATAATCTGAGAAGTACATCTGTATAGGTCGTTTTGTGTCTTGCTCGACAGACCTGATTCATTTTTGGTGTCTCCAATCGCCATTTAACTTTGAAGAAACAATGGAGAGCAATTAATAAGTTTTACATCTTTATTTTAAAACTTTTTATTTTTTGTGTATTCTCTATGAGCTCTATCATACTTGCACAACATGTGGCTTGCAGTACCCTGGCATTTTGAAAAGTGTTTTCTTTGGCTTCAGAATCAATAAGATTTTGGCCCAATGGTGAGTTGGGGAAGGAAAAGCCACAGGGTGTAGAATGGGATACAGAAACAGACAATGATAGGAGAAACAGCCCGATGATGATAAACAGTTTTTAGTAACACATTTTCACTTGCATACTCATGAGCTTATATAGACAGCAATAGTTTTTTATAATTTTATTCCTTTTGTTAATTTAAGAATGATGAAAATGTAAAATGAAACTAGTTTGAAAATTATGTTTCTGAATAGGTATGTGCACAGGAGGGTGATGAAAGAACTTCTTGCTATTCTAATGTGGTGAATTAAATTGTGCATAATACCATATAGGAGATGAATTTACCAAAAAGTGTCAGGAAATGATTTTTGCCAATATCCACTATGTAATTATCCAAACCCAATATTTTTTTTTACTGACTATATGTTGCTTGGCTGCTTTTAATCACTGGACTAAACTCCTGAAATGTTAAATATGATCCAACTGGCTGACTAAATGTCTGGTAACTGAGAAAAGGCCCTCCCCCAAACCTCTGACCTCACTCAAAGAAGCGTTTTTACTTATTTTGAAATTACAGAACATTCCAGAATAATTCATTCTGCCCTCAGCTGCTTCCTTGGAGCCAAATGCATCCCTGATACAGAAAGGTAACTTCAGCAGGGAGAAACCAAGTTATACCATGACAGAACAGTGAAGGCATTACTTGAGGGCAGCGTTAAAGACAGCATTGTGAAATTTTGGAAGTATTTCAGAAAGAAACTCATTACATTTTCATTTTATTGCTGCTGCAAAACTGTACTACCTATCCACAGAACCTCCAGATGCATAAATATTCTCTAGAAAGTTAAAAATAAAAATGCTCTAAGCAAACCACACCACATGTTTCTTCATAAAGTAAGGAATCTGCATTTTCTGTTGCAGTGCAGACAACAAAATCTAAATGCTTCCATCACAGATGGTGGTATTCCATCCACTCCCTCTCCAAAGACTTATTAAAAATTCAAGAATTGAACAACCCTTGATGTCCAAGTCACCTGAATTCACAAAGGCAATAAAGAGAGAAAGTATAATATGCATTCCCTAAAGCCTTTGTGAGTACACATACAACAGATTTCTAAAACAGCATGGTAAGTCCTCACTGCTTATTGAGTTTCTGATTTCTTTTGAATATACTATTTTCTCTATTACTTCCCTCTGGCAGTCCCACAGATTCACCATACAATTTAAAACTCCAGTTGATTTCTTTCCTCATCGTTATTCCCCGTTTAGTAATTAAGTCAGTTGTCAGTATCCTTCCAGTTAGGACGAGCGAGATGCAACTTCTCTGCAGAGCCTGTTCGTACTAAGTTTACATCAGCCAAACTCTGTCACAAAACGCAAGTGTGCATGGCTAAGCTCCCAGATCATACCAGATCTTTGAACAAGAGAGCTGGTCTGGAAATTGATCCCAAGTTTCCTGCACAGCACTAACCACTAAATTAAGCTCTATGATGGGTTACTTGGAGAAGTAACCCCTGTAGTATTTTCACTTTGAGCTTTTTTCATTAATAAGCTTCTCTTGCTGAAAACAAAGATTGTGTGGTTAAAAAGATGCTAGCTCTCGATTTACATTACAAATAACATTTCGATTGTCCTTAGGTGTATGCATGTCTGGTGTAGTATAGGATTATTTAATAATAAACTTTCTCTTGTGAAAAGAGAAAGGGAAAACAGAACAGGAAACCTGGAATAAATTTAGCTTGTCCTCATTCTTCAAGCTTAGTACCATCCAGACAAATATTCTCCCTGTCTGAACTCTGAAAGAAGTTCTTCCATGGTTCACTTTCTTAAGCTTGTTGAAAACATCGCAGAACAGTTTATGAAAAGTGGAGTTTACTGGAGCCAGAAAGCAATAAAAGTCTATATCAAACCAGAAATTCAAATAATTAATTTAGCTGCTTATTTTTGAAGTATCACTTACTTGAAGTATCACTTACATCACTGAAGATATTAGACTAGTTAAAAGTTTTTGTTTACTGTCAAGTGACTACGTATAAATTTTACGTTCTCATACACGTGTGATTCAACTGTTGCATTTCAAACCATGGCTAAGTTTACTGTTAAAGGTCTTTCTATTTAAAAAGGGTTTAAAAAATGAAAAAAAAAAATTGCATGCATAAAAACTTCCTTTTATACAATTAACTAGGTAGCTAAATATGACTTTATATTGTCCCTTTAATTGTTTAATGTCTATTTTGGATGATACACATTAAATGAATTTAGCACGAAAAAAGATTTGCAAACCAGAAATATTTTCATTATTACATAAAATCTTAAGACTTCTCTTACAACTTGCATTAAACAAAGAAACCCTTTCCTCAGCACTCCTAGTCTCTACCCAAATTAGGTATTTTCAGTGATCAGTTATTAAATAATTCAGATCATTTGCATATACTTGAAATATTCAGCATATGAACATTTCCATAATTTAGGTGAGTACCTGTAATGGGATAATCCATGTAACGCCTTGTTTTTCCATCATAGTATTCTGTTCCTTTAACAATTACTAAATGAGCTGGAAAATTTACACCCCAAGCTAATGTGCTTGTGGCAATAAGAACCTAAAACAGAAAGAAAGATTAATGAGGTATATGTAACAAAAAGCCAACTTTTAAAATTCCATGTAAAACTCATTATGGCAGGATTCAAAGAACAAATGTACCTGGATTTTGCAGTTCACAAACAATTCTTCCACAGTTTTCCTGTCTCTCTCATGCAGACCTGCATGGTGCATGCCTATTCCAAAAGCAAGCGTCAGCTTCAGATTTGAATCTCTAACTGTCACTATAATGTCATTCATCTGCAACAGAAAGAATAGTTGCATGTTTTAAAACAGATTACTCAGAAATTTTAAACTTTTAGGGTTGTTCTTATCTTTTTTTATAGCAAGGATAATTTGCTCAATACTGTTTATACAAACAGGAAAACATAGTCTTTAGTCTCTGAACAGTCTGGTTTTAGTCTAAAAAAGTAATCACATACTATATTAATGATGGGGGTGAATACAAAATGCACATTATTTTATTGACACACTAAGTAGAGCAGATAAGGAAATGAAAATGCTGAAAATATCTTGACGGGTCTGGCAAACGCTGTGCATTCTGCTCTGTGTTTGTTTAATGCAATCCCTAGTATCAAAGGGGTTAGAACTGGTATAAAAACATAACAAATCCCCGCAACCAGTAACATAACAACAGTCATGAAAAATAAATTTGGCACTCTCTAATGCCTATGAAAAGACAGACACTTCTTCAGTTTGATAATTCTGCAATTATTATTCATCAAAAAAGTTTCCTATTCACATGTTGAAATGCAAATTAATTTGAAAAAAAAAATTAAGTTTGAGTTTGTCATTTATAGACTTAAACGCTGTAGTGAAACCCAACATACAATAAGTGTCTTCATTTAAAACTTTTAGAATCCAGACAAAAAGCTATTTTTTATTACTCTTACTATTTTTTCAAATCTTGTGTCAATGACTACTTGGAATAATTATAACTACTATTATTTTAACTATAGTTCTTGTCTATGTTTTTAAGTAGTAAATTCTATAATAAGCTCATTTATTTCTGTAGACAACCTCTGTGAAAAGCCTCTCACTAATAACGAACAAGAGCTTTATAACTTCTGTCCTGTTTAGGGATTTTACCCCTCAATATTCCTTCTGTTGTTTTATTTCTAAGGCCATTTATTATTTTATGTGATTTTAATATAATTATAGCCAGGAACTTTCAAACCTCATCTCTTATTAGTGGTTTCCTGGTGCCACCAGCAGTGGCACAATGATATTGCATATTTATGGGCAGCATCATTCACAGTTAACCTAGGAGTTATAGCCAAGGTTAAAGAAAAAATAGTAGCGCAGAACAAAATCCTCAGGGTAACTGAAGAATTTGGACTGAGTCTCATCTTGGAGCGACTATCTCGAAGTACTGAGATATGATACCTGCATGACTGCAGTGATATCTTCATTTCCACTTAGGACTCTGAGGTGTTGCGCTTCCAATGTTCAGAATTTTAACCTTCTCTAAATGTTTCCTGGGTTTTCAATTCTCAGACCTTAATGTTAATGTAATTATTTACATAACTAAACCCAAGTATCATATATCACTACTATCACAAAAAAAAAAAAAAAATCCTTAAAAGGTACAAAAAAGCTAGAGAATATAATAGTACATATTCATGATTTAAAAAAAAAATCAAACAACAACAAACCCCAAACAAAATAGATTTTGTAAATCAATTTTGTCAGGAAGAACAAATTACAAAGCATTTTAAAAAGCCTATTTGTTGAAGTAGTATTGACTAACAGAACCAGAACTGATGGAAGTAACAGAGAACCCAATTTAAAAACCATATTGTTCAACTTTTGGCTTGGTCCAATCAATTTGATGTGTCAATGGAAGCTCCTAAACTTTATTTTCCCTCATACCGCAGTTGCTTGGATGTCCCTGAGAGTTTCCTATATTACAAGAAATGGAAGGTTTGTTGTATAAACTGAGCTGGCATGTATAAAAGAAAAGGATGCTTACAGAAGAAAAGAGTGAAAGGGACTACAAAACACCAAAAGGAAAGGAAGCAGAAAGAAAAAAGCAATGAATCGAGAAGTGAAGAGGGGATAAGTCTATTTAGGAAAGGGAAACAAGGAGAGGGGTAGATAAGTAGAAGAGAGTAAAGAACTGAATGAAAGGAGGATATGTTAAAGGATAAAGTTTATCTATATAGATACAATCAGCAAACCTTTGATTTCTCTAGTCAACATGTAGACATGTGACTGCAGTGTAGACAACATGAATTATGACCCATCTTAAAGATTTTTTTCTTCTAACACAAAAAAAATAGCTCGATAAAATGAGAACCTGTATACTGTTTTCTCTACAATTATGACCATCAACACACATTACTAAATATATTTTTGAATCTATTAATGCTTTTTGTGCTATGTATTTATGAAGTGGTACTAGCACTGCACAGGCTCCTTATGCTTAGATAGATACTTTTAGAAATAATAGTTATATGTATACATTCGACAGGGAATTAAGATGAAAAAGTAGAAAACGGCACTGGTAACTATCAGAAAAATAAATGAAAAAATGAATGCATTTACATTTTTCTCAATTTCTGCATTCAAAAATTGACAAAAGATATTATATATTGCTGAATTAATTTTTCTCTTCCCCATCAAGAATCATCACCTTATGATAGTTATGTCTTTAATGTAAGGGAACAAGCCAGTTCCAATGACATTTATTTCATTATTCACATGAGCAGAATTTGGTATTGGGAAAAATAATGAATCTAAACTCTCTTTTCCTCTAAAAGAGTACAAGGATCGAATTAGCTGATTTGGATTAGTCTATAGCGATTAGACTGCTCCTTCAGCACATGCAGTTTTAGTGTTAGTTATTTTCAGTACAGAACCGGAGCTAAACACTTTTGCCATGTAGTCGCCAGCATAAACCATCCTAAATTCACACTGCTGGGAATTTATTCAAAGATGTTCTTCTTGCTTTTACAATCAGCAGTGGTTATTTTTTTTTTCCCTCTGACTTGTATTACAGCGGTGGCCTGTGGTGCTGTTAGTCATACCTGCAAAGCAGTGTAATTTACCACAGGAAAACTGAAGAACCCTTAGCAGGAGAGCTGGCGCATGTACTACTATCCTGTCATTTTAGCAGCAGGGAATCCTAGTCATTTTTAGCTGACCTCTTACTTTCACATAAATCAATGTAATAAACACAACTATTTTTTACCCATAGGCACAATCCAAGGCTTAAAATTCTCATGACAATTTATTTAAAAATATAACTCTCTCATATCAGTGTAGTGTAAGAATATTATCACTTTCTATTAAGAAATAATGGCACAATTAATAGGTTCATTAACCAGAAACAGACACACCATTGTGACTATAAAACACATCTAATGTTTCTGCATTTTTATAACTTCATTACTATTTATCTTTCTGAAAACAACTGTAATATTAACTCATAACAGGCTATCTTAAGAACAGAAAAAGTATCTTAAAAATAATATAAGGAAATATACATCTTACTGACATAAAAAACGTACAACTCCGATGCAGGGAACTTAATGCAAGGGGAGATTTTTCCCTGGACTCAAAGACAGGCAGGATTGGGCCCATGTGGAAAAGGTTTTGCTATCCTTCACAGATTTTTTGATGAACAAACAAAAATACCTCCTGTGCTTTCCTAACATTAGGTTGATTAGGAATCCACCTTTTAATAAAAAACCCTTGAAAACCAATTTGGGACTCTAGCAGCATTACAAAATATTTATTATAAAAATAAAGTTTATTTCTACCTTTTATATTCTAATCTTTGAACAAGCTAGATTTTTCTCAAACTAGTAAGTAGTCATTTTCTTTGTTCCTGCACATATGTAAACTGTTGAACCATTTACTTTAAGCTAATAGAACTTTTTTATATTTTAAATTTATTATACTTAAAAAGCTTTTGTAGAAAGATAGGATTCCATTTAAGTAGATACATTACCCTGTGCCTGAAATACATTCCAGTCAGAGTATAATTCAGCAAGTTGATGACAATGCTGGCTCCAAAAGAAAGGAGGAGACCAGATTGGACAAGAATGAGCTAACAGATTGTGCAGCCCAATTCTGTCCCTTTGAGTGTGATATATTGTTTCAAGATGCTAAAAACCCATACTTTCTCAAAGCATATCTGTTGTGCTGGTTTTCCCATTTTCACAGAATCCTCATTATTAGTACTCTGTACTCTTTTCAAAGCACGTCAGACTCAGACCATATGCCACTGAATAATGCTTATCAATTGTCTAAAATGCCCAATAGAAGAAAGATGTGCCAAACAAAAGAATCGTGAAAGTTATGAAGTCTTTTACAAAAATAATTACATATTTCACATCTGCTACAGATGTTAAGTGAAATAAAAACATCTCCTTGTTATAACTAAATGTTAATTTTTTATGACACGCTTTTGTGTCATAAAAACAACATCTTGTAGAAGGAAGTTGAACTTCTATAATGAGTGAAACACTTAGAAATCATTCTTGGGTTCCCTCCTGATCTTCAAAGGCAGAAAAAAATTCATCTTATAAAATTATTTTTGATAAAGAGTTGACATCCTCATACTTCAGAACTCTCCCACACAAACAAAATGCCTAAAACACCTCAGATAAGATTATTCAAAAAAACATTTAAAAATATCGTTTGAGCAGTTGATATATATTATTAAAACTTATACATTTAACACTAAAAATCTCATTGAAAAGACAGCAATATACCTATTCATGACACAGACCAGATTCTTCTATTCCTGTTTTATAGCACAGCATTACCTCAGAACAATAACATGGAGATAATAGGTTATTTGATTTAAAGGTTAGAACAGGAAAAGTCATCTTTTGTCTTTCCAACAATTCTTGGGATTTTTTTTTGTTTGTTTAGCAATGCAAAACAGAACTTTATGGTAAAATTTAATTCACTTTCACGCATATGTCTATGCATATTTCCACACAGTGTACAAACACGTATACAAATCCATAATTGGCTCACACACGTTTATACACTCGCATCTCTAAAATCACAGAATCAGTATGGGCCTGATTCATTCTTTTGGAGTCAACGAATGCCCTTCATTCAACTGCCCTCGAATTCCATGGAAGCTGGCTATTGCTTGGTATGGATGCTGTTGAATACTGCAGTAGGTATGTTTGTGCTAAAGGATTTTAGTTATTTCTAGAGGTTTCATAAAGAACAGTCTTAACAAGATGCAGATGGTAAAATGATGCACAAAGCAGAATGCAAAAATCATTGCGGTTAAAGTTAAGACTGTGTACATGGGTACATTTCTTCTCAGTCCTTGCACTGTAAATATTAAAAAAAAAAATTCAAGTATCTGGCCAGGGAATAAATTGCTTAAAAACAACCAAAACCCAAACAAGAAAACACCCTGCTTGTTTGCTGGTGAGAACTGTATTCTAACTTCAAACAATAAACAGTAAATATGACTTTGTACTTTTGATTTAGGTTAAAAACAAAAAGCAGTAAAAACATTAGAGAAAAATAAATAAACTGAAAACTCTATTCTAATAAATTATGTTGTAGAAAGATTGCAACATCTGCTGCCACCACAGATGTAGATGCAATTTCTGAAAGAGGAAGACTTGTTCCTCTTTAGTCAGCTCCTAATGTAGAACAGTATAACTGATCTTACCCAAGCTTGAACATCACAAATGGGTGGCACTGTCTGTTTCCAAAAGGATAATCTTTGAACAAGAGAACTGATGGGTCACAAGCTTGAACATCACAGTCCTGGCTGACAGCTCCAAATTAGAATTTTAGCTAGAAAGTGTATATTTAAAAATCATCCCATGATTACACAAAAAAAGCAGGGTAAGCATAAGGTTTTCTTTCTTCATTGGCACATTGGCATCAATGAAAAATACAAAGAAATGAAGAATTACTCAATTTACAGGGGCAGACTTTTCTTTGAGATGCACCGCCTGTTCACATTTCTGTCATGATGCACCTGTGCCTTATAAGTACAACTAGGATGATCTTTACAGAGTGATGGCTACTGAAGAGTCCTCGCAACTACTGCAAATGGCAGGGAAGGCAGCTTCAGCTGCTTCTTCACTCTTTGGTGAAAAAGAAACTCTGTGTTGGGACTGCAAATTCTAAGAGGGATAGAGAGCTCATTTTGGAATGTGCATGGACAAAGAAAAAAACCCACCTCTAAGGCTCTAAAATAGGTAACTATTCTTTCTTCTCCAAGAGACTGCCCACTCATACTCTACTTCAGGCAAACTGTGGCAGTCCTGCTTAAATTCTGAAGAACTTCTGCAAGCTATGCATAGCAATTGGCAAATGTAGGGATGAGCTTTGAAGTATCAGCTACAAATCTCAGTAAATAGGGTATTTCAACATCGTTGGAGCCTTTCTTGCACAGACTAAACTAGACAGGAGGTATTTGAGTGGACATTTCTTCATAAAAAGCATGCACATAGCCTAAAACTTATTTGGATAGAATCTATTAAACAGATCTAACTATTGTTGTGCAATAACAGGTTCAGTAGAATTGGAAAACTTATCAGTACTAGAAGCAGCAATTTTCATCGTCTTATGAAGACTGCCTGCTGTCTTGACTTTCTGAATACATTTCAACTTTCTGAATACTGTAGGAACATGGGTATGAGCAGGAAAAAGACATGAAGTTCAATGAAAGCATTCAAGAATCATCATCTCCAAAACTGAATGAAGCTGCCTGTGATGTATATTTTCAGTAGATGGATGTAGAACAAAATTCCTTCTCGACTATAATTGCACCTGTTAGACTACTGACTCCTCTGAGGGAAAGAACATTTTGTGTGATTCCTCCATGATCAGGCATGCTGTTGTCTACTTTGGTGGCAACAGCTGAAGGGTTGTTTCTGTACATCATTTATACATACAAATATGTATTCCAGAAGCTTCATACAAATTCACATAGTTTGACATATAACTGACTGAAATAGTCTGAATTTGATACTTGGACATGGGTGGCAGAGATGGGGGTGGATTTGCCTGTTATCTGAGAGTATTGTGAAGAGAAGCAGTCTGGAGCTTTGTGAACAGAACTTCACATGCTGCAAATGAGAGCCTGCTTTGGCACTACCACTACAGGGAGAATCTCTACAGAGAAGGTGAGGGAAGCTAAGATGATGGCATAGCTGATAAACAGGTACCAAAGATCCAGAATTGGTGTCTCTCCCCCACTTCAATCCCTCCCCCACAAGGCCTGAATCTCTCTGTTACCATTACAGAAAAGCTGCCATGCAGGATACCAGAGAAAAATCACTTTTAATATAAGAAAATCCCTTTTAATATAAGAATTTCTGTCTACCTCAATATCAGTCTTCCACATTTTATTATGGATAGCATTGTTTATAGCATTTTAAGAAGCCTTATAAAGTCTACCCACTGGGTAGCTAACATAAACATAGACTAACATTTGGCCATCATGTAGCAAAACCAATTACACCATTAAACAAAACTAACCAATGAGTTCTCAAAGGAATCTTATGTCAGCCAAAATTAATATCATACAAATAAGGCTGAATGAAGAAAAATGTCAAGGCTTGTTTTAAAGCTTGTAAAACTTTGTATACAACCATTTATGAAAAAAATCTCTCATATCTCAACGTACTTCACAATTAACAATTACAAATATTTTGAAAAGAAAGTAATTTGACTGTAAGTTCCCCTAAAGGAACACTGGTTGGCAAAGAACAAACATGAAAATTGACAGGCAACAAAAATTGTTGTTTAAAGGAAACAACAATTTATTTCCTCTAACTGGTCCATTTTTAATCCCACATGGAATTAAGAAACACTTGAAATATTTGGGCAGGTGTTTAAGATAGGGAATACCTACTATAAAGTAGGGAATACCTACTATAAAGTAAGTATCCACCAGTTCTACTTTTAATACTTAAAAATGCTATAGCAATATGGAGATAATTTTGTCTATATTTCACCTAGTCCAAGCTTGACTTTAATATAACTTCAAGTTAAAATTTTTAAATTAAAAAAAATATTATGGATAAGGAATTAAGCAGTACATACACTACATGAGTAGCACTACTATAGCTTTGTCCTTTGCTTCAATGTCAAATGAAACTCAGGCTAACCATGCTCATTTAAAACACAAAACTACAAACTGGTCCCATAATTACCTAAAGAAATGTCCACTTGAAATTGTGGGTACTTCAAACGCAACTGTATTCTGCATAATAGTGGTAAGATATAACAACTTAGGACTTAATCCTCAGTCTTTTATATTTACATAATCAGAACTGAATAACTTGGTAGGTATCTTATGCTCCAAACATTCAGCTTATTAATTCAAATACAAATCATATGCAAATGTTATTAAACTAATAAACGCAAAGTCTGGCTGTCCTTGTTGGCTCCTCTTTCAAAACCTTCAGAGGTATATTCTGAAACATATGAAATATAAGGATTCCTTGCTTTTCCAGTAAGTGAAGAAGCTTCAGTTACAGTTCTTTTCAGGAGCAGTAGTGGCTCACTGGACATTAGGAAGCTATTCATCTTAATGCAAGTCATTTAGGGCAAGCTGCGTGTTGCATATCCTAACTGTAGTTGAGATTACTACAGTAAACTGGAACAAGGTACTAGAGTACTCTGCTATGCAGTAATGACTTTGATTTGAAATGTTTCTGTTTTGCTCAAGAAAACATTAAATAGATGTTATACAGTTAGAAAAGCAGCATCAAATGGAGACACATTTTGGTACTAGTAGTTTATCAGCCAAAACACCCATTTTCTCTTTTAAAATCCACCCAAAAAAGGACAGATACAGATGTTATGCTTTATAGCACAAAAATCACACTTTTTTTTTTTGAAAAAGCAAACAAAATCAAATAATCTCATCTAGAAACCTATACTTTTTGGCACATATTTTTTGGTATACAATTGTATAACTATTCATACAACTGTTGATACATAAATATTTCTACAGTATTCAATTTGGACCTTGTTTTTATGAGTCATGCATTTTGCTCTGTTTTGGCCCTGTATTATGACAGAAATTCCTATGGAGAAGGTCTGCAACCATCGGAGAAAGCTAACTTCAAAAAATCTAGGAAATCTGAATATTAACCAAAAATTTGTTTTGAAGCAATAGTATACTATAATCAAGACCATTAGTCCAGAAGAAAATAAATAATTCTGTATTCAGAGCAGGTGCAGAACTGAGTGCAGTAAATAAAATCTAGTATCCATTTTGAAGAATGCAGATGAAAGAGAATATTGAATGGTGGTTTATTATATGACCATCATTCATGTTTTGCAATAAATGAAAGAAGGATTTTTGAGAAACAATAAAAGAAAATGTAATTAAAGAGTATATTGCTTGAAAAAGAATAAAAATTTAAACCTTTACTCCAGTATTGCTTAACATCTGAGTATTTTACTGTAATCTTTATGTATCTATAAAGATATTGGCAGAAGCTATCTTTTTTTATAACACTGATTTATTTCATTGATATGCAAACCCGAACCATTCCTAAACAGTTGGTTCTGCAGTATGTCTATATGTATATATGTGTGTGTATATATATGCATATATATGTATGAATATAGATGGACAGACACATGTATATATACATGTGTACATATATTCACACAGATATATATAACCCTCTACACATACAGTTATCTTGTGAGAAGGAAGATTTTTTCCTAAAACACTGAGATTTGGTTTAAATTCCAGCTAAACATCTATATGCCACAGATTTCCAGCTGTAAACTTTGGAGAACACTAGTGCTCTTTTCTTTATTCTTTGTATTAAAGACTTGTATCATGTGATATATGTTGTCTGGCACAATGGAACTAGCATTATTAATAGCTATGCAGGAAAAACAAAGATAAAAGAGTTTGTGTTCTAAAGTTCAGACCTTGCAAAGATGCTTATATAGTCTTAATGCTGACACTACTTTTAATACATATTGAAATTTAGCACACGCATAGCTGCTTCAAGATCTACCCTCAAATGACTCTTTTGTTTTAGATATATTTTCTTTTCAAACAAACATCATTAAAATAGAAGCAAAACACAAATAATGCAGGTAAAAGGATTCTACCTCTCTTTCATCCATCTTCAGCCATTGTTTGGGATCATCCTCGGTGGCTAGGAAAGCTATCAGATCTAAGGCAGTAAGCCTTGTCTGACGTCTGGATGACACAAAAATAAGAACAGGCTTGGCTGGAGAATGACTCCGAATTGCTGTTGAGGAAAACAGAACTTGAGAATTAGGCCCATTAATGACAAAAATTAGAGTTTCTCTTTGTAATACCTAGAGAGCCGATATACCTTGTTGCAGATGATACACAGGTATGTATACTTAGTCTCTATTCTGCCAGATAGATACAACTGAGATGAGCGTATACAATCTCTGAATCAAAGATCATATAACTATGCTTAGCTGAGTCTGAGTTAATTTGCCCTGCTACTTCAGTGATAATTGTAAGCTACAGATTTAAGAGAAGCAGTTAGCTAAAAAACCCCACCAAAACCCCACAAAACCTGGACAAGCTTTCTAGACTTCAAAGCTTGTGAATTTCTCTATCTCAGTCTAATAAGTATGCTGTTTTTTCTACCCTATTGGGATATGTTGTCTCAGGCTAAGCGCCATCAAGGTCCAAAACTTGCTTTCTGCCTGACCCAGAGCTCAGACTGCATAAACTCATGTCTGCCTGCAAGGGATCACTTCAATCTACCAAAACCAGAAAAGGTAAAAAAGGTAGAAAGTGACTTTCCAATAGCTGCTGTGAAAGGTGGGCACTGTGGTAAAAAAGAACTTTGTTTCTGTTGTTTACTAATTAGTCTGATATCTTGAAACCAATTACATTTTAGGACTTTTTTAAAAGCTTTTTCTTGCTCAACCCATGTTTGAAAAGTTTCAGGTTGCAGCAAAATTTTTATGGTCTCAGGAATAAGTATTGCCATGGAAATGCTAAAATAACCTTGACTATATCACGTCAGACAAGTGGGGAAAAAAGCCCTCAATAAATCATACGTCTACAGATTTTCTAACGTCAACAAGCACTAGAAGTATAAACAGGTGTACGTAGAATTTCAACTACTCTCTCTAAATCTCTTACAAATCCACTTGTGTGTTTTCTCATGTAATTCTCATTCTAGCAATTAAATTTATGCATTGTTAATTTCTGAAAACTATTTCATACTATCCACCACCACCCATTCATTAATACTACCCAGCATGTGCTGCTGCATATACACACACTATACAGTTGTGAAATTATTAAAATAGGATAATTCATGCCTATTTATACCTTCCAACTATATATGCCAATATATCTATATATTTTAAAAGCCCAGCATCTAATGGAGTTTTGTTGCTTCAGGAACAGGTGTGGCAGAACAGCCCAAGACAGATTTATTGTTCATTAGTGTTTTTGTACAATGCTCTTGTGGAGGTGTAAATAATCTGAGCTGTCAAGATTGGTCTCTAGTCCACAATCAATACTTTGCTTCTGTCATAAGGCTAATTAAAGCAGCTAAAAAGTCACCTCACAAATGTCACCTCACAATCAACAGCAGTTCACATTACAGAATTTATTTTGGAGGTTATTTTTAATTGATATAATAAATATTCCTTATGTAACCAAAACAAAACATGTTCAAATAAAATATGAGCGTTTTTCTTATATCCATCCTGCTTGCCAGCTTCGTTAAAAATAAAAAATTGAAAACAGAAGCATATCTGGATGCACTACAAATTTTGAATTTTATGGTTATTGCTTTGAAACTAGAATTATAGGAGGTTAGCCTGACTTGCAACTTCTGTTCACAATTTTTTTAATGCTTACATACAGCGGTCCATATGAAAATACCTCAGCAGATCAACAATATGAATGGTTTTATTACTTTCTAAATTTCAAATATTTTTACACAAATGTTTCTTTATGGTGTCAAACACTAAGAGAAAACACATTTTATTTCCCCTTCATTAGCACTGATTTTATTCTTCTGTTCTAAATACATTACATTCCGCTGTTATATGTTGCATTTGCAGCACACTTTATGTTTCAGACAAATAGCTTTGGGCCATTAGCAGAGCAGATTCCCCCATACATGCCAAGAGTACATACAGTAACATATGTTGTGAATGTGCTGCAAATGAACTGTGTAAAGTGCTCAAAGTCTTTCTTTTACAGAAAGAAGCAGAAGGTCTGGGAACTTGTTGCTTACCCTGAAATGCAGGTTTGTTCATGCTGGCCATGCGAGGACAGTAATGCTGGCCAGGGAAGCCCTGAATGTGCACCTCCAGGGGAACTGGGCGTACTGATGGTCGGAAGTTGAACAGACCCATCTACGAGAAAACAATTTTTTCAAGTTTAACCTTGAATTATCTTATAAATTCCTATTTTGTTTTTTCTGCAGCACAAATACATATCCATCTTCTGAAACATTTTTCATACCTGATTAATATTTAACCAGTCAGCAAGGTCTCTGGCATTTGCTAAAGCAGTGGATAAACCAACTACTCTTACAGGCTTCTCTGTGTGAGATGAGATGAAGTTTGTTCGAGACACAATGACTTCCAATACTGGGCCTCTCTCATCCCCTAGGTAAATGAAAAGTTCCATTGACAAACAGAGAAAAAGAAAAGGTTCAGACGTCAAAAAATACATTCACGTCATGAGTACCAGCACACCTCTTCAAATTTAGCAACAATTCTGATTAAAAACAACAAAACATGCTCACCTAGCAGATGGATCTCATCTATGATAAGAATGGAAACTTTCTGAACATAGCTTCTGTTCTGCCAGCTTCTGCTGACACCATCCCACTTCTCTGGGGTAGTAACAATCAGGTCAGCTTGGGCAATAGCTCTCATATCAGGAGTCACATCTCCTGTCAACTCCACAACCCTGTAATCAAGGAAGACGGTGGCTTGGGTTTACAAAGCTTTATAACATCTTAATGTTCAAATATTAACTCCTAAACATTAACTCTTAAAAGAGAGAAGAAAGAAGATTAAACAAAGTAATTTTGTTTCTGGTCAAATACTTCTAACAGGATTTTCAAAACTGATTTAAGTAAATAAACTTGTCTCTTTGTTTACCTAGCAAATACCATATAAATACCAAACACATTTCCTTAGCAAAACCATATAAAAAGAAGAGGGTGAATATGAGTCCCAAACCATCTATGGTTAATTTTTCAAAATTAAGATAATATAAGAATATTAATATGTTATAATGTGAATCATAACATCCTGTCATAGCCAGGATGAAAGCTTTCTAGAAAGCTAGCAAGTTGCTGCCTGCTGTTCTGTATAGATCTCTGCTTTGAATAATGAGGCTAGCCTGCAGTGTATATCCATTTGTTGGTGAAGTTCCATTAAGACTGGAGTAGAAATTATCCTGAGGTCATTTTTTGGGAAGATTAGCTGAGTTTTTCCAATTGTTTGCCTTCTTATTCTTTCAAGTTCTACAAACAGCATTTGAGATGACCCATCATTTTAGACCGAATATAATGGATTTTTGACATTTCTATGACACATTCTACATCCAGTTGAACATCTAATAAAAATCCTCAAAGTAATGTGTATCTTCTGTTCAAAATTTCAGTCATAAGTAATAGAGTAAATTTCAAAAGGGAAATATTACCCCAAAATATTTTAAAATTCTGAGGCAAATCATTTATGCTCACAGAGCATTAAAATTGGAAAAAAGAAAAAAAATTTGCCAATTAATAAGTTACTGGTAATTTGATGTACACAGATTAGCACCTCTTTCTGTTGAAACCTGTGGTGTGCTTTGAGCTTGAATTTACAAAAAAAAGCTATATATAGGAAAGGAAAAGGCCCTAAATAATGCATCCTATGGAAATAATTTTTAACTCAAGAAAGTATAATTTTGGAAAGCATCAACATGACTGATATATCTTATATTTCATAAAGTAATGGTTGAACTCCAACACCTGAGAAGATCAGCAAACAATTAATGTTACCAAGGAGTAAAATTATATCTACTTTATATATGAAGGACAATATATGAATACTCTACTCCTATGAGTTCCTTATAGCTGAGGTTTCTAAAGAAAGCTTACAATTGGATTGCAATTTCAATTTGCAAGAGTACTGCAGAGAGAAATCTGAGCTTCCTATCTGTTATACTGGCAAGTAATGTGAATGAAAATAGCTGGGTATCAAAGTGTATCCCTTTTTTAACTTTGATTTTGTGATCACAACAGTGACTATTGATAGCTTTTTTTATTTAAGTACTGGAAATTTGAAGGATAGTATACAATCAAAACCTATTTTGAAATACTCAAAAGTATTCTGCAGATTTTATTCATACTTGATGGGCTGTTCTTTTGCTTATCATTTCTCTGATTAGGTAAGGAGAAACATACTTTTTACCAAGTTTTTCTTCAATCCTAACTTTCCAGTCCTCTATTCTCTCACGAACGAGTGCTTTTAAGGGCGCAATATACACTGCCTGCAAAAGAAAAGTCACGAAACTAGACGTTAAACAAGAAAACTTTATTAAAGTGTACCTGCAAGGAAAAAAAATATTTAATAGCTGTGAGATCCAAACATATTAATTATCTATAAATAATTAGGCCTGAGTTCCTTAAATGACCTACAAGAGAATTATATTTAAAACCAAGTTAACACTTGAAAAATACTGCTTTGTTTCCTGAGCCATTAACAAGCAAATACATTAAGAAAGAGAAAGAATAATTTCTTGAAATAGAAGTATTTATCGCACCATTTAATATCAAAACATGCTTCTATAAATAACACCATTTTTACCAGGACTATAAAATCTGCTAGCTAACATTCTAGAATAGAAATAATCAGAATTTCCAACAAGCAATATCTTACCTGATTTCTAGTTATGTCATTAAATTATTAAAACATTACCAATTAACTAAAAAAGCTGTACTGGGGGCCCCAGTACAGGAGAGACATGGAGCTGTTGGAGTGAGTCCAGAGGAGGGCCACGAAGCTGATCAGAGGGCTGGAGCACCTCTCCTATGAGGACAGGCTGAGAGAGTTGGGGCTGTTCAGCCTGGAGAAAAGGCGGCCCCAGGGAGATCTAATTGCGGCTTACCAGTACCTGAAGGGGCCTACAGGAAAGGTGGTGAGGGACTGTTTATCAGGGAGTGTAGTGACAGGACAAGGGGTAATGGGTTCAAGCTGAAGGAGGGTTGACTTAGATTAATGTTAGAAAGAAATTCTTTACTGTTAAAAGTGGTGAGGCACTGGAACAGGTTGCCCAGAGAGGTTGTGGATGCCCCATCCCTGGAAGTGTTTAAGACCAGGGGCTTTGGGCAATGTGGTCTAGTTGAGGGTGTCCCTGCCCATGGCAGGGGGGTTTTAACTAGATGATCTTTTAAGGTCCCTTCCAACCCAAACCATTCTATGATTCTATGATTCTATTTTAAGCAAAATGTCACAATATTTTCCTCAAAGAAGCCTGCTGTGCAGAGGAGAATACTCTGACATGTAGAAACAAGATTTGTTTACAGATTTGTGGTTAAATATTCTGAAGCTTTTGAACATGAAGAAACTGCTACATGAAGAATTCACATACATTCTTTAAAACGTATAGCCAGGTTTTCAGCTTTATTAAAACTTAAAAGATATATTCCTTTGTCAATTGGCTATTTTATAAGTCTGATAAGCTGAAAATGTATGAGTGTCTTGTTTACCTCACTGGGACTAACAAATTACATGAAGATATTGACAATTCAAAGATGAATCAGGGATTTATGTGCATGATCGCTGTTAATTTCAAAGGTTATTCTTTGGTTAAATCTTGCAGTCAGATACAAATATCTTTTCCAAAGACTTTAAAGCTAAAATGTGGTTAACTAAGACAAGATGGTTAAGTCAAGATAGAGATATATATTCACTTTGGAAACAAAACCCCAAAAGCTGAGTTGTTCAGCTTTTAGACAATTTAAGAAATAAAACACAGGGGCAAGTTGGAACAGAAAATTGGCTTGTAGTAACTAATTGCCACTTATTTGTTTAAATAAGAGACTGGGCTAGTTGTATTCACATGGAGGGAAGCTAATAGCTATAAACCAGTACTACTGCTAGTAGAAGGACATTAAAGCAGGGAATGCAGGTAAGTACAGAAAAGGAAATCCAGCATGCCTGTATGTCATGTTTTTATATTTAACTCTAGTTGTACACTGATTAATATATAAAGTTGAAATAAAAGCATAATGTACATAACGCAGTACCATTTTGTATCCAGACAGGTATAAATTGGAGAAAGCAAAACTCAGTTTGCCATAGTCTTTTTCCAGGCTTTTGTACTGCTGAAAACATGCCTACACAAAATGATTCTAGTGAACCTATTTTTACAAACCTTTGATGTGGGATACTTGTTAAAAACTCTGAAGATGGCTAATTCAGCTGCAACAGTTTTTCCAGAACCTGTAGGTGCTCCAAGAAGAACATTACAGTCTGTGTGATAAAGTGTATGAAATATCTGGGTCTGGATAGGATTGAAGTGTGTGAATTTGTACAGGGCTTCATATTCCCGATGTCCTAAGGCTGTGATAGGCAAAGGCTGAAGATCTAGAAGCTCTAAAAACACAAAATAACCATAAGTGCATGACAAGAGATGGCATGACATAACATAGTTTATTATGAAGATAAAGATATTAACCAATACTTTAGTGGAAAACAACTTACACTGGAAATTTTTTTACTTAACATCTGATATGACACAGAGACCACACTTGGGTCATTGTTTAACTTTGATGAGGAATAATAAAAAGTTGATTTTATAGCTCTGAAGTATTTCTGGAAGTACGGTTGTTAGTATTCTGATAGCTGTGAATCATCCATTTGCATAAATTAATCTTTTTCTTAAAGTTGTTTCCATTTCACCCGGTTGTAGTATGTTCTAAACTCACTGTATTAGATTATATGCACGTCCAGATTCTTATAACAGAATGTGGAGCTGAAGGACAGCATAGTCTATATATTTCAGATTCAAGGAAAAAATCTATTTAAGAAGGAAGGATTCTTCAGAGTTTCTAAGTTGATGGAGTAATACAAATCATATGAGTACAACTAAATTTTGCGTCTAATCCTTTAAACATGTAATTAAAGACATAATCTTAATAAACAAACAAACAGCCTTTCAATATATGATTCTCAACATATCTTGAGGGCATCTGCTATCCAAACAATTAGAGATTGTGGAATTTGGAAGACGATATATATAACCAGATTGGATTTGGAATCCTACCAAATTAAGGAGACTGCAGTGATTCTGCTAGGCAGATGCTTGCTTTGAAGTTTGGTGGTTGTTTTTTTTTTTGGTTTTTTTTTTTTTTTTTGTGGCTGGAGGTCTCATTGTCTTTTCAGGGTGCTTCCCATTAAGGTATGATATGGGAGTCATAAAAATCTACTGAGGCAATGATGCCTAATATTCTTCACATGCTTTTCACTGATACCTTATGGCTGTTTTATCATTCCCACTGAAACTGTGATTTCTTGGGCTCTGTTGAGGAGAAAGAAGGTTTTTTGCCTAGCAGGGCCTCTACGTACTTCATTGTTGAGTGGGAACCAGATGGGAATTGAAATCAATTACCATAAATCCTAGAGGCTCCATAACTGGTGATGTGTAAATATCTTTCTGTTTCTTCTGAATAGTAGTCAGTGATCAGTCAATTAGATAAAAAGGTTACACATGCTTTTCCAGACAGGGTAGGTACAGTGTAACAATAGCTAAACACTTCACAAACACATGTGAATTTATGCATGCCAAAGGACAACACCGTAAGAGAACTTGAGTATTTCTGAAGGCATTCACTTCACAGACAGCTAGATGAGCCAAATGTAATTACAGTGGAAAGGTTTTACAATGACATCAGGCACAATGAATGTATAAAGCAATTTATGTATCCAGAAAAAAAAGAAGCAAAACACAAACATATGCTTCTGTGCCAAGTGTTAAAAAAGGAGGGGGAGGGGAAGGCCATGACTTGATCTGTAGTGCTGAGTTGAAATGTGATGTTCAGTACTGTAACAATGCTTGCTATGATGAAATTATTTTAGTAAAAATAGTAAAATCTTTCATATTTTCAAATTTTTAACTGCTTTTGGTTTTTTGCTGAATACCATTTACAATACCAGCATCCACTCTAAAATTATTTTGAACTGGTCCAGAAGAAATGTAATACTTACAAGCACTATGATAACACATACTGTAACAAAGATATTTGCTTAGTTTTATATGACAGTTTCAATTTTCCTATGGTTTATAGAGAACCTGGCGTAACTAAAAGGCTGGTATTATGTTGAGATTAAGTAAGCTGCTTTTTTTTCAGGAATTTAAAATTTTATAGAACTTTAAAGTTAGTGAAGAAACGTTCTCAGTAATACAAATATATCACAAAGTGAAATTTCATATACTTTTCTATGATGAAGCAGAAGTTAAGAGATTTATTGCATTATTATAAGGGAAATCAATATAAGCAAGAGGAATTAAAACAAAATGATCAAATTTGAAGTTACCTGTGTGGGGTGGATGTCTCTCTGGAAGAATCAAATGTTGAAAATTTATGATACATACGGCCTCTGCTCCTAGCCATCTATCGGACACAGCTCGAATGTAATATTGAGAAGGAAGAGGTTCAAAAATTGGGATTGTGAACACCAGCAGTTGAGGTTCTTTAGTAATGACCTAATGCAAACATGTAGAGAATAATTACTGCACAGACAAATCAGTGACTTGAAAAATCATAGTTTGCCTTACTTCCATAAGCATTACCAACAAAAAGCAGTAAAGTATGTGTGCAACTCCATGTGCAAAATGTTCATATCGTTATAAAATATTTCAACACTGGGTATGGATTTTGTTTCCATGGACTTCAAAAGATAGAAATAAGGCTGACTCTTCATCTTTTTCTTTAACAGACGAAACCATTACAGCCTTTCTTTTTTCACCTGGAAATAACTGTCCTACCAAAGGAGGAGAAAAAGGAACATTTGAGAACATTTGAGATTAGAAAGTGGAAGTCTTTGTGGAAGTCCAAGCTTATCATGTACATCTAAAACTGAATGCTATGTCACTGATTTGAAAATCTGCTTAGGTCAAAATACTGTTTGGCCTTACAAATCCACATATCACTAACTTTATTTTTGTCTTGCTATGAGATTCTGAATTAAATTCATTACCTGTTTTTTTTGAATGATGAAGTACTCTGAATGATAAATATGATCATTAGTAGGGTCTTCTACCCAAATCCACCAGGGCTCTCCTACAGTGCCATGTACCTTTAAGAGCAGAAAAGATAGCTTTGTTATAGTTCTCTAGATTTGCTGGGTATATTGGATATATTTCTAAATTATGTAGACTTACAAAAGAATAAATAATAAATAATTATGGATATTAGAAATAAAAGCAATATAACTTTTCTAATTAGATCAGTCTTCTTGAAGATTATGTTTCAATAAGAGTTTGCTTAAGGTACATATAATATAAATGGACGTGATAGAAATGCCACTGAAACCAGTGCCTCAGTTGTTTATAAATAGATTGAATTCCCAGAGTTTCCTCTAGGCTCCTAAAAAAGGACTCCTCCTCCTTTTTCCTCCTTGTACTTCTGTCTTTGGATTCTGTATAGAGGATTATCTTTTGCTACTGTTCATTTTTCAGTGAAAAACATTCTCTTAGGAAAAAAAGGACGCTGAATTGTGACACTCCTCTCTCCCTTCCCCTCTCCTCTAGAAAGACAGTAAGTAGATTCTGAAGGCTGTAGATCTAGTCACGGCTACAGGTGAAGTAAGAAGAACATAAATAGAGCTGGCTCTTGATGATTCCCGTGCCGTCTGGCAACATTTTATTCCATCCTAGATTTTTGTTTGCTTTGCTGTGTACCTTATTTTGCAATCCCAGCCACAAATCACAGCTAGGTGGGATGCCCAGTTAAGAATTTTTGTTTCTTTACCAGAATAAATGACGTGTGCCAACGTGCAAGCATTTTACTTAAATACCCAGGAAAAGAAGAAAAATGCATAGTAAAGGAGTATGGAAGACATACTATCAAATGAACATAGATTTCTGATGTTTCTGATGAGGACTGTGATAAGGTACAAAGCCAGTATGAAGATGAGAAAAAAGTTGGAATTATTCCTAAACTTTAGTTAATAGGAAAAAACACAAAGCGCATAGTGGCTTCTAATGGCATTTTAACGCTACAGGAATCTGGTATTGATTCACATAGCACATTATTTTCAGCATAATTCAGTATTGTGTATGTGTTGGAAAACAGTTTGTACTGGCTTCTGAAGACAAAAATATGCACTAAGAATAGAATTAAGGTGCTTTTGTTTCTTGTTTAGCACAGTTGCATAATAGATAAGTAATGGACAGTAAAGACACTGTCATTCATTTTCATTACATTTGAATTTCACTAATGGCTTCACTGAGAACTGAAGCAGTGAAACCGAATGGACACAGTTCACTGCAGGTGACATTTTGAAAAATTACAGTGAGACTATTACTTCATCAGGCTTCAGGAAAATTTAAGAGAGGAAAGAAGAATTAAGGAAGGTGATAAAGCTCAAAGCTCAGAAATTTTATTATCAACTGTAACAGCATCTTAGTTTTGGAGAGTCCTGACAAAGTTGCATGGGGAAAGAAGGGCAAGGTGGGAACAGGCAACACAGCACGCTCTCCAGTAATGATTCTCAAGAACTCTGGGGAGCTCTTAAGAGCTGACACATACCTGTATTTTGGGCAACCATTGCCCTAAACCTGCATGTCTGATATAGGAGTCAGCTAATTAACACTAGTTGCATTATTCTGTATTTCTGCTGGACTCCTCATGGCTGCACTAAGGTTTATTTGCTCTGTCTGGGTACATTTATAGTCCTTTGCTTCTAACAATATAATAAGAATTTTCCACTGGGATATGGTTCACACGTTTTTACTGAACTTAAGGGTTCCCAGCACTGAAAACTGCAGCCATTAAAGATCAAGATGATGCCATATCTCACGACTACCAAAAGATATCTTCTTTGTCTTGGAAAGGCAAGTGCAAAATTTGTGATGAGATTGCTCTAGAATTAAGTATCCACGTAAAGAAACAGTTTTTAAACCATCAAATGTCAGCAAAACAAGGTATTTCAGTTAAGTACAGTATTTAAATTTTTAATATTCTGATTTTATTTGACTACTCCCATTCTTTGAATGGAATTTTTTAGCAGTGAGGTTTTTTACCAGTTACAGCTATACCCAAAAGTTTCTATAGTCTTCTTCTGAATAGGTTGCTAAAATACTGTGTGATGATGGAGAAGCAGTTTCAGAGTGTCAAAGGTTGAATTTCAAAGACAGTTATTAATTTTTAGAGACTATTAAAATTTAACAGCTTTTTTTTGTTTATTTACTGTGATAGAAGTTTAATTTACTGAAGAAACAAGAAAATCAACAGCTACTTCACAAAAAAAAAAAAAATTTTTCCAAGTTTCAATGAGTACCAGTATACAAATTCACACAAAAAGAGCTCCATAAGTTCAATTGATAAAATGATCACAACATTTCCAAAGCAACCTTTAGGAAAACTGTTTCAAACGGTCATAGCAGAAAATAGGTTTTTGCCGAAGTTTTTCTATAACTTCAGAAGTTCAGAATTGAAATAAGAGAGTATAATTCTGTGCGGACCCCTTTTCAATTTGTAAAAATATAGAACCACTTAAATTTTGTAGAAAAATGTAAAGATGGAATGAGAAATTACTTTGCATTAAAATACAGTTTAGTATGAAGAACAGTTGTGGGTTTTTTTGTCTAATAGATTACAGGTAAGATGGATGAACGACTGAATAACAAAAACTTGTTTCAATCCTAAAATGCAATGCCTGTTTGCCTTCTGAAGTATTGCACATAAATAAGGCAGCAAAAGATAACTCATGTTATAATTCATGTTAGGAATCCATTAAAATATTGCTGTAATAAATCCATGCAGCAAACAAAGTCTAACTTTATACATTTTGATTGTTAATCTCCCATTCATTTCACCAAGCTAAATTGGTGAAACTTCTAAAAGAAAACAAAAAGCCTTTAGGCAGGGAAAATAAATTCTAAAATCATCTAAACATTTGTGGAATAAAACTCTAATTTACTTGTGATTAAGGTAACTTTGTAATCTAAGGGATTTAAAAATTATTTTTAAACAAAAGAACAGATACTTAATGTCCACCTTTCAGAATAATGTATCTTAAGCCTAAAGCGTAAAAAAAAGAAAAATATGCTTGCCCATTGAGGTATCTTTGCCTTGTTTCCGTAGAAAGTTTCAGAAGTACCAGCAACAATACAATGCCCCCATGTGGGCATTTGTATTTCAGTTAGATTTATCTTAAATGCATTTCTAATGAACAGATTTCTGAATCAAAGGGTGTGGGTATATCTAAACTTGCAACGAGTGCAACTCCTTTCATATAAATTGCACCATAAAATATAGATGAATATAATTCATAGAATCATAGAATCTTTAAGGCTGGTAAAAACCTCTAAGATCATCAAGTCCAATCATCAAATTCCAAACATATATCAGTTTTTCTGTTTAGAGAAGTCCCAACAGAAAAAAAGGCATTGATTTTGTGAATGTACATTGGTAAAGCCATAAAGGGCAGCAGAACTTGGCAGACATGAACTGTATTTCAAGGCTTTACTTTCTGCATTCGACATTCATTCATAGTTCACAGAGCCATCTCTTGTCTCCCTTTTTCCTGCTTCTCCTTTTTGGGCATATAATTCAAATCTCTGTGTTACTACTATTAATATTCAGTATAAGCACTTGCTTGAACATGTTATAAACAGTGCAATCCTGTAACAATGAACAGAAATAAAAAGATGATCTTTGGGTGCCTTTTTCTACAAAAGTCTTACAGGTCATTCCATTCCTATTATCAAATTTGGCTTTTAGCTAAAATAAGTATTTTTTTTCCTTATCTAAACATCTATGGACTCCCTGTGATCACCTCCTTTACTGAAGCTAAACTAATGCATCCTATCCTTCTTCCACTTCCTTTTTTTTTTTTTTACCTGATCATTCCACGTGAAGTCAGGAGCGATGTTCAGCCGAACTCGGAGCACCGTGCGGGTGATTGGCTGAATCGTTGCTTCCATTATGATGGAGGGGATTTGATGGACACATTGTTTTACCTTTAACCCGATCTTCACATGATGCAGCATATGACCTGCCAAGAAAACATCAGGTGTAACAAATTTGCATTTCCAGAAAAAATAATACAGCTCCGACTTTCAAATAGGCTTTTAGAGAGGAGTATTACTGCTTGCTTGTTTTGCTCTTGGGTGCGTAAATGTCTGACTCTCTTGACCTGGCATGTCTGAATATTTTGTAATACTTAACTTGAATTAGCAATTTAGAGCCTAGAAAAATCAGTATTAACCCCCCTGTTGGCTATGACTAAGGGGTTAAAATAACTATTAAGAATTCACACTGAAAACATATTATGTCAAGCTAGTTCTCTTTCCTTTACTGACTTTTTGACCAGACTCTTACCAATCCATATAGTTCTTTTTTAAAGCATGAACACTGACCTTTTACTTAATGAAGGGTACACATTTGAACTTGTACAATTCCTGTGTAGTGATTCAAAGTACACAGAACGCTTTTCATAAAACTGAATAAAGGTAGTTAATAGCTTAAAAATGCATGCAACTAGTAAACATTTCTCAGCAGCTCTGATCTTTCAAGATACACCAGTGTGTAACTGAGACAAAGGAAAAACTAAATGTTGCAATGTTTTTTATTTTCTATCACAGTCATGGTAACTGAGGCAATAAAGTCATTATATTAATTAAAAAAATATTTTACAGCTGAAATCTCTGTTCTCTTGCTCTTCATTTTAAATATAAAACAAAGTATGTAGCAGTGATTTCTTTTTTTCCTGAAATATACTGCAACTTCTAGCTTATTTAGGAAAAGAAGGTTGATTTATCACATTTTCACTGAAATTGCTTATATAATTATGTGGAGCATATTTTAAATTTAAATTGTTATGGTCATAAGTAGTCACTATCAAAAGCTACCTTATAAATGGCTACCGATATTTTCTGATATCATTATGTGGTTCCTGTGCATGCATTCCCATTAAAAAAAAAAAAAGAAAAAAAGAGAAGAAATCCTATTATTTGCATTATGTGCGAAGTGAAAAGGTGATATAAAGTTTTTCTTGCTATTGCACAAAATTTAGGAGCATAACATCTTGCAATTGCCAATTTTTTTATATTGATCCTGACTTTCCCTCTTTGGCTTTTCTTATTTGACAGACTGGCAGATTTTGTCTCACACAGGTGTTTAATATACTCCGAAGTAATGAATGGTGATCTTGCTTAAGAAGCAAATCCCTAATGAAAAAGGTTTAACACATATTTAACCAGCTTAATTTGCAGTTGGTAAAATAAGTGCACCTCCAGCAATTGGATTATTAAAACCCAAAACAATTATATTGGTAGAACTTGGTGATACATGCAGTATTATAGCGTACTTGCACAGTAACTAGCTTCTGTAATTCGAGGTGAAACTTCAGAAACTGTGTTAAAGGTAAGTGCCAAATATTCAAAAATATGACTCAATACTCAATAAGATTAAGTAGGCAAGTACACTTTTTCATGCCAAAAATCACGTTCTGTATCACGATGTGTGAGGTGAACTTCTGTGTTTGTACAGGTCAGCACTGAGGTTTTGTACCTGCTAAGGGAAAATAAGGCTCTTCCTCCAATTTCTGTAAAATACTATAAAACTCCCCCCCGCCTTTTTTTTTAAATAGTCACATTATGAGAAACTACCAACGGCATTTAAGAAATATTGAAACCTCATGAATAAAAGCTGACTATTCGAGAAAATAGGTACGTTTAAGAAAAGAATCAAAGATTTTGTTTCTTCCACAGTGATTGTCATCTGTATTCTGAAACACCAGGACTGTTTCTCTCAGATAACACAGTAATTTCTTGGCTTTCCGGAAGCTCCATGGTTACATTGCAATAGCACATAGGCTGGTGTTGACCAATTTGTGGTACAGGGGAATCCAGGATCTGTGCACGCAACACACTCTTCATTCACTGGGAAAGCTGGCACCCATCAGATGCTCTTCTCTCTCCCTAGGCCATGGCCTGAGTTAGCCAGCTAGCTCCTGTCTTTCTTATTCTGTCTCCCATGTCACAATAAGATTTAAAAGGGAAGAAACGCTAAGACTGAAACCAGTCCTATGGAGTCAGAGAACAAGGCAGCACCTGGAAGCTGTGCCTTTTCTCACTTTGACGTGGCTTTGAATTCAAATAGAAATAAGGTGGCTGCCAGGCCAGCACTTCCTTCACACCCTTGGTGCCAGAGAGGCTTGACGTGAAGAAGTATGCTGTGTAACAGCAGTTCACAGAGATGCACAGATCAACTTGCTTTGATGTTTATAAGTCTGAAGAGCATGAAACATCATTACATATAGTCAGCAATGGCCTATTTTCACAGGCAAATCCCAAGTCTCATCTACTTTCAAACTAAGTTAATATAAAACAAAACTAGACATTTAATAGGTATATATTGATACACTTCCATCTTGTCAATGCTAGTTCCACTACGTTGAAGAAAGCAAAACTGGTTTTGTATTTTAACACAAAATTTCTCGCTTCTTGAAGGGCAGGTATGGGGAGAAAGAAACATAAAAAAAGAAAAGAAAAAAAAAAGCACTAATACAATTAATGGAAAGGAATATTAAGTACTAAAAAGACTGTAAAAATACACAACAAATTAACAAATCTGAATATAATGCTTCTGAATAGAAAAGCACAATAATGTTAGCATTTAAAATAAAATGTTATATTTTTAATACATTTAAAATTACTATATATTATAATGCACAGTTAAAGTAAGCTTTTAAAATTGTCTCATAGTCCTTTGTCTTAACTTATTAAATAAAAACATAGCCTCTAATTCTGTAAACTCTTATATATTTGTTCAACTTTATGTAGCAAAGTTTCCTAACTTAGGAATGTAGTTCTCTAGTCAAATAAGAGAAATATCAAGTCAGAGGTCATAATGTCTAAAAAGCTGTGACTATGAATTTTATTTTTGTTGTAAAATTAGATTTTTTTAAAAAATAGCAGTTTGTTTCTCAACAATCTGGCAATAACAGGTGCAAAGAGAACCCAAATAAGAAAAAATACACTAAAATGGGAAAAAGAAATACATTACAAGGAAATTTTTTTTCCAACTTCAACCAGCTGGTGGACAGTTTATGCACAACAGTTTATAGACACATACTAGAAATTGTCTTTATGTCTATCAGTAGGCTTGTGGATTTTCTCATTATCGAAGTGTCAAATCCTTTAAAAAATTCCATTAAGGTTTTGCTGCAATGACACCAGTGACAATGAATTCTCCATGTTCAATGAAAATTAATGCAGTGTTTCAGAAGCAGGCCATTTACTGATAGTATACCAGGACATAATAGTCCGCTTTTATTCTTTTTCACGTTAATTGTATTTCACTAAAAAAAAGGCCATATTTTGCCAACTGGCAAAAGTAAATAGGTGTCTTTTATAGTAGTGTATTATGCAATGTGAGCAAGAAGGGAAGCACAGGTCAACATAAATATGTATATATGTACATATACACACATATATGTAAATACATATCAACATACATCTCCATTCCACATGTGTTCTGGGGTTGGCAGGACATGGGCTAGCTTTACGCTCAAAGCTGTGCCATATTACAAGCTGTGGAGACTGAATAAACCTTCTTTATTGGACAGGCCACAATACCATATTAATGTGTTTACATGGCTTCCAGACCAGAGTGGGTATATGAATGAATGGCTCAGATTTAATCCTAACTTGCTCATTGATTACTAACAGTTTAAGAAGAGCAGCATTGCTGATTTCTCACCTATTTCATCTTTTCTCATATCCTTCATCTTGTCTACAGTGAGATTCTTCTCTTCCAGCTTTGAGAGGACTGATGGTGGTAACACTGAGAACTGTCTCAAAGGGCTAACCCAGCCCCACAGCCTCTTGTCAATGACTTTGCTGAGATTCAGTAGTCGATATGTCATTGCAGGCCAACGTTTCCTAAGGGCAATCTCGAAAAGAGCTCGAACAATACGAGCTGCATTCTGGAGAGTGGAAAAAAAAAAGGAAAAATGTTGTAATTCTCACAAGTATTCTTTGTAAAATGAAAAGGATCCCATAGACTCATCTTTGACAAACCATGACAATAGATTTTTCTTTTCAAACTTATTTCAAATATTCTTGAAAACTTTATTTTTTCCACCACTGTCTAGTGGCAGAACTACCTCATGATTACCTTCAGAAATTATGAAAAGAAAGATGTGCAACTAATTCAAGTTGTAGTGTCAAGTCTGCCATAGAATTTTGATCACGGTTATTCTAATATTAGGGAGTTCTAAATTTATTGTCTCTCAATCTCTTCTGAAACAAATTCACTTACTGTACTTAATACCTTCCTCCTTCTCCCCCCAGGTAATATACACCTGAAAACTCAGTTTATATGGAAATTCAAGTTTTAATTTTTCACTTCAGTTGTGCTTCCATAATAGCATCTCATTTCACACTGAATTTCACAACATTTACACAGAACTTTAACAGTAGTGATGGTTTTTAAATACGTTACTATCTTCTGAGACTACTGTATAACCAAACTGTATAAATCTGCTTTGCACTTGGAAAATTCATTATTAACATAAGCTTGAATGAGGTCAGTCTTATCCTGAAAACATAAGGATGTTATGAAATTCTTTACATAGACTTATCAAACTGTATTATGAAGTTGTGGCGTTTTTGGTGGGTTTCCCCCCCCCCTTTTTTTTTCTTTTTTTTTTTTTTTTGTCTAGCAGTACTATGCCTGGATTAGCAATTTTGTTCTTGATTCATTGAATAGAACACGACCATTCTCTACTGGCTCTGCAATGCCAACAGGAATAAAAAATAGAAAATTATTTGGTCATGATAGGAAGCATATGTTAATAAAGAAGCACATTTCTTTTACTTAGAAAGGCTGAATGATTTTCTTAATAATCACTATCCAATTAAAAAAAAATAATCACAATTTGTAGCACTGGTTCCACATGTACAATTTATGAAGATCTGAGAAGACGACCATGTTGCCTCACAAAAAATGCTATAATTGAGACAGACAAATAAAAGCAATTGTCTTGAAAGCAAAGATTAAAAGAATCATACTGAAAATGATCTTGCTGTGCAAGTACCACGATTTTTATGATGTGTGTAATGATTTCAGAATTTTCTCATTTATACCCATACGTGCTATGAAATGTAAACACTTCTGAAGAAGGTAATGATAGTATGAAAATCTTGCTGAAGAATATATATACTTTTGAATATTTAACTCTCATCTTTAGCACCAACTAAATGCAATTTTACAGTAAATCAATTCTTTCCCAAATGGTTTTGTAAGGATGAGACAAAAATGATTCAATGCAACATGTTGCTCACTATTTAAAAAAAAAAAAAAAAAAAAAAAAAGGAGAGAGACATAGGGGCTAAAAGGTAAAACTTTCTTATCTGTTTTATACATTCATTATTTTTGCACATCTGGGATTGTCTAAAAGCATTTTGTCGCTTTGAGTTCTTTGGGATCCAGAATTCTAAATTTTAAAGCAACACCCTTTTCTAAGATGGGCTCTAGTTGTGTAAGCAGGCAGTTCTGTGTCACAGACTTGCAGTTTTCTTACTATTCTGTGTAATAACTAAACGTGCTGTGTAACTATCAACTGTTCAGGTATCAAATTAAGCCGACAAACAAACATGTAGACTGATATGTAAATTTACATGATTATGTCTAGCAATAAAATTGTAATACCACATCTATCTTGTGTAAACCAAGGAATGTGAATACAACACGAATTATGTTTTGTGGAACAAAGTATAAAAGTACACCAAACATAAAAATAGATTGCAACAGTTTTCCAGATTTAGAAGAAAACCCAGTAGGTTAAGAATAACATTTCTGTACAACCACAATTAGAACTACTAAATATAAGATGATCTACAGGGGTAATATGAACAAAAAGGACATTCATAATTAACAAAAAAATGCAATAGTCTCCCAAGGTAGGCTTTTGCAAATCTTTTCTACTCAAATATTATACCACACATGCGCGCACACATAAGGCTCTGATTTTCAAATCAATTTGCATAAAAATGTACAAAAATGTTTGCAGAGCAAGGCCTACTTACATAATTGTAAACATTTGGGAGCATGAAAACAGCGGAAGACAGCAATAGATATGTAAAAAATACTAGTTTTACCTGTGCAACATACGCAGAATCTGAAATAAGGGAGAAACTGTCCATCTCCCCTCTGCTAATATATGTTTGAAGGAGGATATTTATTTTTCCATAATTGTTTTCCACACCTCCTGGAGCAGGAAGTTCACAGAAATCATTCAGTAAGGTATCCAGCTCTTCTATTTCTTCTTCTCTTACCTAAAACACAATTACACATTATGAAGAGGCTGGAGCAATTTGATAAAAATTTTTACACTGAAATCAAATTTTCCTTGTAACATAGTTATGTATTTTTTAAATGGAGTCTCTAGTTTTAAGGAAAAAAGAAAAAAAGAAGAAAAAAGCAGCAAACCATCATCTTCCACAATGTAGCTAATAGATCATAATTGAAACTATCTTAATAGTGACACAATTACATTTTATTATTCATCACCATCTATTAAGGTTGCCATTGACATACAAAAATTTGATATGCCACAAAAATTGAATCTTCTGACCCTACCATCCTTCATCTGATGAGATTTCATTTTTTATTTGACCAGAGTAAAACCTCTGTCCATCTGGATTAGGGCAATCTTGAATTAACATTAAATGTATTCATTATAGTTACATAGTTTGCATGTGGCATAATACATTTTTAACTCAAAACTGTGAAGTACTATGATTCATGATATTAAAATTTTCACTGTTAATAAGATTAAGTCTTAATATGAGTAAAGAAATATTCATATCTATGGTTTGAATAATGCATAACATTTCAAATTCTAACTGATGACCCTTACATGGCAAAACCAGCATAAATCTACATATTCTTTGATTTACTGATAGTCTGTTAGTGTAAAACTTATTTAAAGAGGGTAAATGTTTGGTCCCTGCAGGGAACCAGCTGAAAGTAATTTTCATTTGGACCTGACTACCTGACATATAAAAGACCCTAAGACAATTGGGTTAAGATCCCCAACTATCCAGCCACTGGTCCTACAGGAAGGAAAAGGATGAAGGACACAACCATCACAGATGACTCCAGTGTCACGGGAATATTATGCTCTGCTTACAGCAGCATTTTTGATAATTTTTTCTGCTCTTGCATAGCACAGTACAGGTCAAATCCAGATCTGTATTTCAGCTACTGGTGACTTACCTATCTCAAAATACAGAATTTTTAAAGGCATTACGGAGACATGATTCATATTAACAAAAGTCACAAATTGTATCCCACAAGAGGGGTAAATCTTTAGTTATTCTTGTGAAATCTAGTTACTAGTTTTGACATTCGGAGCTGCACAGCACACAAATCACAAAAAACTGGAAATGATGTTGCACTGATGCCATCCTATGCAAATCGGAGAAAGCAAACTAGAAAAACTATGCTTTAGTCAAGAAGCATCACTACTAACTTTATTACAAATATAGAAACATATCACATCATATTTTCCATATGCTTTTCTTTTAAATATTCAATTACGCTAAATTTAGACCTAGCAAAGCAATATCACTATCATAAAAAAACCCTTCTAGCTTGGAAAACGTTGCATGTATCACTGTGAAACCTCACTGCCTATTATCTTCTATAATAGAAGAGATTACAGCAAAATAGAATTTCTCCATTAGATAAAGAGATGGTAATACTTAGACAATGTGTGCAAATATGTAAATATGTAGATGGTGAGGGATTCACACTGCCAGCTCACAGAGCCAGGTGAATGAGAGCCAACTCTGATCTGAAAGTTGTGTAATTGTGGTAAAATGGCAATGAGCCCAAGCTAATAAACCCTGTGGAGCCTGGCTCGTACCTCTGTGAGATGGAAGCACGGGCAAACAAGCTCATGCCAGCTTGCAGTGTATTGTCTTGTGTCCTACCCACACAGGAGGCAAAAAGGGGGGTTGGAATTGAACTGAGTACGATAGTACAGTAATCTTCTAGCCTGCACACCAAAATCTGTTACAACAGCTTTCTAGATTTCAAATTTGAAAATAATTTATCAGACTTTATCATTCCACTAATCTAATACTGTTCCCTGCATGAAGTATATCACAGAGTTAACTTCAGTGAGTCCTGCCTCATTTCTGATAAAGGAAATTGTTCGGGGAGATATCTAATAATGGTTTAAACTTCAAACAGAAAAACTCTCTCATCCTTGGGTGCGCCATTCCAATGGACACTTATCTTCACCTGTTAATAATTGAGGAGCTGAACAGTTCTTAAAAGCATTTAAAAGGAATTCCCAAAGATCCATAACTAGTTATTAAACGTGCACTGTAGTTCAAGCTGAACTACATATAAATTTGAGTGAGAGCATATATAGTTCTTGGCAATTATGCCTACTTAGAAAACATTTTTTAATGGTTTAATATTTAACAAAGCTTGGGTCTGTAGACACTATTTATGGAGTGAGTACTACAGAAGTGTCTAGTTCTAAGACATATTCTTTGTATGAAAGGATACAACTTTACCTTTATCTGTTCGAATTCTTCAGCTTTTGATACTATAGCAAGAATATCGCCTTCTGTTTTATGAGCATCAAACAATTCATTGAAAGTCTATTAAAAATAAAATTAATTGATTTAACATTGAAAATAAAAATATACCAACAGCACAAAAGAAAGAAACATTAACCAAGATTTTAAGAGGCATGTAAGGTTAAAATGTAAGATAGTTATTAGAAGACCAGAGTGATGTAATTTCAACAGCAACAATTTCCAGAATGACTTCTCAGCACTTTCAGAAAAACAGTCCCTTGAAACTTGGGCACCCCAAAATCAAGAGACGTGCCAGCTACGGCCATTTCAAAAGTAGCCTAGGACATATTTGAGTGAATAAAACCATGAGAATAATTTTACACAGCGACAGTAAACAGTTAAAAATTATGAATACCAAGTCTTCAGCTTTTATTCAAGAAAAAGACTTATTTCCTACAAAAGAAAGGTTTTAAGAAGAATATGTACATCAAATCAAGCTTCCAATACTACAAAGTTTTGTACAAATGCATCTTCCTTACATGTTTACAACACAATCTGCCAAAAGTTGTTTAAGTTTGGCAACCTGATAGGATTTTCATGCAGAAAAACTTTTATGTTATCAGACCCTATACTTGAATGTGCTATCATGTACCAAAATATCAAAATGTTTCTTATAATCCACCTAAAAGAAGGCAGAGACTATAGAAATTTCAAATCTCACTTCACACCAAGTCTAATTTTTCAGTATTGCTTTATACTTAGTTTCTTTCTTTTTCCTCTGTATTTCCTCTCTCCCCATTTTGATAAATATGATTTGAAAATATATTGAACAAATCAGCTACATATTCTGTAGTATCTTACAACTATTTTAGGTATAGGTTCAAAAAGAAAGAAAAAAAACCCAGAAATAGAACATCATATTTTACCTCTATAGTATTGTATTTAATATAGTAGTGGCTGGCAGTTCTGCCTAAATCTGTTGAAGAAAAAAAGCCAGTTCGTTCTTCAAAGCGAATCATGCGGGCTTTGTCCAGTTTTCTGCCGACTTCAATTACCAATTGTTCTCTGTGCTTTTCTAGACCTGGATCCATCTAGATATGAAAAGCACACATTTATTTGTATAAAATAAAAAGTGTTAAATAAATAATTTTATTGAGATAACCCAGTCACAGAAAGCCAGAAATCAAATAAAAGGAAGGTATACTTAAGTCAAGATTTCCCTGAGATCTCACTAATAACAGTTACATTGACATTATTCACCAGAACTGTCTGTACAGGACAAAATAATCAGAATAATATTTCTTTTACAATGCTTTCAGACTATCAATACAATATAGACTAATATTACTTATGAAACAGTAGCATGATTATGAAATAAATTTGCACTGAAGTTTTTGAAAGAAGTTTTGGTGATAACAATTCTTCATGAAATGATCATTACTGTATCACTTCACGAAAGCATGCCATCTTTTGGTATCTCCTATTTATGAAAATGGCTGAAGATATACCTTACCTGGGTATCTGACATGAGGAGGGCTTTAACTGCATCCCAAATAGAATAAGCTTCAAATTGGATGGCTGAAACGTTTACTCGCAAAAAACCTCTAACGTCCCCAAAAGCTTTGGGTATGTCAGCTGGGATATTCTAATTACTGAGTTATAGACGTACCGTATAAACATTCACGTTAAAAGCACACAAGGAGTTGCTGTGCCCAATACCACTTCTATTCATATAAAAGTTCAGGAACTTGGACGTTTTGTTCGAGTAATAATGTACATTATCGCATTAGTACATACAAGACTGGGCAAAACTCCCATCCGAGTGGCACTGCTGTATAATTGTGTGTTTCCACATCATTCACCTGGGATACCCAGGCTGACAGGGATGGGTGAAAAGGGATTTGTAGTCATGTTAACCCTCTGGTATATGTGCACCTGAGATACGGCTCTAATTACACAAGCAACGATTAGTCACCAAATTTGAAAAGACTGAACCTGTGTTCTAGCCCACAGGCAGTGTTCTTATTTCAGGGCTTGTACAGTTCAGATTTCCTACAGAGTAAGTCATACCAGCCCTCTTGGTAAATCTGCACCAGAGATGTATGACCAAGACTGCAAAAAAGAACAGGCTTTAAGAATCGCTATACCTCATCTTGAGCTCAGTGAAGCTGCAGACGAACACGGCCATCTTCACAAAGCAGCTGCAAGACTAGTTCCTAATATTCCTTGCCTTGCCACTTACTCTGAAGCTGTTTCTCCTTAGTTATGGCTTGCCTTAGTTTCAAGTCAAAAGCTAAGATGACAAAGGTCTAGAGTGCTTTTCTCAGTAGTAAGTCATGCATTGAGGTCAGATTTCAGAGCAGAGGTGGTCAAAAAAAAAAAAAGTGATCAGGATGCCAGATGTTTAACATGTCTTAAAACTAAAGAGGAGGGAAAAAATAAAAAAATATCAAAACACTTTCCTACTCCTTTGGCAGCCTTAATTACCTGCCAATCTTTTGCCTTACATACAAAAAAGCTAAAGCTGTAACAGTAGACTAACATTTTTTACAAATACAAAGGTTTTAACTTTAAAGGAAAAGTCACTAACTTTAAAAGTCTGTGAAACAATATTCCAGTCTAGAGAATCCATGGTTAGTACCCTTCTTGTTGAACTTGCATAATTAGAAATCCCACAGAGTAAAAGATCCAGCCTAGAACAGCTTTAAGCCATACTCTTAAAAATGAGCCTTGGCATGTCCACAAGAAGAAACGGAGCAGGTCTGGAGTATACATATGGAAAGTTAAGAATGCATGATAAAGTACATTATTATTCACATTGTTTTCTCTAGCTAACAAAGAAGTGTTGGGGACAAGCTCCTCTAACTTTTACAGATGTTCTAAACATAAACATACGGCTTATGGGATAAAAAGCTTTGCTTAACTGTGGGAACACCAAAGACTGGAACCAAAAAGAGGAGAAAACAAAGGTGTTACCTTAAAAAAACCCAACAAACAGCCACCTTTCCTCTGGAACCCTAAAAGGATGAGAAAATGCCTAGAATTCATACCACAGGCTTCACTAATATGACACTCACAGTTACTCCACTTTTTCCTTCCACTTTTTCTTCTTGCTACTCATCATGAATTTTGGCCATTTTCCCAACTCAGTAAAAGGCATTATTGGCACTGCTGGCAAACAACTTGAGAAGTCCCAGATCAAAGCAGTGGGCCTGGAGTAGCCTACTCCTGGGCACAGCCCAGAAACGGGCTAGGTGGGGAACAGTAATACCCTGGAGGCAACATGTGGGGTGCAGAATATGTTGGTGCACGGCAGGTGCATGCTCGCCCCGTCTCCCTGTGCAGTACAATACACTCCTTTTGTGTGGACAGTCTGGATCTTTTGTGCCCTAAAGTAATTACTGGATGTGGTGTGTGCCTGTGGAAAGGGAAAGGAGAACAAGTTTGCATCTTCTCAGCCCCACCGAACAGCTGGGAAGAGTGTGACCCACGATGGTTATGCAGATATATGGATTCTGAATGGGTAACGTTGGCTGTCAGCCAAAACAAAGATAGAAATTGGCACGCTGCAACATTACTAGGAAACAATAAGATACCAATTATGAAAACTGGATACCTATAACCAGAACAGAAGGAAAGGAACGGCCTAAGTCAGCAAATCTGTGGTTATGCCCATGTCTGGCACTATACCATCCACATACTGTCTATAACATATTAGCTTTGAAGTTTAAAACTGGTTTATCTAGAAAATAAGGGGATTGGCATTGGGTTTGCTCTTATATGAATGGATAACACTTCAAATTGATATAATTTGTTACTGCCTTAACACAAAAATAGGAATGTCTATTATTAGCACATCAAATCAGAAGGGGTAGAAAGGAGGTTAGTGGCAGGAAAAGACAAGTGCTGGCAATCTCCACTTTCTCAGCAGCTGAATCAAAACACAAAAGCAAGGGGAGGGGGAGAAACTCTTGTTCATTATTTTTTAAATTTATAAAAACTATTTCTAGTTAGTGTTTTATTACTTTTTTCACCAGTTATTACCACCACAGTTGCATTTTTTTTAATCTAACAAAACAGATTCAGGACATATGAAATAAACTGCAGTTACCATATACTTGTGAGAGTTTCACCTGCATTAGGCTCAATTACCTGTGTCCAAACTATGTTAACATTAAATTCTTATAAACAGCTGTACTGAAAAAAGTAACAATATTTAGTCTGTAAACTATTAAACTTCCTAAAAATTACATATAATTAAAAAAACTTGGAAAAAACCTTATGTAACTGTAACTCTGATTTATATTGCTGAATGGAACATTTCTAATTAAAAAACAAACAAAAAAGTAAAAAAAAAATCTTAGAATTACTCAATCACAAGAAAGAAAAAAATAACCCAAATAAAAATATAATTTTGTAATATATAAGATGTCATTGGATGAAACATTCTAAAAGAAAAGCTGACGGCGGGGGAAGCAAGCAACTCAAAGAATGCTTTCTTTTATCATTTCTATCTAGCCTACAATACTGAAATACTGACAATAGGCAAAGTTACAGTAACTGGCTGATGAGAATGAATGCTGTCCTTTGGAACATAAGTTGGCCAGTTAAAATGTATTTTTATGTGAACAGAAGGGACCCCTTAATTTAGTGTTAAAAATACTCTGCTACAGAAAATATCTTCCTTTTTCTAAGCACTTTAAAAGAATTGCTGATGTCAGGTAAGTAGAAATAGCAAATATTTATCCTCACATCAGGGAAGGATTAGAGACTCAGAACAGGTTACAGATTTTTTTTTTTTTTAAAATGCATTTCATACCTGATAAGCTTTGTGACTGATGCCATATACTAATGGATTTGCTCTCATCCGTACATAAAGGTAAGTGTAACTTATCCACTTTACTGCTTCTTCCACATTAGTTACTGTTCCAAGGGCAATCTGGAAATCAGAAAAGAGACAAAATTAAGTGTATGTGTTACAGCTGCATATAGGTATTTGGCTGAAAACATACAGAATTCAGAGTGTTAGCACTAGATTAAAGAAAGCGTCAGTATGTTTCCAACTTAAACTGTTTTAAAATAATCATAGGACAAAAACTTGAACCATTTACACATCTTCCTCTTACGAACATCCAATAACATGGTATATTCTGTGAAATAAGACAGATACAGTCACCCATATGATCTTTCCTACACCACTTAGGATTTTTATAATTAAAAGATGATACTGAGCAAGCTTATTCTAAAAAAAGATAAAACAACATAATTCTTCAGTGAATATACTCAGAGTAATTTAAAGAAGAGTGCCTTAAAAAAAAAAATCTGTATTTAAAAGATTAACTTTTCATACCAATGTAAAAGCACTTTCTGGTTGAAGTCCTAAAGCAAATGATACTGACAATCTTTAGGGTTTTCTTCATCTCTTTACACACAGTTTTTACAAAGAGTTTTCTCCTTTTGTATCTGGCAAGTCAAACATACAGGTACCTGCTACATTTTTGTTATATCAAAACATAACAAAATCGAACAGGTAATATGCGCATATTTATATTATAATTATTTACCACACACACATTTTTACTTGATAACTTCAGCTCTATTTTGTATTGGCTACATTTGTGAGAAGCATTTTACTGCTTATTCCCGTTAACCTGATTTTACCAGGAGAATTTACTATTTCCTGTGTGTCCCATGAACAAAAATTTTTTCATTGTTGCTAGTTGATTAAAACAAGCAAAAGTCTCTCTTACCGAATTTTTGTGATTCATTACTACATTTTAAAGTTATTTTTGTTTTATTGGTGTTTGGATTTCATATAAATGTTCCATATGACTTGGCAAAAATTAAAAAAACCCTGTGTAACTGTAAGTGATTTCATATGCATGTTCAGATCTAAGCATCTAGACCTTAATAATAACATAGTTATTATTTTTGAAATAACATAAATATCTAGTACAAAATAATAATGCAAGTGAAATCTGCCCTGAGTTAAAATAACTTAAATCTGGCAAAACCTTGTTGATATCAATGACTAATAGCATGGAGTAACCCCATGCTTTGTCTCACCCATTTTTCAAGCGATACTTTGTTCTTCAACAGCATAAGGAGGTGAGGGGAAGCCCTAGTGTGTTTTTCAAAGTATCTAACTACATAATGCCCTGAAGTAGCTACAAAAGCATTCAGATCTTCATAGGCTACTACAGGGAAAACATCTAATACAGTCCATAGGTTATTATAATTCAATTTGCTACCCAGGTTAATTTCAGCATTTGGTTTCTTGCCACAATTCAAATATCTTTCAGTAAACAACTTGAAATAGCATAACAACATAGTGCAACAGTAACATTTTCCCCCAAACAACCACTTTCGCAATCATGAAAATGTAAAATTCTCATTACCGAGGACAGTGAAGTCTGACAATTAAAATAAAAAAACCCCAAACCACAAATCAACTTTTTTGTGGCCTCATTTGTTCAAATACCTGATTGTATTACTTACAAATCAATTATTTTCGTAAGTTAAAAGTAAAAATGAGGGGAAAAAAAATGATTATGAATTACAATTGTGTTTCAGGTATGGTACTGAAATCTAACACTGTGCTTTCTTTCCTCCCCCCACTTTAATGAATATTCACTGAATAATATGCAGAGACAGAAAAAAAAAAAAAAAAGGCAACTTCTAAATATTTGCTGCCATCTAGTGTTCAAGTAAAGTTCTTATGGATTGTTTGAAAATGTATACCTTTGTTAAAACAGTATGAATGATGGAAGTTATTAATTCAAACACTTGAGAGACACAATAAATTATTTACTAAGTTAGGAGAGGACCTCTGTTAAGACCTAGGATATGTAGTATACCTAAATCAATAAACAGACAAGGTGATACTTTATTAAAATAAAAGAGAAAAAAAGTACTAATATTTCCAGTGTTTTTTTACATAAGAATATTTAATTGCTATGATATTTGTATAATTAAGTCAGATTACATGGATGAAAAATTTCTATATATGAATCAAATATTTGTTGCTAAGGTAAGAGAGCAAGGAATCTTTCTAACAACCTAATAAGCAATTTTCTGCTTGCTTTGAAAACCAGTGTATTTTGAATTACCATTTCAGCATCTGAAGTGATTATGATCTTATTCCTATATGGCTTTTGAAATAATTTCTTAATGCTACTAGAATTGTCCCAAGTGGGATAGAATCTCCTTCAGTCACACGTGACCAAAGGACCATAAGTACAACTGAACTACATAAGAGTTGTTATTATCTGGCAACATCAAATAACTTGTCTACCACCTGGACTGAGCAGAAGAAGGTGAGGGGAGAATGGATGAGGTTGTTGGTCTCACGCAGGTCAGGTCAGGCCCCAGGGCTCTGAATATCCATGGAGAAAACTTGGGTTCCCTCAAGACTCAGCTTTGCCCCATACCCAGATTAGTCATTCAGCCACTCAGCTCTCTGAGTGATTTTTTCAGAAGGGCTTTGAATGAATTCTGTGTCTCTTCTGAGAACCACAGTAGTTGTCCACTCTTTCAAGGCAAAAAATCAATTAAGAAGTTTGTTCAAACTAAACAAGTCACCATCTTTTACATTCCTGGCTTCACAACAAAATTATAAGTAAATGCAAGGAAAGGCAGACCCCCCTGGGGAAGGTATACCTACTGTCCGGCACTGCAAATCCTCTCAGTTTCTAAGCTCTCTGGAGGAAGGAGTCATCCCAGCAACAAGCTGGGGTCCAGCTGTGGATGTCAGGGAGGGCTCTATCAGGTGGAAACAATTAAGGAAGGAATGGTGACCTGCATTGTATGAGCTATTGATGATAGTTCCCAGATAAGTTAAAGTTTATGGTCTAATTAAACCACATCCCCTGCATCTTATCTTTCTTCCTGTATTTCCAGAAAATACAGCCATAGGTATTTTCTGTTTGCCAGCTGGTCAACTCACCCAGGACTCGCTTGTCTTGACTAAGCACCCTAACCAGCTGTTTATTTTATTCCCTTTTACATGCCATTATGCACTGTGGCACAACTTCTGCAGAAAAGGAAAAGGGCATCTCCATGCCTATGTTGATCATCATTGACCATTTACTCTTCTTCTGCTCATTTTTAGAAGCAAAAAACCCCGAAACCAAACCTCAGAACAAATCTTCAGGAGAGAATTCTCAGTGGATAGAGATGCTGAAATACATGTTCAAAGTCTTAATTTTGGTGTCAACTCAATGAAGTTGGGTGTATTTCAGCTTTTCCCACTCTGTAGCTTTCCTAAGAACAAATGCACTGGGACATCAAGACGAGCATGCTGTCTCTGAGATTAGATAGTGGCAAATGCTGAAGAGCAGAAGGTGGCAATGAGAAGCAAGTACGCATAAATTTCTCCCAAATTCTTAAACTATTTGTCCTGGTTTAGGCTGGGATAGAGTTAATTAATTAGGCCTCATCCCTGGAACTGTTTAAGGCCAGGTTGGATGAGGCTTTGGGCAACCTGGTCTCGTGGAGGGTGTCCCTGCCCATGGCAGGGGGGTTGGAACTAGATGGTCTTTGAGGTCCCTTCCAACCCAAACCATTCTATGATTCTATGAATTTTCCTCATAGCAGCTAGTATAGTGCTGTGTTTTGGATTTAGTATGAGAATAATGTTGGTAACACATTGATGTTTTAGTTGTTGCTAAGCAGTGCTTACACTAAGTCAAGGATTTTTCAGGTTCTCCTACTGTCCTGCCAGCGAGTAGGCTGGGGGTGCACAAGAAGCTGGGAGGGGACACTGACTCCAACTGATCAAAGGGATATTCCATGCCATATAACATCATGCTCAGCATATAAAGCTAGGGGAAGAAGAAGGAAGGGGGGATGTTCAGAGTTATGGCGTTTGTCTTCCCAAGTAACCGTTATGCGTGATGGAGCCCTGCTTTCCTGGAGATGGCTGAACACCTGTCTGCCCATGGGAAGTGGGGAATGAATTCCTTGGTTTGCTTTGCTTGTATGCACGGCTTTTGCTTTACCGATTAAACTGTCTTTATCTCAACCCATGATTTTTCTCACTTTTACCCTTTCAATTCTCTCCCTCATCCCACCATGCGGGGAGTGAGTGAGTGGCTGTGTGGTGCTTAATTGCTGGCTGGGGTTAAACCATGACACTACTGCATCTCAACATCTTCAGTTAAAGGTACTGAATTTGCATTTGATATCTTTGAATGGATTTTTATTCCATTTTTGTACAGTTTTTGAACTACTCTACTACTCAGATCAGCTCCCCACAACAAAGAGTTCCATAGTCTAACCACCCAGCTGGCATCCTTTTGTGTTTTCTGAACCTGCCACAGACTCATCTCAGCCAATATTTCCTGGTTCTTGTCCCACGAGAAATACAATCTTTTGCCATGTCACTCATTACTTCATAAAACTCTTGTCATATGATCTCCCATCTGTCTTTGTTCTTGCCTGCGGTGTGCAGGTAAACTAGTGTGTTCCTTTCATAGGAGCCGATCTTTTCCTTTGCCCATTCTCTCTGAAAATTTGCTGCTTCTAGCAAATTAATTTTGAAATGGGAATTCAAAATACTCTAATTTTTTTGCATCATTACCCAAATTTTCTCTCCTATACCACATAAGCCTAGATACAAATTCAAGGCTCTGGATTCCACCTAGTGATTGTGTGGCTAGGATTACATATTGTATTACCCCAAATATCTGAATCATTGCCTCACTCTTAACACCTACCTATTTCTGCCAAGAGCCCTGGTCTAGAAAAAAGCCACTTCATATTCTTGTGGAAACATGGAGTCTTCCCATATTTCCAACTACTACCTTCATTTTACTAATTCTTCTTTGAACTACTGATCTGTCTATAATAAATGAAGAATTTGAACAATTCAGCAGTGCTTCTGGCTTTTTATTTGGTTACTCTTTACAACTACAGTATAAGCATTTGGATTTCCTGAATGACTTGTAATAAAAGCAGACTCTGGCTCCTAAAGTATGTCATTTTATTATATATCAGTACAGATTTGCTGGTTCTAACAACAGGTTCTGTTACAGCAAAGATGACAGTGGTCATCAGCATACTGTCTAGACTTCTGTAACAAATCAGTCAATAGACATATATTTTGTCTCCATATTGTGATATTGTTACTGCCAAAGGGACAACATTTATAAAGGATGACCAAAACTGAATGTGCTTCCTAAGACTATTGACTGATCAATACAATGGCATGTGTTTAAAATCTATTTATTTTTTTCAGAATGCTGCAGCCTAGGGAATAGTCATCTTCAGTTAAACAGAACATTCTCTAAAACACCTGTATCTTTCTCAGAGGATTCCACTAACTTAGATCAAATCAGCATATACAGAAGTTTAGACTACTCCAATTATAAAGAAATGATAAAGTTACGTTCCAAAAAACCCTAACACAATAGCTCCTTGTAACTGCTTATAGTATTGATTTCCTGTAATCTGGCAGGTGCTAATTTTTCCTGCATATCATGACAGAAGGATAAGTAACATCATGCATATGAGATGACAAAAAAAAAAAAAAGGTGGTTTCATACCCTTGTTACTCTATTGCTTTTCAGCATTTTCCATTGCTATTTCTACTAACAACCATTTATCACAGTGATGAACAAAATTCTGACTGCATCTTCAGCTGCTCTAACTATACTGCAGCCACAGAACCTACAGTAATTTAAAGCCATGAGTACACTGTTCTTTTCATATAACACTACCATTACATAAAATCTGAGAAGAAATAATTCTGTCTGAACTACTTTATCAGTTTTCTGCACTCTTCTGCAAAACCCAAATCCTGTGGTAAAAGTGCTGCACTTAGAAGCAGTTTTTGTTCTACTGTACATCACATATTTCCTATATGTCTTTGATTGGCTAAGTTTAGATGACCACCACCTATGAAATGGAATTGTTGTTCTATTCCATTTTTTTTCTTCTTTAGTTCTACTGTATTAACAGGGCAGGAGGATTAACTTCTTAATTTTACACCTTCAATATAACCAAATTATTTTGCAGTGTCCACTAGCAATATTTTTCAGAGAACTACTTGGATACTCAATTACTATTAAAAGTCACTAAATTTCTATTGAGATTTCCTCTATTTCTGGAAAGAATTTCAGTAATGTGTACATATTTGAAAAGAAACTACTTAGCAGAAATAAATATTTCCCTGGACAAATCCTTCTCTTTTTAGGTAAAAATCTAAATAAGGCTTCGTGAGTAAGATTGCTTTTATTGTTGTCAGTCTTATCTAAAATTGCTACAACTCATTGGCTTTCTTTTGGATGATTTTTAGTGTTTCATAATTACTGTAGACATTACTATTCTAAGCTCACAGAGCCCTTTCTCCCTTGAATGTCTTGCTTTTTGATACTTTTTTTCCCTCTTCATTAAGTATCCATTTGGACATAGCTGGTGCTAGAGAATGGTATTTACCTTTCCAAGTCTTCAGTGATTTTTATTTTAACAGCTTTTAAGCTAGTACAGTGCATACTATTAAATGCAGGGAAAAGAAAAAAAAAAAAAGAGAAGATATTACTACCTTTAAAAACTGCTGTTAAAATCACAAGCCTGGGAGAAATGAAAATTATTTTGCATTCTACCAATAACCAGGTCTGTTCCACCTTCAATGTTTTTTTTGGTGCTAACTGCACCAAAGTCAATGCTAGCAGCAGTTTGGTACCTTAATTTACTATCTAGTACAGTAATATACACAAACATACAAGTAGACACTTGCTACATTATAAATATTTTGTTGAGCCATTCTAAATACTTTGTGCGAGATAAATAACTAGGATTTAAAACTAAGAATTTGCAGTGGAAAAGGAGGAATGGGAGAAGAATACTAAAGTGTAACTACAACTGAATGTCTTTTTTTTGATACTGAAAATAGAATTCTAGATTTTTAATTTTTTTTTCCTCTGCATAAAAAGTTCAATGAATGTAAATTCACTTGTACCCTTGAAAAAACTCCCCAAAACCCAGAACAAAAAAACCCCCTTCTTTTAAGCTTGCATATAATCACCTCTGCTTTCTGGCCTTGCTGGAGAATTTGTGCATTTCAGAACTACAGCTCAGATCAGTGGAACAACATGCTGCCCATTAAAAACTCTCTCTCTCTGTAGAATATTACACATTGAAAATTAATAGCTTACATCTCATATTTTCTCAACCAAGCATTCTCAGCTGGAAAGAAATAGAACAGGAACTCCTGGTTCATCAGGTCAAATCTTCTTTTCCTCATATGCAATCACATCTTCCATACAAAACCCACTACTTTTTCCAAAATCTTTACCGTAGAAAAAAAAAATAGACTTCTTTCATCTCCACTACTGCTGAAAGACAGACTGTTCCAGATCTTGCATTTCAGGCAACCTTATTTATGAGGGTGATTAATTCTTATACTGGCATTGGCCAAAATTATCTTTGTTTTCTTCTCTTATTCATTTCTAGTTCCGGCTAGTTACAGAGAGCTGTTGTACCTCCTTGGAAACTTTCTTTTGTGAAGCTAACCAACATGATTTTTTAGGGTATGTCAGTAAAGCATTTTCCTCTCAAAAGCTAGCTTTTCTGCTGGAACTCTGTGGAAGGAATACTTGAGATTTCTGGTATAATTCTGGTGGGCACACTAGCACATCCACGCACCTTCTATAAAAGCTGGAGCAATACAGACCAAGCCTGAAAAAACAGTAGCATATAACCATGCTGGTTTTCACAGTATGTCAATCACAGAGATCTTCTCTGACCCAGTTCAAAACATGTGCTTATTATTCCGTTGTCTTTGTAATTCTTCATTGACCTGAAGGCCTTCTGTGAGATGGGAGAACTAAATTTCTAATATTAAAAAAAAGTAGAAAAATAAATCCTTTGCTGTGAAGGAAAAAATATCCAACTCCTTCTTCGTTGCCTACTTCATGTATTGCAAGAGAAAGAACAAAGCTTTTCTATGAAATCTGGCTGGATTCTTTCCTAGTGAAAAGGTGCACAGTATTCCTGGACCAGATCTCTCTCTCCTAACTTCTTGGGGTGCTGAATGATAACTACAGGCAATCCTGGCCTTCACAATCAACTTTAGGATTTAAATTATTTCTGCTAATGTGTAAGTTGCTACTATCCAATTTTAAAGAACTGAATATCCATCCAGTTCCACTTAGAGAATATTCACAGATGTCTATCTCCAGGAATATAAAGGTGGTGTCAAAATGAAATGGTTGAGAGCTCTACCCCTGCCCACTGCAAGCATGCTTCCCATTTATTTTTCCTCTCTCCTTTGTGGTAGAAAGAGGAATGGGAAAATTGCAAATGGCTCCTTTTCACCACATTTGTGTCTCATGTTCTGAGGGAGTTCCATTTCTCTCTCCCTCCTTGTATTCAGACCGCTCCAGAGCCTTGTAGGTAAAGAGGAGTAGCTGTGACTGCAGACAGGGGTCAATATTTTCATTCCCCCACATTCCAAATACTTGGAATACAGTTAAACTTTATTCTGCTTCTGATATGTGACTGTACGTGGGCAGAGATTTTTCCTGTTAACAGGAACTGAAGAACTAACTTAATAGACCCCCTTAAAAGAAAAAAAAAACAAACCACCAAAATCAGGAAGGATCAAACTTGGTCATTTGTAAAGAATCAAAGAATGAATCTTAAAATTTTAAAAGGTCCCTGTATAAATTTTTGCTCCTTTCTAGAATTTCCTTTTAAAATTAGTATTTATGATTGAATAATGCAAAAACTTTAAAGTGATGAAAAGGTAAAAAATAAACAGAAATATGTAAGAATTACATATATAAAACAGAACAAGCATCTTAAAAAACCAAGACTATTCCTAATAGACCAAATAAACTTCACATCTTTCAAAGGGATAATCCATTTTAAGATATCACTGGACATTTCATTTTAGCTGAATTCCTTTACTTCTATTGAAAAAATGTCAAGTGCCTTTGAAAAACAGCATTTTCTTCTTCATTCAAGCATGTTTACATTTTTGAGGTTTCCTTGTGAAAAGTGCCTATGTGTGTATATACATATTTTTAATTGGTTATTGCAATAGATAGCTTTTGAATCATTATATTTTAATATGACAGAGGTCAGTAGTTTCAATACAACCACAGCATTTTGAAAGAAAATGCATTTTAAGACTTGAACCGAAGCAAACTAGGAACTTGCCATTTATAATAAACCAGTTCTGATTACCACTGTAGAAGAGAACAAAGAGAAGAACTCAAGCCATGTACATTATTCTTCCTATACTGCGGTCAACCATGCGAAGTAAGTTCGTTTATATACTTCATATATATGCTTTCATATGGGTTTTTTTGTGGATTTTAATTTGTAGTTATGCAGATTACTTACTAAATTCTAATAAACCACTTCTGATTAAAAGGTAAATGCCGTGTTTCTACAGTTTTATCTTAATGATATTTTGACCATCCATACTACTTCTAATACCTACTACCTTTTGTAAAAGGCCCCCAATATTTTCACGTGTAACAGTTCACTCCTCTTAAACATACACACCTACAGGCCACCAGTAATAATAAAATTTCCATTTTAGATATTTTAAGTGTGACAATATTGCACTTTTGTTTCAAATAATATTAATCCTTTAAAGTTTGCTAATTTCTCTATATGAATCAAAGGTTACCTCTGCATTTAGGTTGTCTGCAAGGCTTTCAAGAAATTGGCTTTCAATTGGATTCTGCTGAGTAAGAAGAGTCAGGTAATGACTGAGTTTATCATGAGTTGTAATAATGATGCCTTCTCCGAATTTGTCAAACTGAGGCCGTCCAGCTCGACCAAATATCTGCATGACATCTAAAATTCCAAGGTCAACAAAGGAGCCTCTTTTTGCAGCATATATTTGTGTTCCCTGGTTGAGGAAAAGTTAATAAAAATTAACATAAATACACATGAATATAATCCTGATGAGCTGAATACTGAAATTAGGCAAATATAGCATGATTTCAGAAGTGTACTTTAACTAATCCTTTCATAATCTTTGATATATTTAAATCTTTACTATACAAACTAGACTCCCACTGGAGAGAATCAGTTTAATGAGATATAAATAACATTTCAAGTCAATCAGATATTTCCCCTTCAGGCCCAAAACCCACACTAAAGATCTTGCTATCTATGCTTCTTTACAGGCTTCTTTTAAGACAGATACCCATGTGCAGAGTAATGGAAGCTCTTACCTTAATAACAACAGCATGAGCGGGAAGATTGACACCCCAGGCGAGCGTAGCTGTACAAACTAGGACTTTGATATGTCCATTAGAAAACAAGTTCTCAACCAAACTTCTGTCTTGCCGCAGCATTCCTGCATGATGAATACTAAATCCATCTGGAAACAGCTCACGTAACTGCTTATTTCTGGATCTCTGTACCTAGAATGGACAAGACTAAAAATTAAATTCACTTCTAATTACAGTACAAGAAACATTGTATTAAAAAAATACAGTAAAAAAATTTGAATATTATTGAGTCATGTGAAAGAAACTATTTCTACTGTCAAACTTCATCGATGCCAATATATCATGATTTTCTAGAAATGAATTTGACTTCTCTTCTTACATTCCAAAGAATACACTTAATTGTTTAAAAGAATACTTTTATAAAAATATAGCTTCACTTAAACAGAGATCCAAATTTACTGATAACCAGCATGAACACTGAAACTGAGAACTCTCATATTGCTTTTCGTTAAAAGCACCTGTTCTGGACTGTGCAGGCAGCTAGGACAGGCTTAAGGCAGTAGGCCACACACTATACTTAACATTAAGAAGGGGATACCCTTCACCACCACCAGCCATTGCATCAGCTTGGCACAGTGTGGATTAATAAATTCCTAGTACGGAATCAAACTGTTCATTTACCCCTCATTTTTACTTTCCCCATGCATAGGAGGCTGGGATCTGTCTGCAAAACCTCAGTTCCTCCAGCCTCCCACTGTGTACAAGGTCTGTAAGCACGTCTCACTTATTTCTGGGTGCTAGCTTTATCATGTTTCCCCTAAACTAAATATTGACTCAAAGTTAAGAAAAACTAATACACTTCCCTTCCAAACACTAAACTCTGAAACTCCAATTGCTTTGGAGTGTGTCTTCTAGAAGCAACAGGGAAGGAAAAAAGAAACCCAACCACTTAAAAGAGGAAACCCAAACCACAAGAGTTCATGCCATTCTAGCCCAACAGGAACAGTTGTCTTTCTGTTCAGAAACAAGGCTTCTTTTTGGGCTAAAGCTCAAGTATCATAAAAAGCGAAGCTATTTTATTACAATTAAGATGACAGAAGGAAAGGCACAGTAATCCTGTTGTAAACTGGAATAAAGGACCTTCAACCAAGGTTATATGAACTTAAATATAAGGTCAGAAAGCATGCCATATACAATCTCTTTACCCTTGCCCCTGGCTACTGGTTCCTCCTATCTTCATGTTTCAGTGTCCCTGATTTGCCACAAGCACCTCTGATTTTCCTCCCATCTCTTCCACATTCCTAACTGCTGCACTCACTGCCTTCCAAAATCGATCGCTGCTGAATATGACACCAGGAGGGTTGTGGTAATGATGACTCTAATCTTCCCCTAAAACAGATTTCTTTATTATCATTGTCAACAGAGAATCTCTACTGTTCCATAGATCACAAAGGAGTTAAGTATTTTTTGAGTATCCCTGTATTTTCAGCTCTGTATATTACAGTGAATTAATTCTAGATCAATTTATGATTATTCGTATTATTTTTTTAAATCTTCACATTTGCTAGTACCTGACACACAACCATTGAAATTTGACTTAGGGGATACAGACTGGGTAAAGCAAAGCAAAATATGGTTCACAGTACTGGCATACTGCCAAACATGAACAATAAATCTCTGCAAACACAGAAATAAATAGGGAGATGGGAATGCAATTATAAAGGAGGACATGAAAAGAAAAATGTAGGAAAAACACATTTTGCAGCTTCACAATTATCCAGCTTCTCAATATCTGATCTTTCCTACTTTAGCAGTAATTATTTACTATTCATTTAAAGGAAATCAAACCCAGCTTTTAACTACACATGATTTTTTGGGCAAATTTAATTAACTGCTGTAGTGCTTAAAAATGAATAAATAAGAAATTGAGAAAGTAGCAGTGCAGTTCATGAAGCTACTCTTTATGAGCTAGCAAATGGAAACAAATACTTCATAAAGAACAAAAATGCACCAAGGTTTGTATTTATAGTATATCAACAACAAATCTCACAGAAGACAGGCATGTGGAAAATTCATGTCAGCTGCAAATCTGAGAATAATTGTGACACAGAAATTTGGATTGATCTTGATTATATTCAGAACATGGTATAAGCATTTAACAATGTGATTAGCTTTTGTCTTAAATAAAGCAAATCTTCCTATGTGATAAGACAACTGTCAGAAATTTCACTTTTTTAGCAGAGCTTGTTGTCACAAGACTATTTTACAGGTATTAAAATAACTACTTCTCAAAAAGCACAATTATTCAATATCCAAAATGACACTTTAAATATTATAATCTGTAGCTGAAAAAGCCAAACCTTTTTCTCAAATCTCCACAATTTAAAAATTACATACCTTTGTTTGTAACCCGATTGCTTATATTGTCTAATGTGATTGAAAGACAGGGCAATTTATTAATGGGAAACTAAGAGGAGTAAAATCTTGTAGTATATATAGAAGGAAACTATTTGCTTACAGTTTTAATAACTACAATTTCATCAATTTAGAGAAAGGAACTTATGAATACAGGAAAAAGGAGGAGAAAGGGGAAAAGTTTGTGACAGAAAACACATTAAGATATGGCAATACTAGTCTGACTATAATTCAAGTACTTACAAGCATAAGATTAATCAACAGTTTAAAAATATGTAGGCGTCCATACGGTTGTGTTTAGAAAGAATATCCACATGCTTCTAAAATCTACCATACATTCTAAAACAACAGCTTTGAAATACTTAATATTCACAGGTTTTGTCTGTTCATTTATTGAATCTATGAAATGCGAGTTTTCCAGGTTGCACGGTAATCAGTTTAGAGACACATTAAATAAATTTTTTCCAACACAGAAGATGATTAACTTTTCTTAATGAAAAACTCATAGCCCACTTTTGACACAGGAAAAAATAAATGCCAAGCAAATCAAATCACCTACTATCCTTGATGATTCCATTAATTGCACAGAAATGGAATTAATTTTCATATATTTGTGGGCATTTAAAATTACAAAGATACAAGGCAAGTTAGTTCAAGAACAATGGAGTAAACCATTTTTATAAAATTATACTTGAGAAAATAAAATAAATAAATTACATATCTCGATGGCTTGGAAGACTGCTCACGCAGCACATCCTTTAATGGCAGCGTATTTGCAAACAAACCTCATAAGCTCTTGGGCCAATGAATTGCATGGTTTTTCTATTAAATCTGAATTTTAATTGTCACAGAGATAACAAAACCAACAGCTACTAAATAAGGCAAGTGAAACTATAAAGAGTTATACTACTCCCATCTTGTTCTAGTATAGACTAAAAGGTTTTGCTTAAAATTTATACAAAATGTTACTAAGTGCCTCAGGTGTATGGAGAAGTTGTTATTATGAGGTCTGGCACTGGTCTCCTGATTAGAATTGATTTTCTTTCTCCTCCCTTATTGCTCAAGAGGGCTGCAGATTTATGACCTTTGCTTACATGTGTGTGTGCATCTAAAACAGTATGTATTAAATAAATTCCTCGTTTAGCTTGCTGCCACCTATATTTCTCCTTTAAATGTCCTGAATTTCATGAAGTTCTTGATTAAGAGACATTAAAAATGTCACATTTAGACACAGAAAAATGTCCTGCTTAATTTGAATGAGAAATGAGGCAGAAAAAAAGATTTAATCAAGCTTTAGTGTATTTCAGCAAAAGACTTAAAAAAGATAACACCCTTCCTTACCCTTTGCTTGCATCTGGTATCACAAAGGTATCATCATTCATAAAGACTATAAGCTGCAAGCTTTTTGCCTGAACCACCAATACTACATGAATCAAAGAATGAAATTTTTAATAGGCTTATGGCTATTTTTTATCTAAAAAAAAAGAGTAATAAAGCTTGATTATGAGAAGCAGCTGCCAATAAATTACTTTTTGATCAGTGAAACATCAATTTATGTCTTTTCTTTAATCTCCAGTTGCTACACTCACCTAGGACAGACTAACTAGATCATCACTACTTGGTAAGATCAGACTTTTTTTGTCTTTCTATAAATTAGTTTTCCTTTCTGCTTCCTCATTTTGAAGATATTGTTTGCAACTTTGAATTTTGGTGTTTTTTCCCCCACTAATAACACAGTTTTTGGCTATCATATATTTTCTTCCAGTATTTTTCTCACGATCACCTTACTATAGCAAAACTTCATGCTTGTGACCATAAGACTCAATCATTGTAATTTCCTTTCTGTGGAGTTCACAATAGGGCAGCACTTGCAGTTTGTTCAGAATTCACCATCATATTTGTTCACTGGTTTGAGCAATTCTGAGCAATTTATTCCCATCCTTCATGCTCTGCACTGTCCTCACACTTTGCGAAGTACTAGCTCTTAATTTTGAGGCCTCATTAGCTTCACTTGAGGAGTGTCAGTGCTCAGATAGCACAGTTATCACAGACATCTAAAATAAACAAAGTAAGGTATCTTCTGCTGCCGCCTTTAATGAAGGGCAATTTTAATTAGTCCTACTACTGTGTGATGAATACAATTCAGTTATTTCCCAAATAACTATTTTGTAACTTTCCTGAAGACGTCTGAAAGGGTAATTCTTATGCTGACCTTCTAAACTGTTTTCAGTTCCAACAAGAGAAAAGCCTCCTCTGCCTCATTCATATTAAACATACTGCTGAATCTGCTCTGCTGGCTCATTTAGAGAATACTGATTGTCTTTCAAAATTTATGAGATTAAGGTAAGATGGGTGAAGTCTCCATCCATTCGGAAAGTAAAGGGCAGCTGAGAAAAGCAGAAGGAAAAAAGGGAAGTTGCAGAGTCCATCAGCGGGCTTGTTCCTGTTCCTTAAATACAAAAAGCTAACATGACTTCAGTACGTATGAGGACTGAAATGGAAAGAAATGATCAAAAGATTGCATGATCATTCACCATTTTTGCTCTTCAGAATTTACTGCATACATATTACATATTAATTAATCTATACAAGTTAAATCTTTAACTTTAAGTCTCTATTCTTTTATTCACAACTGCTGTTTCAAAGGGGAGAGATCAAAACTTAAATTGTGCCAATAAAACCATGAGAAGGGGTTTTTAAACATGAAGTCAAAATATAATAATTTCTCGTTAAAGAAAAAACCATGAGACTCCTTAATGTGCACGGTTAGAGCAATTATATGAAACCTAAAGAAAATACTAACCCATGAAGATGAGCAGTAACACTATCCATGAGTTTATGAAAGAAACTGAACATGAGGAAATGCAGATTGGATTCTAAACAGAGAAAAGCAGAATACATTTGAGCTACAATGATTTTACCTGAGGAATCTCCTTTAATGAATTAGAACTTTTGTTTGTATTATTCAACTTGTACTGTCTGCATAATAACTAAGCTATCAGTAGCTGTTTCTAGGACAAGGATGAAGTGGCATGTTATGTGATAAGAACAAGATTAAATAATTATTTTATTACAGAAGCAAAGAATTAACTTTTGGAAGAAATTTTCCCTGAAGGATTTAAACGTTGATTACATTTCTGTGATGAATATATATCATACAATTGGTCTTTATCTTGTATCACCTTCCATATCTCTGGAGATACAGCATAAAATGGAAAATAGTTAGTATTTACTAAACACATAGTAACACACTAAATCATATATAAACAACTTGTCATCAATCATAGAATGGTTTGGGTTGGAAGGGACCTTAAAGATCATCTAGTTCCAACCCCCCTGCCATGGGCAGCGACATCCTCCCTTAGACCAGGCTGCTCAAAGCCCCATCCAACCTGCTCTTCTGTAAAGTTATAAATCAATCACTTTTAAAAAGATACCCAACAGTTCAATACACTGGATTCAGGTAGTGCTGAGAGGAAGAGGAGGGAAGTAATGTGAGAGGGCATATCGACGTTCTTTCCTGGGAACAGCAGCAGCTTCACTGACTGTTCACCCTGCAGCTGGTTCCTGTGACAAACCCAAAGACCATCGAGCGCTCTCCTCATCCAGGATGACTTGCATGACCTAGCAGATCATTTCTAGATGGACACAGGCTGGCCAATATGCTGTTCTACTTAATAAGCATGCATGCTCATTCTCTACATCTTCACTTTTTAAATGTATCTGGCTATTAACTTTGTATAGTGATCCTGAAGTAATATCTCTGTCCAACACTTATTCTTCTACTGGGTTATAATTAGTGGGTACCTGGCAAGACAGTATTTGAAGAAAGTAATTCTAGCAAACAAATGTGAATCAGTTTGAATTTCTCCTGGAAGAGTCAATAATCTAATTGTCTCTCTCTGGAGATTTAAGTTCACTGTATAAAAAGTTACAATTGTTTAAACCTATGAGTTACTGCTCTGATCAATTTACTGAAATCACCTCAGTAAGTTCTGCAAAATGCTTTAAAAATACCTCTGAAGGAGAAAGTAAGGAGAGTAGCGTGACTGTTTTGCTTAAACATCTTCTATCAGCGTAAAGATAACAATTCTTTCAGTGCAATCACCAGGACCACATAATTCAGGACTAATTTTCTGTATTATAGCATTATAACTGTTTTTCTGCTGAACTATCTCCTTTTTGAGTGCATGCAGGTTTCTATCAATTTAGGGTTGTCTGCTGTCAATTTGTAATTTAGAAATACTTGTTTACAATATGAATCTATCTGCCCTTAGTCCTGTAGGCCACAGACTATTTTTCAGTTGTTGCACTAAAAGCAATTCTCTCTACATGCACACATGATTTTCTGCAGGGCAGAGCTACCGTCAGTGAAAGTTTTAAAACTATTTCAGGTCTATATAACATACTGGGTTTCTGTAGTTTGTAAAACACAGAGTCACTGCAGAGTGAAATAGCAAAGAATTCAGTTTTAATGTATTTAAACCACCATTAGAAAAACTGTATGAAAAAAAGAAGGGAGGAGAAGTTTAGACAATTAGGAACAATTGCCAAGCAGCATATCCAAGTTATGACTGTCTTGTTCTAACATAGTTGTATTTTTTATTCAAGCGAAACAATGGCCTCTTTTCTTCAAAGCCATACAATTTCCATTGTGTATGACTACCAGTCTTGAGATATGGTCAGATGACACTTATATTTTAGTACAATCTTTTGCTTATCTTTATTACTTGGAATTAGTTGTTTACTTTTCAGCCCAGCTTGCTAAGTCTTATACTTTTTACAGGGTCAGTATTTGTAGAAGTTCTTTGAAGAAAAAACTTGGGAGGCTGTTGTTCCTGTTATAGAATCATAGACTCATAGAATGGTTTGGGTTGGAAGGGACCTTAAAGATCATTTAGTTCCAACTCCCCTGTCGTGGGCAGGGACACCCTCCACTAGACGAGGTTGTTCAAGGCCAGGTTGGGTGGGGCTTTGGGCACTTCCAGGGATGGGGCATCCACAGCTTCTCTGGGCAACCTGTGCCAGTGCCTCACCACCCTCACAGTAAAGAATTTCTTCCTATCTAAATCTACCGTCTTGCAGTTTAAAACCATTCATTTAAAATGAATTCTGTAAACATGGACCAAAAAGACTTGTCTGCTTTCAAAAGTGAAGAGTGAAAAAAATTTTCTGCTAATAAGAAAAAAAGAATTATTGCTGGAACACTACTTACACAGTAGTGGTAACTGTTGGGAATTTGAAATCTGGCAATTCAATGATTCCCTGATGTATTTTGCATATGATAGATAATATTGTGATTTTTCAAAATAATGCCGTTTTAAAACGTACTTTGCAGTTGTACAACTAGGAACATTATTCCTTAGTCTTTGTGCTCCAATCAGAGAATAGTTTCAAAAGAATTCCTATGAATTATCCTTTTCTTCTCTTTTTTGATTCACAAGGAAAGGAGGTGTAAGGCAGAATTTCTGGCACGTTTTTCTATTTCCCTACCACAGATTGTGACCTATTTATTGCACAAGGTTGTGTTTCATCCAGTTGGCACATTACAGAGTGATGACTACCAGTTAAAGAATGGATTGGCACAGTGTCCAGAAGTGTCTTGCCTTATTCAGTGTGCTCTTTTTACAGTACACTAAGTTACATCATAGCAGCCCCATCTTTTTTTTTCACCGCAAAACTTACATGGTAAGTTTTACAGATTAAAAACTCTGAATAAGAAGTAAACATTTAATTTAATCTTTGATTCCTCAGTTCTATTATTTATAATGTAGAAGATAAAGTGTTTGCAGACCTCAGTGATGACAGAAGCTAAGAAAATTTAGTATTGCTAAAATATTAAATTTTTGATCCAGCCAGACAAGCCAAGAATGAAAGAATCATGAATGCAAGTTTGACCATGCACAAATGGTGGATTTGCAACAAGTCGCTGAGGATGTAGATATAATGTTAAATTACCTCACTTGATGCCTAGCTGTTACAAAGCAAAAAAAGGAACTATTTGTATAGACAATACACTAACTCAACTTGAGCCAGAATTTTATAACATGGACCAAAGTAATGTAACATTTCACTTCAAGCCAGACTGCAGTGCCTGTCTTACAACTGAACGAATGACTGATTCTCAAATAAAAGGGTTTAGGAACTTAGAATGAAAAATAATTCTTCTGTGTAAACACCCATGGAAAACAGAACTAGGTTTAGATAGAAAGAAAATGTTGGTTATAATGACCCAGTTTAAGCTCCGCCACTGAGTAAAACTGCGGTAAAAATAACAATAATTTCCATGTATTGTGCAATGATAAGCATCTCTATTGTTTATAGCAAGTGCAATAAAATTATTTAGAGACATTCTGTACTGCTTCAGTATGATGAAAATCTGGACTTCACAGTGATCAGAAATCTGTGCCTAAATAATCTCTTATTAAAAGAAGTGTCAAAACATTTCAGTTTAATAACAACATGAAAATGCACATCAATTAAGATTGAATTAATTATATAACATCATCACGATTTTAAAATGCATGCAAAATCATGTAAAGCTCTGGTTTTCTTTCTCATCAGTTTAAACTGTTCTCTCTCTGGGAACAGATATATGAAACATGTAAAATACAGCAAGGTATCTGTTTTTCTCCAGCCCCTGAGACAGGAAGTTGTGTCGTCATATTTGTTAACCACTAAGAGTACACAGATGAAAAAGTCATCAATCTTGGTCTGTTTTGCTGACAGCAGAAGTTTTCAGTATGCTGTGAGAAAACTAGCCAGTGGGGAAGATCTATAGCATGGAAAGAAATTGACAGACAGAGACAGTTTGACGACATGCAAGGGTCGCATTGCAACAGCAAGATGAATTTGTACCGGTTCCAGTTCAAATACTGACATCCTCCGGAGACCTAGTTAAACCTTTTGTTGCTGTGCTTAACTGTGCAGAGATTTCAATATTTCTGCTTCAACAGGAAACTGATACTGCACGGTTTCCATAAAAATATTTGTTATATTTGAGAGCATCTCCTTTGCTTTGTAATACTCAAAACTGCCACTCTGCTGAGCCAGGAAAATACTGGATACATTTTTACTCTAGGAAAATGTAAGCAGAAAGTGTTTTCAAGCTCTTTCCAATATAGCTGCAGCTGACTTATTACATATCATCATGATTTTTAGTGCAACTCCTCCTCAAAGGCTATACTGACTGAGACATCATTAACCCTGCAAGAAAAAAATCCATTTGTGAACATAAAGCTTATTTTTCATTTCATAATTAAACCATAACAGTCCACTTCAACTTCACAGCTATGCAAAGTGACACACTGAGGATTCTTCAGAAGAATGGAATTTCTGTTACAAGTTTTATAGGTAATTGGAAATGTGTAGTATGAATTAAAAGTCTATAGGGTTTTCAAGCAGTATTAGACTGGCATCAGTATGCAGAACAATGAAAAACAGAAATTTATCTTAAAACAGGAAAATATTTTTTTGAGAAATGAATCCTAGGTATTAAATGTTTTTTGATTTGGTATTGTGGCTTGGTTTCTCCTCTTTTCTAGCTTCTACCCTACAGCATGGAAGAAATAAACATAATAATAAGCAGCCATAACAAAAGAAATGCAAGTCAGTAAAATGAAAGTGCTACAAATTCCTAAACTAAAAAAGGTCAAAATTATACTCACCACTCATTAAGTTGAACTATGTAACCTGAACTTTAACAAGAAAAAAATAGCCAAATTAGAACTTCAGACCATCTGCAGCACCATAAAAATAAGTTTTTTCAGTGACACCTGTGTAATATGATGTAATTAGCCTCACATAAAGTTTTTCAAATTTTTAATTTTTTTTTTTTTTAATGTGTGTTAATAATATTAAACAGGTCACAGAACTAAAAGACATTTTATTCCTCCCATGTCCTTGTTGTTTTAAGAGAATTTCAAGGATTCCTTAGTAAGACTGTGTAGTTCAGTATCACCAAATGTTAAATCTTATGAGACAAGCACTTTTGAGAAATCTCCAAAGGATATGAAAAATTATAGATGTTTACATATTTCCATATTGCCATGTTCATATAGTATCATCTGATTAATTATAATAAGCAATAATTATTTACTTTATCTGATAAAGAACTAACAGAAAAAAATCTCTTAAGAAACCAATAGAATTTTAAGTGGTGGGACAAGTGAAACTTGGTTTCCTAGGAATTTTATATTCCTTGTGCCCCTCTTGCAACTCAAATGCATGCCTCATCACATTCCCATAACCTCATCTCTCCCAGAATTATCTCCTTGCCATAGTGTTTCATAAATTTTTCCACTGTACCCTCAGGGAAAAAAAAAAAATCTTAGAAATGACATCTGTAAGACACGGATTATCAATGCTGTCATCTGATTATTACCAACACCTCTGACAACTGTGTTGTCTCTTTTATTAGTTTTATTCCAAATTACTAGCAGTCTGCTCTCTGAAGTTCTGCAGCTTCAGTGCAGAACTGTGAAGCCTGTGGACTATTAAACATCCTTCAAAGTCAGTTTCAAAGGTAACATGTCTTTACACACCCAAAAGGGCACAGAAATAGCACCTAATAAATGATGAAACAAGAAAGTTTATATTACTATGCTCTTTAGGCCAGCAGACTTGGGAATTTAGAGACAGATTGTCAGTTAAACTGAGGCGACTATTAGGCTTGCTGCCAGAGGAAACCAGCTGATGCAAGAAAGGAGCACTGTGCAGTCACCTCCATACAGCTCAATTTTACAGTCAGATCCTGTTCAAATGTAGGGTATTTTCCCACAGACCTCTGCTAAATTATGAGATTCCTTATAGTTTTAAACTCTATCTAATGAAGAAAAAAGGTTTTATCACCCCTTTCTTTTTTAAAAAAAAGAATTCCCCCAAATCTAGCCTTTATAACCCCAATATTTTATGTCACTTACTAACATTATGCTTCATACCTCATGAAGCCTGCAAGATAACAGCTTTATAAAGTTTAAAAATCATAGTGATGAAGACTATTATGTATAATTAAATTTTCCTTTGAAAGACTGTTTTCTACATCTACAGTTTTTTAAGCATGTACCTAGCACATATACCTCCTCTCCAAGGCTGATATTTTCAGTAAAGGATGACTGACTTTCTTGTGCAAGTAATTTTTACAATATCTTTACAGAGATCTGAGAAAAAAATACTGCATCAACGTTAATTCATGGATCTGCTTTGTCTAGGGTTTGTAAACTAGATTAGAAATCCTCTGTCAAAACTGAGGATCTTGCTATTGTTAAGATATTGTAATTCATATATATTATTTTAAAGCAGGCTAAACAGTTTCTTCAGCAAGCTAACTTTAAAAGTCTTACCCATACAGCAGATAGATCTCAGAGGAAATTTAAGAAAATATCTCACATATCAAACATACCATGGAGACTAAATTACCCGGCAAGGGACGAAATAAGGAGATTGTTACTTTCTCACTTAATGCAGCACATAGCGGCACAAAACAGGTGAGAGCAGAGCTGCTGTGCTGCTTCCACAGTCCCTCTCCAACCCTGATTAATTTCCATTTTTCATACTCTGTTCACTTATCGTGCATACATTAGTGCTAATGACTGTTCAAAAGTGTTAGATACTATACTGTGAGCTTCACTTTCTTTAATCTTTTAATTATATTAACAGTCTTTTTCTGTACAATTAATAGTCGTATCTGTTCAAATCATTACCTCCTTCATGCATTTCCTCTCCTTAAAAATGTTTTTCATCTCACAACTCTGCCTTCTTTTAAGAGCAGCCTAATCTCAAAAGGCTTTGCAAAATACTTTACCCAAAAGCTGAACCTGTATCTGTAATGCTGCATTTGTTGGGGTGTTAGGACTCTAGGAGGAAAGCAAATAGTAAACAATGCCAACACTTGCCTTAAAATGAGTATGTCTATATAATTTACCACTTGAAGTAATAACATTTTAAAATTTAGTATCTTTATATTGTTTTAAATGACAAAAATAATTGAAGTAAAAACATATAAAAGTAAAAGCTTTTTCCTTGAGATTGAAAGCTAGTACTATCTATGTAAAATAGTTCTATAACTAACACTGCAATCACTTTCAAGACATATTAATAGCTTTTCTACTTTATCAGACTGTACAGAACTGAACTACATACCATGGTTCAGTCCTAAGGCAAATACCATGTTTGTGGAGTTTTATAACACACACATACTACAGGGTTATCACCAGGATATCAGTTTTCTGTGGTTTCAAGATGGTAATACTGAATTATGAATTAAAAACAGAATAAAAGGAGTGGAGAATCTTTCGCAATCCAGTACAAACTTTTAATTAGATTCTGTGTGACAGACACTTTAAAAACTTTTACTGTTTTCCTTGATTTTCTCATTATGCACTTTGAAAGAAAACATAAATTATAGTATATTGCATATAAAATACATGCAAATAACATAAAGTATAAGTAATGTAAAATGTATTGCAAAGCAAATTTGGTGATTGTACCATCATCCACCTTTAGAAATTGGTTTACATATCTAAGAATATTTTACTTTGCACATTCCAAGTTAATTTTGTATTTGGAGATTTCAGCTATTTTTAAATTTATTTTTTGAACTCCAAATATGGAATTGCCAATTATCTTGTCACAGAAATTTTACAGAGAATGGAGACACAGAGGCTATGCTTACCTATAACACTGGTGTTATCTCTGCTGTCCCCAGTGACGACATACTAGAGGAAAACCTACTGAGCCTGTTTTCTGTGATAGTATCAGACAGCCTTTCTGATCAGATCTATAGAAACAGACTGATGACTTACAATTCTTGGCACAGCCTTTTCAATCTTGAGATCAATCTAGAAAAGATTTCCTACTCTATTTCTTTTTTGAGGAGGCATCACTTGAGATAACTAGATAGTTCCATCATACTTGTTTAATCTGCACGCTGCTAAAACTGAAGATAAGAGGGCCACCTAATGCTGTCTGATGCAGAGAAATGTCCTTAGAAAATAAAGTGACTGCCTGACCATTTGAGACGGGCCACTTTGCCAGCAGCTTGATATGGCAGCGTTCAGTTTGAGATTAAATCACTGTGGATGTCTACATGCAGACCTGAAAAGCTGAAGCAGGAGTCTAAGCATCCTTCACAGTCAGTGGGCATCAGACACCAGGGCTTGTACGTTTCTGCTCCCTGACCGCCCCATGTCTGCTCACAGTTGAGCTCAGGCGTCCTCTTGGCTCCACTGCTTGAAATGCACTGAGCTCCACCAACTACAAAAGGAGCTCAGACACATCACACATTTGTAGTTACAATGTGCAGTCTCCTAAAATCTGTGTGCTATAATTTTAGCCTGAAAAGCACTCCACTGATGTGTTTCAGATTTAGACTAATGAACAGGAATTATCCTGGAAAGAATTAAAGACAAAATAGACCCTCAAATAACGTTCCGTTGCAACAAATTTTTATTGTAGCCGACTCAGGTGGCATTGTCTCAACACTCTCAGATGGCACATATCAATAATGGCTCTTAATTATCACTCACTATTCTACGTAAATTGGAATTTGCACTATCTGTCTTCACACTAATGCCTGCTTATTCTCATACTGAATACCTCCTATCACAGAGAAAGTGAAGAAACAATTGAAAAGTTAATGGCCCATACACAAAAATTAATCAGATCATCCTATGGTTTTATATGCCTGAACATAACAGAACTAAAGAACTTCATAGCAAAAACAGGAATGGAGTCTTTACACTCTTTCTATTGGCAATAATGGCAACTTAATCAGGGGACATTATTTATCATAAATTCATTTTGTTCTTGTTAGAACCTCCAAATATAATTATGCACCTTCCCATAAAATATTACATTCCCATGGCCTCTTCTTCGCCATGGACAAAATTCTGCAATACATTCACAGAGTCTGTCATCACCACATTCAGTACAGGTCATAGTGCTACTTAAAAGTATGACAAGAAACAGTTTTCTCCAATGTGACAAAGTTGATAAGAACATAATTTAACTGAAATGTTCCCAAACTGTTGTTGTCAGACAAAGAATGGAATTAAATGCCTAGTTAATCTCAAATTTCCCCTAACAAGAAAAAGGATAGCAGATGTTAAGTGACTTTTTTTCTTATCTGTGCAAATTTCTACAGTTATTGGTTTAATTTTTAGTTTGAGACTAAAATTCGAGAGTTTCATGTTTGATGGAATGAGTTGCCTGTGAAATCCCAAAGTTGCCTGAGAGTCAGTACTAATTCAGACATAGAGAAAAAAAGGTTTTCACTAATATCAGAACTAAGTATAAACTTTATGGGGAATCCCACTCCTACCCCCTCAAAATCCCAAAAGAAAATGCTTGGTAGAGTACTGGTACTGCTTCAACCTCCACCTTTACACACAGCATGTACTTTCTTTTATGGAACAGAAAATGGAATTCAGAAAAATCTAGGTTGCTACTTTAACTGATGACTTCCTGTATTTACATCAGCCTCTTTACGGTCACAATAAATTTTGATACGTCTCTCTTTCAGAAAAAGACACAAATTCATAAAGCTATTTTGTGAACCTGTGTCCAAGGGTAATCAATTCATCTTCATGTGTTTCTCCAACTATTCCCAGTTCTGGTGCCTGAAACTAATTTCATACATATATTTCATTACCATAAATACCAACTTAAAAGAGATAAATATTGAATTGTTCTATTTACTATTAGTTGTTATTCTAGTACTCAAAACAATTACTAACAGACATAGAATAATAAATACTTAAAACTGTCAGACCAATTTTGTTAGCTTCCTAAAACATGCACTGTTCAAGAATTAATATTTTTTTAGCAAAAGTCAATGTAGTCCATATTATATTACTACATATGTACTTTGCACATATATATACTATACAAGTGTATTATAAATTCTACTTATTACACACATAACTTATCTATCTTGTGTTTTACACTATCACCCATTAATTTATGCAAGAATAGAAGAGGAAAGGAGGAAACGAGGGGATAAGAAAAAAATATTTCAGAAATGTCATATGAATGTAAAGAATCCATCTTTCAGGTCAAGCAGAGAGCTGCACTTCAGGCTAGATGCCTGGAAGTACAACATATTTATGTATTTATTTTTAACTCTCAATCTTCAAAATGTTCTAGAGTGAAACAATGAACAGCAGCCTTTCACCTACCATAAAATCAGCATCATACATGTGCATTAAAAAGTAAGGCCACAAGGTGGCTCTCAATACTCAGCATTGAAAACTACAAATCTGAAAATGAAATAAAAAAGAAAATTATAAGAAAACAAAGCTAGTTGAGATTAAGTGATACGTTTCACCTCACTTATTCTTAGAAACATTTATTTCCACACCACACAAATACTATGAAGATATTTTATACTTACTTTGTTCCTCAACATCATGAACCCTTATATAAAGGATTCCAATGAGTATGTTCCAAACTGTACCAGCATAATTTTGCTTGTGGATAGCATCTTATATGTCTTGCTTTTTTCCAATATTCTTTATGTTCTTAATTACCACTTTATTTTTCCTTTTACAGATTTATTAATAGCTGTGAGTTTTGTTGGCAACCTTCCACCTATTTCTGTAGTCATTTTAGTTTCATAAATATCTCTGTTTTCATTTAACGTTTAGTTTTTCCCACAAGTGTGGAAATCTGAAATTTAAAGTAAGTGGACCATGTATGAAAAACAATAAATAGGGCTAGGATTGTTAAACCAGTAAAGACTTATTACTTGATTCTGAACCAATAAATTGTAGACTTGTACAGTACTCTGAAAGGACAGAAGTCTCTTAGAACCATCATCTTGAATACATTCCTTAGACAAGAGATCTTGGTGGTCACTTCAAGGAACATGCTCCCTCACAGGAACAAAATCTAAGAGAATACCTGAAAATAACTGTTACAACTGTTTTGAAATTACATGCCCATGGAACAAGAAATCAGATATGTTTTCAGCGCTATGGTGCAGTACAAACACTTTTTTACCATGCTACACCTATTGAATCAAGAGCCAGAAAATAATTTCTGAGCATAACGGCTCATTAAAAAAATTATAAGTAATGCTGGTGAACTCATAGGAGTGTTTTTAACCCAGGAATCACTGGGACAAATTCACATTGTCTTACTGTTTTCAGTTCCAGAGGTTTGCAGACAATCCACATCTGCAAAAAGTTAAACACTGTGCTGTGTTTTCTCTATGAAACACTATTTTGTGCTGTATTAAGTTGTGTCCTTAGGGCTTACTCCAAAGCCAACAGTCTCTTTCCCATTAGCTTCAATATGTTTTTCAATGAGATCCTTCAACTGCACACCAACTAGGCCTCTGTTCAATTATTCAGCAATACTACAGTTTAAATGAAAATACAGCAATGTGATGCTAAGGTTTCAAACTCCTTTCAGATTTCTGATGTCCTTGATAAGCATACGTAGTGCAATACTTGGAAAAAGTGAACTCTAGAAAGATCTTGGCACTGGAATTCTACATTTGATTACAAAATTCAGGTCTATCAAAGCCAGAGGCACCCTCACAGACTGAAAATGAGCAGTATTTTTCATCCTTGATGCAATGGCATTTGATTCCTGAGCTACCTGCTTTTATTATTATTACAAAGAGTCTAGAAAGACTTTTGCAAAGCTTTTGATACTCTAAATTCTAGAACCTAATGGTTTACTATCCACTACTAGCTTTTTAGCATTTTATAAACAGTTGTCGATATTTTAGAATAATATTTTAGAACTTCCAAATTTATAAGCCAATGTTGAACTAACTTCTTACAGTTTTTGTCTATCTTAAAAAAAAGATGATAGAGAAGAATCCCTAGCACAACAATTACTAAACTAGAGGTCATAACCCTAAACACAGAAATAATCATGGTTTTGCACGTGACAAATTCAAATTTCATCTCATAGTGTTAAGACTCATAATCAAAAAGAACCATACAGCATCACCTACAGAAAATGACAGAGCCTCATAATAGTTAACAGCTTCTTCAAAAATGATGCTCAAGGTCATTATTCAAATCGATAACATTTGTAGAGAAGCTCTCACAAGTCCTTATTTGGAAAAAAACCCTTTAATTCAAAAGAAAAACGTATCAGAAAACTTGGCGTTTTCAAGGTTGGCGCATAAGATTTCCAAAGAGAGGGTTGAATTTGCCCGTGAAAACTGAGCAGCAGCCAGTAAACATTGCCTCTCAAAGAACCAAGATGCTGCAAACTCTTTTGGTCACAAGTACTTTGTTGGTGTGCGGGGTGGACTATCTCAGGTCTTGCTGAGTCAGGCAATTAGCAGCTGTACACAGCACATTTTTCCCCAGGTAACAACTATTACGTTACACAGTTACATAACTATTTATTTTTCTTATCTGAGGATATTTTTTTTTTTAGTTGTTAGGAAAAACTAACTTAATATAAATGTTCTGACTTATCGTTACCTACACAAACTTCATTCTGGTCTCAGTCCTCCTGTATCTATTGGGAAACAGGGACAATTGGCTAATTTTTTTGTTTGGTTGGGGTTTTTTTTGGTTTTTTTGTAGAACCTTTGCCAAGCTTCATCAAAATCTTCCAGTATTTAGGAAAGTTGCTAGCCTATGTTCACATCTGTCTCAGCAATTCACATTTTTGCAATTTCTGCCTTCTGAAAAGATTCACCAGAGAAGTTGTGCACAAACTTTTAAAATAACATATGTAGGTTTCTTACAGAGGTGATAAACCATCACAGTACAGCAAAACTTACATACAGATAAATATTTTCAGTAAAGCTTCAAATATATTTCATTAGATATTTTTAAATTGCTGGGCAGATCAGATATCTGAAGGTGGGATACAGAAAAGATATTTTGTACATTTTGATTTCTATTGCAAGGGGCACAAAACGTAAATGTGAGAAACTTACTCGTGAGGTACTGGGCAGGATAGAGGTACTGGGGACCCTGGCCACACAGGCACTGTCAGAAACATGACAACTCCACTATATGCTGACATCATTCTTTATTAAATAGGTAACAAAGAACTATATATTTTACTAGTATTAAAATGGACCAATGGCTGATTAACTAATTGTTGATGTCAATATAGATAAAGCAAGATATCATAATGCTTATAATCACATTCTGTCTTTAATATATAATATATATAATCTATAAAAGTAATCACAGTTTAAGTTCCACTACTTAAGAAAATTAAACATTCAAAATCTTTGCCTAGATCTCCTATTATTGATTATCAAAAGAACAAAATATTCTTCCCCAAAGACAAGATGATCATGAAAAGTTTTAGTTGTCTAATTAGAACTGTTTTAAATGTAAACTATACCAAGAAATATAAATTCTACTCCAAAAAACTTTCAAAACTGAAAGTCTTGTGTAAATTTTTTGGAAAAGTTTTCAGGCCATATGCGTATCATCTGCAAATATGTCAAAACAGGATCTGGCCTGCTTGGCTATTGTTGTTTTTCTAGTTTTCCTTACAGGTTAGGAATGATTTTACCCAACAAAAGTCTGAAGCTGAATAAAACCACTGCCTGAAATGCATTCCAATTCATCCCACACATATCACCCTAGTTCTTAATATCTTCTTAAGATCCCATTCTAGAGAATGCATAGGATTGTTGACAGTAGTCATCTCTGTACTGGTTTTGGCTGGGATAGAATTAATTTTTGTCATAGTAGCTAGTATGGGGCTATGTTTTGTGTTTGTGCTGAAAACAGTGTTGATAATTCTGGGATATCTTAGCTATTGCTGAGCAGTGCTTACATAGAGCCAAGGCCTTTTCTGCTTCTCACACCATCCCACCAGCAAGTAGGCTGGGGGTGCACAAGGAGTTGGGAGGGGACACAGCCGGGACAGCTGACCCCAGCTGACCACAGGGATATGCCATACCATATGACATCATGCTCAGTATATAAAGCTGGGGGGGGGGAGGTTGGGGGGAAGGTTGGCCAGGGTGGGGGCTGCTGTTTGGGGATGGGCTGGGCATCAGTCAGCTGGTGGTGAGCAATTGTTTTTCATTTGGATCACTTGTCCTTCTTGGGTTTTATTCCTCTTTTTGTTATTTTCCTTTTCATTACAATTTTTAAAATAACAACAACAACAACAACATCATCATTACTAAACTGTTGTTATCTCAGCCCGTGAGTTTTCTCACTTTTACTCTTCTGATTCTCTCCCCCACCTCACTGCAAGAGGGAGTCAGCAAGTGGCTGTGTGGTGCTTAGCTGCCAGCTGGGGTTAAATCACAACAATCTCAAAAGGCTCTTCAATTTGGAGTATGGCAAATGCTAGGACACGGCACACGGGTTTTTAGAATTTCTTAAAATATTTAGTGCACATATTATATGTGACACTTGCTTGGAGAAGAAACAGATTCTGCTGGTTCTACAGCAGCTCGTAACATAATAGCCATACAGGAGATCATAAACCAAATCTGGCTGCTTAGTCAAGTTGGTTGACCTAAAAAGTAAAGTTTGTGTTTGATAGGAAGGAAATATCCTAGGAAAAAACTTACTCCAGTGTCAGTGTTTTTGAGTATGTCTTATCTGAGCACTAAAACTGAATTAGTTTAAGACCTTGTTCTACCAAAGGCCAAACAATTTTCTTGTAATTTCATGTAAATAAAATTAAGTTCTAGAAGTTTACACATTTTCCATTTTTAGCTTTATTAACTAAAATTAATTCTTTATCTTCTTGTACTGGTATCAACCAAAGATGAAGGCCTGTTTGGTAGGATGGGGGTGGTGAACATTTAGTTTTTCTAAGAATTTATACTTAAGCATTAAAATTCACAAGCCTCCTAATATTGTTGTCTTCCTATCTGCATTCTTCCAGCAGCTTCACACAAGCCATATACTTTCAAGCCATATACTTCCAAATCTGCCTCCCATTTTTTTTTTGCTATTTTATTTTCATTCATAATACAGACTAAGCTCCATTTTTATTACCTACCAGATTTCATTATAGTTCATGCACAGTTTGTGTATACTCTAGCCTTGTCAAAAACATGATGCTGTTAGTCTGGTTTCCACTCTCATAATATATAACTTTTAGTTCTAGTTCTGTCTTTTGGTCAAATGAGCCAAACACTACTAACATGGTACATGTACAAAGATGTATCCAAATACACATTTATATGATACTCATTAGTGGGATGAATCTCAGTAGTGGGATGAAAAGAATACTGTTTTTTAGCTTTTTATGTTTTTTGGAAATCATCTGTAATCAGTCTCTGCTGTTTTTGATATAACAATCTGCTAGCAACAAGAAGTTTCTGAAATAATTAGGTTGTTCAAAAGAGATTTGGCAAATTTAGGTAAAATTATAATTTTGCTGTGATAAGGGTGACACACAATGGTATCTGTAAATCCTAAAGCACAGTTGTTTGGTTTGTGGTTTTATACAACACAATGCTTTTCTCCCAGACAATGGTTTCCAATAAGCAGGGATTCCTCTGAATCTTGGTTGACTTTTGAAATTCCAATTCAAAGGAGCTTAAGATGAATTCAAAACAACCAGAAGATAAAACTAAATGTTGTAGATATCAAAGCTTCCACATCTTCTGACCTCATACTATGGAGAAATGTTGATAATATGAAACATATATAGGATATGCTAAAAACCAGTGACAATACAACTTAAACCAGAAAAAGAAATATACAGCAATAAATATTTGGCAGTTCTCTGGAAAACAATCTGCACAACTTTCTGAAAGCATGCTTAATTACTTTTTAACCTGTTTTGTTTTCTCCAAAGCACCACCGGCTCTCAGTATGTGGTATTAACAGACTGTGGATCAAATTCAATTCACTCATTCTTAATGGTTGCTTCTAATTGCTCTGTTATTTAAAATTCTTAAAACTGTGCACTCATTTTACTCATTATTACACAATTAATTTTAACTAGATGCAAGCTTCAGCACAAAAATGCTTCTGTCCAGTTCTGATCTACTCTATATATTGTGCAAATAAACTAAAGGAATAGTGTAAAAGCCCAACCAAATTTGCCTAAATTATGGTATTTGGGGGAGTTGGAAGTGGAAAGTGGATGACAACTGCAACAGTGAGCATACATAGCTAAACAATTCCATCAAACCATAATCAAACTAAACTGTATTTGGAAAGCTTTCTTATTCTGAAAATAAATGAAAATAAGAATATGAAGTGAAATTTAATATTTTTCTCCATCTGTTAAGAAAATCATGTTTTCTAAATGAAAAATTGAATCAAGCATCTAAATGTACCTTGGGAAAACCCAAAAATCTAGTGTTTGCCATGGTCTGGGTTCAACAGGAAGAAATGTATCAATAGGTAAGTGAACAGAATATTTCATGCAACAGGTGAATTTATTAAATTGCACTTATTCTAATCATGTTTTTTAAGAGACAGGCTGAGATAGTTTCCCATATTGCAGTGGTTTTCTATCAAATTAGGTTTTTATGAACATGTATTTTTTTAATTACAACAGGCAAAAAACTTCAATTTAAAACAATTCACAGTCTAAATTTATCCTATACACTTATTGTTTTACAATATAAATAAATAAAATCACATGAATCCTCAGGGAGCAAAAGAAAGATCGTCAGTTAATAGTGATATTCTGAAGGAAAAACACCAAGCAACCCTAGAAGAAAGCACATAGATTTATTCTACAGGATAGCTGTGAACTACAGGTTTTGTTCTGAATTTTATTTCAGGAAAGGTAACTACAAAGGGTGTTCTGTGATGGTCTGCATCTTTAAAGCAACAACAAACCACTTAAAAAACTCCATTATCTCCTTCATTTGCAACACCAAAGAACAGTACTTTGAGACTTCTGCAATGATCCTTTATAAGTCAACTGTGATGGTAGGAAAAACCCCTAAAATCCAATATAATTCACTGTACCTTGGAAAATTTACTCTTTAGTTCACATAAAGAATATCAATCACTGAACCATATCAAGTCTGTCTGAGAATAATTACCATGAAATACAAAGTACAACTGATCATCAACACGCAGCATTCACTATCAGTGCACAATGCAGAAAAACCACAAATTCTCATTAACTTTTCAATCATTACTCTTCATTACTAATAACTACTGTAGCTACACTATTTCCTGACAAATGAATTCCTAAGGAGATAGGATCTCTTTAAGAACTATGCTAGTCAGCATATGGTTTCCATACTAAGCTACTTAAATTGCATGTGACCAGAACCATTTGCCAGTGTGCTTTGGTGCATCCCATAAAAAGGTGCCTGAAAAATATGATTATTGTCTACGATCTCACTGTGAACATATTGCACAAGATTAGGCATTGCAGCCAAGAACTAACTGGCACATCTTGGAAAAGGAATGCAAGATCTAGGGGTCATGGGTAAATTAAACATTTCTTTTTTAATTTCTTGCCTGGAACAATCCCTAGGGCATGAAAGCAGCTGAAAACAGCTGAGCCAACCACGCTCTTTGAGGGAGGGCTGACGAGGAGCTAAGGCAGAGAGCACCTATGCTGACTTTAATATTATCTTATAATTTCTTCTTGTTGGAGTGTTCATAAGTGACCAGGTATTACCAGCCTTTGAATCTGCTAAATGGCAGAAGAAAATATGAAGAAAAGGGAGGTTTATCCTCTTAAGAAATCTCACGTAGTTTTAATATATACCTGAACTTCATCACACATAGTGAAAGCAAGCACTGGCAAAAATCAAAAGTGGGTAGCAGGCTGTGTTGCTGAAGTGGAGAGTGCAGTCCTGCTTCCCAAACTTGTGAATATGAAAACAATCATACTGGAGTTTTTTATTATTTTGTTTTTCCCTTCCAAATGGCTTTGAAGCTTTCTTTTGAAATGTGTTTATTAGTAGCATAATTATTCAATATCCATATATACTTTATGTAACAATGAGATTTCAAGTTGAAATCATCTTTCCCAGGGAAGCTATCAATTAATAACGACTGTGAAAAGACAGATTAAACTTCTTCCTTTTGACCTAGATTATGTGTTAAAACATTCTAGCAGCTAACTGAAGGTGATTTTCACAGACCAAGGGAAAAAGAATGTTGCATGGCTTTTCTCTCTGTCAGTGCCCCAGAATGAGGTTAAAACTTCAGGAAAGACAAGGAGATCACAAATTCTCATGTAAGAAATAGCTAACAATGTATAGGAAAATGGTTAAATATATTATACTTTTAATACATTCACTTATTTATATTGAAATAAGTTTTACAGTAATATCCACATTTATGCCAATTTTAAGGAAAAAAATACACATATGCTGCTACTGAGTGTGCAAACTTCTGTGACTGCCGAATCAACCAAATAACTTGTTAGAGCTACTCATTATAGCAAGTAATGCCATAGCCTGACATCAAGGAACCTCTATTAGCCTAGTATTGTTCCCATATCCCAGAGAGAAAGAAGTTTCAGTGTATTTTAATCAAAGACATAACCACCCCCCCTTAGATTTAAATCAAATTAACAATTAAAACCATTCTTTTAAACGATACAAGTTCGAATTTTAGTTTCTATATTTACAAGCACAAATAGAGAAGACATTTTAAAAAAATGTATTTACCTTAAGATCTGAATTGACTGAATGCAAACACTGCACTACCTTGCAGGAGAGTGCGACAGACTTCATTTAAGGAAAGAAGCTTAATCGTATTATAAATATGACAGCAGTTACAAATCATCTTACTAAGCACATTTAGTATTTAATAGGAAATTTTGTCAACAACGACAGGGGATGCTATAGGCAACACATTATCCTGCAGTTTATCAGAGCATTTCTATGGAGGATTAGTAAGAAAAGGCATCAAATCTTACATTTACAGTGATGAAATCCATTACTGATTTTAACCTGAAAACTCTGAAATTGCTGAAAAGTTGTGTACAAAAGCAGAAAACGTCCTTTTGTAGTTCCTTGAAGAAAAACATCAGCACCCCTGTCAGCTGTATTTGCAACCTCAGAGATCATTCTAGAAAAAGGTTTGCTAACCCATTTTGCTTCTAGGATTCCCATTACTAACACAGCACAGCTTCTAGAAATAGAACAAATATTCACAACGCAGCTTTCCAGTGTAAATAGGATAATACTAAGCATTGTTGCATAGCAAGTTGAAGCTCATGATAGATAAAACAGAATATATGATCAAGCCCATAGATTAAGGGAAAAAAAAAGTCCATTTTATTTTTCACAGGATAGCAAAAGACTGTTACTTGTTACCTCAGTGCTGTAACTATCAGAGCACAAGAGAAAAACCAACAAATCTGAAATCCTTGGACTGGAGACTGGTTTTCAGAAAGACAGTTGATAACAGAATTCAAACTATACCATATATTTTATATTTTCTGATTCATAATAAAAACACTAGAAAATTCCAGTAGACTGTATGCAATGTACAGGAGTACACAGAACTAGAAATAGAAAACAGAACTACAAATCTAAAGCCGTGCAAATACAATTTCTAGAGTGACACAAAAAAGCAACTGTAATAATAACAACAGAAATACATGTTAAACTTCAAAAGTTTTTCCTTTCTAAAGGTCAGGAAAAGCAAAAGCAGAAATAAATTGTTTACTGTTTCTGCCAACTTTTTATTTCGGTTTACAACAGTTAATGCTTATGTTAACTCTAATAAATAGGAATACTGCTAAAAAACCCTGAAGGCAATGTTTTTCTACTGTTCACAATACATTTCTCTGTAAATGGGCTTCTCCAAAACCTAAATGTCCACCTAAATCCCTCTTAATACTAAATTCCATGGCTCAGGATTCATTAAAACAGTAGGATCACTCTATATAGAACACGTTTTTCTTTAACCTGTCAATTCTTAGGACCACATCATCTCATGAATTCTGTCTCTGACCTTTAAGCAGGACTACTGAATAAAATATCCCATGAAAGAAATATAAAGAGCTTCATTCCATTCTCCGAGAGATAATTAGCAAATATTTTTCAAAAGTAAAAAAAATATAGTAATTATAAAACAAATAGGGAACTTCAATGTATGTTTGACATTTAATATAGGCTAATGTATTTGAATACATATCCTCATTTTATTTTTATAGTTTTTTAATGGCATATCAAATATTAGATATGTTATTAGTAAAACAAAAATAAAATGAGGATTTGCTCTGAAATAATTAAATGTCAAACAAATGATTACACATCAAATATTTGATGAATGTTCTCTAAAAATTAATTTCTAATAATTTAAAAACATTTGACAGATAATTAAGAGGATTAGTAAAATTGCTTTCAAATTTTAAAGGCCAGCAAAGAATACAATGCTTATAACTACTCTATTTTTCAGTTCCTCCTGTGTGTTCAAGTAGCGTTCACTTACAGTTGCTGTGTCTAGATTAGAACATGCATGATTTGGGCATTACTATTTCTTGTAAGTCATATACTGGATTTCAGATGTTTCTAAACATCTTCTTCATCCATTACAGTGAACACTGTATAGAGAATAAAAAATAAGGATTGTATTACATTATCAAGATTATTCTCTGCCAGGTATTGCTAAATTTCATGTCAAATGAAATGGCAAGACTAAATGGCCTGCAGTCTGACAATTTTGGGAACTGTGCCAGGAAACATCCCTTTATACAAGATAGATCTTGTCAGACAAACATGATATTATCATTACGAAGCTTAAATGAATCACTCTGCATCACACAGCATTGATATAACACAGTTAGACTTCTGTCAGAAATTTCATTTATATGGTATGACACTGGGACTTTAGTACTATATAAAATGAATTTCACTTATTAAGGAGATTAAAATTAGGCAATGAAGATCAAAGAAATTAATTGTATATAGAAACTTTGACTTGACAGAATGTCTAATGAGGGTTTTCAGAGATCCAATTTGACCCATGGATGCTTCATATTTGTACTGGTGACTAAATGTGGTTATGCTGATTAAAAGTATAGTGTGGAAACATGAAGCACTCTGAAGGAACGGTAAATGCTTGCAAGGACAGATCAGTTACACAGTGCCATTTGGCTCACCTACAGGCTGAGCTTTGAGATATCTGGGAACAAAGAACCTACATGTTTTGAGAATGGATTTTAAAAAGAACCGTGAAAAGCTCTTACAAGTCACATGTTTTATCATGTTAATGCTCAATTTATTGCATAAGATGTATCAGATTTATAGTCTAAGGCATAAGAACTTCTGTCCCGGGTCAGACTGAAAGTCTGTCTAGAGCAGTAGTCTCTCTGAACTAAATGCTTAAGGAAGAGTATGTATCAATGTTCTTCCCAGTATATTCTCCTGGCCATCAGAAATTTGCCATTAAATGAACTACTGAGTAGCATGACCTACTCCTAATAACAATTTGTTATTATATAAATGAATAAGAACTTTCACAGTGAAAAAAATTAAATTAGTGAAGAGAACCAGCATGAGATCCTACGTCTAGAGCAGTAGGTCTAAAGCAGGCCAATTCAGTCTTGAAGAATGACACACATCAAGGCTATATACGTTAGAAATCGTTGCTGGAGCTCAAACAGAAATTCAGGCCTTGCTCAATTCTCTACATCACATTATAAACATTTCACAACAGCTGGTCCTTCTTGTCCACAAAAACTATGAATCCATTAGTGCGCTTCTGGAGTGTTTCTACAACTCTGACTCGTTCTGTTCAGAACCACACTTGGCTGCAATAACAATGTTTTTTCATGACAGTTTTAATGGTAGAAAACTGAACAGTTATAATTCCTGGTGACAGTCACTTAGGCCTATATATGTAGGCTCTGTCTGTACACCTACGTGGTCCTGAAGTTCTTACCTTAGCCAGTAAATTTCTCCAGTATTAGAATTAGCAGTGGAGAAGAAAATTCCTACACTTTCAGGTTACCTGAATGTAGATGTGTATTGCATGTGCTTCAAATAGTGCTATTTCAGCCTTAGGTGTTTAATTACAGGATGGGTTTATTGGAGGGGGAGCAGAAAGTTCAGGGAAAAAAATAATCTCTTTATATTCAGTGACTTCATTGTGGCTTGTGTCTTTATCTGTTACATTTTGAAATCTTTACAAATTTCAGTGCACAAAGTTCCTATGACAAAACATGTGATTATAAAACCCTGTGGGAAGATGCACGTACATTACTGTTATTACTACAATCACTTCTGTTTGTTAGAAATATTTACTGCTAAGAAAGAAAAAGAAAATTTAGACTGAACAGTAATACTTTTAATAACACCACCACCACCCCATGCTCTAATTAATGAAATCTTTGGTGTACTCATAGGTCTTAATATGTTAGCCTTAATTGCTCAGCAAAATGTTGCTAGCATATTACTTATTTGATGATTATTGATGATTGTTTATGCAGAGTAGCTACCTGGGCAGAACATATATCTTATTTGATTAGTATCCTTATTGTGATAACTGTATATAAATAAAAATACACCTTAAAGATATACATTGTGACATATTCATTTCAATACATGATGTGCATTTTCATTTTAAACAGCAACAAGTTTCCTATGAACAGAGAACAAGCATTAGATTTCCTTTTTATCTTAAAAACTCCTTTTGTAGATAATATTTATTAGGTAACAGACACTGAATCAATGAAATGTCTAGTTTTTATGGTACCTAAAATTAAAATAATTTAACTTTGCTGAATGGATCCCAAAAGAGGACAAATGGAAGTATGTAGGAAAAGGTATTGGTGATATTTTGCCACAGACTTCAGTATGAGTAGGCCTTCACACTATTTTTATTATTCCCATTAATAATTTATTTATGTGTGTCAGTGAAGAAGCCCTTAAGTACACAGGAATATATAATTTGTATAATAATAATAACAACAATAATAACTAATATTTTCCCCCAAGATCTAGATCATATTTACATGCATAAGAAGTAAAATAATGTGAATTTGCATTAATGTAAAATGCGCATATCACAAGTACTGATCACTGGAAGAAGTTAATGAATTTTTCTGTCTCTTGACTCTGGGCAACCACATGAACATTATATGAGCTCTGCTGGAGAACACAATTCTCTCTCATTCATTGCTACGGTCTTCACACCTCTTCCTTCTTAGCAGTCCCTGGTTATAAATTTGTTCTGTTATTAAGAGTAATACTACTTGGTCTTGCTTTCCAAGACAATCATTACCAGCTTCGTTTTTTGCACTCTTCCTAGGTACTAATTCTTAATAACTTCTCAAATTCTATTGGGAAAGATTCCATAATTTCTCACTTTACACTTTCATGCTTCAAGTTCCTTTGTAAGATCTAAGAACACTTGGAAGTGTGTATACCATTCAAGTCATATGGAACTTCTTTCTACAGCGTTTCCTGAAAAAGGATGATGCTTACAGTTTCATGTTAAGAGAAAAGCGTAGCTTCCCCACATAAGAGTTCAAATTCCCGTGGGAATTTGCTTAGAATAACAAGTACTTTTCACATGAATGTATACAGTGACAATATTCACAAAATTCACATGTTGTATTAATAGCATTTAAAGCTAAGCTTACAACTGAAATATTCATTTTTGTTACCTCTCTCCCAATTTCTTTCCCACTTCCTGCATCATGACGCTAAGTCATCACTGCTTTCAGTGAAGGTGAACTCCTTCCTATTTAAGCCATTTTTTCAGTGTAAAAGCAGAGAGATTTTTCTACTTCATCAAAGCCTCCCAGGGGATTCTACCATGCAATTCTCGGAATAAGCCAAAGATTGTTCTCCTAAAGACCACAGTCCTAACTCTCGCTGTTTACCATCACAGTTGTCTTCTGAATACTGAGTTTAATCACTGCAACCAAACCTGCCATTCAGTTGCCTCCAGTTCTTCCCTGCATGAGCAGCAAGCCAAGCAGGGGCCTGGTTGGATTCAAAAGCTGTCTCTAATGCAGCCTATGAACCTCATGGGCTGCCCGAATAATGCTATCATCCCAGAAGATAGAATAACAGAATCATAGAATCATTTAGGTTGGAAAAGACCTTTAAGATCATCAAGTCCAATTGTTAACCTAAAACTGCCAAGTCCACCACCAAACCATGTCCCTAAATGCCACATCTACATGTCTTTTAATACCTCCAGGGATGGTGACTCAACCACTTCCCTGGGCAGCCTGTTCCAATGCTTGATAACCCTTTTGGTGAAGAAATTTTTTCTAACCCCCAATCTAAACCTCCCCTGGCACAACTTGAGGCCATTTCCTCTTGTCCTATCACTTGTTACTCAGGAGAAGAGACTGACCCCCCACCTCTCTACAGCCTCCTTTCAGGTAGTTGTAGAGAACAATAAGGTCTCACCTCAACCTCCTTTTCTACAGATCAAACAACTCTAGGTCCCTCAGTTGATCCTCGTAAGACTTGTGCTCTAGACCCTTCACCACTTTGTTTCCCTTCTTTGGACATGCTCCAGCACCTCAATGTTTTTCTTTGAGGGGCCCAAAACTGAACACAGTATTCAAGCTGTGGCCTCACCAGTGCTGAGTACGAAGGGATGATCACTGCCCTAGTCCTGCTGGCCACACTATTTCTGATACAAGCCAGGATGCTATTGGCCTTGTTGGCCACCTGGGCATACTGCTGGCTCATATTCAGCCAGCTGTCAACCAATACCCCCAGGTCCTTTTCCACTAGGCAGCTTTAGCTTTCCAGCCACTCTTCCCCAAGCCTGTGGCGTTACACGAGGTTCTTGTGACCCAAGTGTAGGACCTGGCACTTAGCCTTGTTGAACCTCATACAGATGATTGATAAAGATATTAAAGAGAACTAGCGCCAATAATGAGCTCTGGAAAACACCACTTGTGACCGACAGCCAACTGGATCTAACTCTATCCATCACAACTCTTTGGGCCTCGTCACCCCGCCAGTTTTTTACGCAGCAGAGTGTACCCATCCAAGCTGTGAGCAGCCAGTTTCTCCAGGAGAATGCCATAGGAAACGATGTCAAAGGCTTTACTAAAGTCCAAGTAGACAACATCCACAGCATTTCCCTCATCCACTAGATGGGTCACCTTGTCATAGAAGGAGATCAGGTTAGTCAAGGAGGACTTGCCTTTCATAAATCCATGCTGACTGGGCCTGCTCACCTGGTTGTCCTGTATGTGCTGTGTGATGGCACTCAAGATGATCTGTTCCATAACCCTCCCCAGCACCACGGTCAGACTGATTGGCCTATAGCTCCCTGGGTCCTCCAGCCAGCCCTTATTGTAGATGGGTGTCATATTTGCTAACCTCCAGTCAACTGAGACCTCCCTGGTTAGCCAGGACTGCTGATATATGATGGAAAGTGGCTTGGTGAGCACTTCTGACAGCTCCCTCAGTATCTTTGGGGGGATCCCATCCAGCCCCATAGACTTGTGTGTGTCTAAGTGGTGTAGCAGGTCGCTAACCATTTCCCCTTGGATTATGAGGGCTTCAGTCTGCTCCTAATCCCTGTCTCCCAGCTCAGGGGGCTGGGTACCCAGAGAACAACTGGTTTTACTATTAAAGACTGAGGCAAAGAAGGCATTAAGTACCTCAGCCTTTTCCTCATCCTGTATCACTATGTTTGCCCCTGGATCCAATAAAGGATGGAGATTCTCCTTAGGCCTCCTTTTATTGCTAATGTATTTATAGAAACATTTTTTATTGTCTTTTACGACAGCAGTGAGATTAAATTCTAGTTGGGCTTTGGCCCTTCTAATTTTCTCCCTGCATAACCTCACGACATCCTTGTAGTCCTCCTGTGTTGCCTGCCCCTTCTTCCAAAGGTCGTAAATTCTTTTTTTTCCTGAATTCCAGCCAAAGCTCTCTGTTCAGCCAGGCTGGTCTTCTTCCCCACTGGCTTGTCTTTTGGCACATGGGGACAGCCTGCTCCTGTGCCTTCAAGATTTCCTTCTGGAAGGATGTCCAGCCTTCCTGGACTCCTTTGCCCTTCAGAACTGCCTCCCAAGGGACTTCGTCAACCAGTCTCCTAAACAGGCCAAAGTCTGCCTCCAGAAGTCCAAGGTGGCACTTCTGCAGACCCCCCTCCTTACTTCTCCGAGAACTGAAAACTTCCCAAGAGGGACTCCAATTATCACATCACCCACAAGTCCTTCTCTGTTCACAAACAATAGGTCCAGTGGGGCCGCCTTCCCTAGTTGGGTACCTCACCAACTTGTCAGGAAGTTATCTTCCACACACTCCAGGAACCTCCTAGATGGTTGAAATCTCCCATGAAAATTAAGGCCTTCCAGCAGGAGACTTCTGCCAGTAGCTCCTAGTAAGTCACATCCACTAGCTCCCCATGGACAGGTGGCCCATAACATACCTCAATCACAATGTCCCTGTCTGTTACTTCCTCCTCCTATCTTGAACCAGACAGGAGCTGCACATGTCCAGTTTCACTGTGGAGGTCTGCACAGCCAAAGATCTAACTAACAGAGAGCACTACTCACTCTCTCCCTCTTCCTTATCTGTCCTTTCCAATGTGGTACATAAGATGCATTGTTTCAGAGATCTAATCTGCCTGCTATACCCATAAGTAGTAAGTATTATACCACATCAAAACACTGTCATATTACACATTACTTTCTGAAGCAGTAAGAAATGCCATAAACACAGCTGATTCTTACTTTTGATGTAGACTAGTACACATTTTAAAATGTCTTTTACAGTACTATGACTCTAGGATTTCCTGTTCAAGCTGAAGAGCAGCCAGGAAAGAGGCTAACCAAAACCATGATACTATAGTAGGGCAAATTCTGGCAACCAACAGTTCACTACCTCATGGAAAAGCATTACTGGGAACAGATAGCTGATTGAATGCATTATTTTGGCAGGTAGCATATGATCTAAAGATGGTAAGACAACTACTTTAAGGAATAGACAATGAGTTTATTAAAAAAATACCCTGATTTCAAATGTGCTTTTCATAACAAAAGAAAAAAAATAAAAGAGAATCTCTCCTTACTAGTATCACTAAGTTGATATTACTTAATGTAAAAGACACTGACAACTTGAGAAAGAAAAGCAGCCGACAGTTACGTGCTTCATATTATTCTGTGTTTAAAGACTTCTTGCCATAATGTCTACTCATTACATTTAAAAAATAAAATATTGAAATAAAAGACTCAGGCATTTCCAATGGAGAATAATCATATATTTCATACAATGACTACACTTTTTGTGGTGACAGTTTTTAAATGTTTCAGGGACTTCCCAGTGAAATTTACTGAGCACCAAAATAACCACTTAATTTAGTGGAATTTTGTTGGAAATCTTTCACTTACTTTAATTATTATTATGAAGTTTACCTTCCTAAGAATCTGAGATAGTATAATGAGAACTATACTCTCTAGCTGTATTACAGTATGCGAAATGGTTCTTCACAATACCACTCGTGATTCTTCAATTACTTTTTATAACATACAAGTCCCTAAACCTTCTAGGCAAAAGAAGTATTTTTGCTGTCATAGTAATGCAGAAAGTAGTCAAAAGGATCAAAGATTCCCATGAAATATAAGAGAAGAATTAATTCGCTTTCATTACAGTGAAGGCCAGTTTGCTTTATTACAAATGTTAGAAAACTTCTGTAAAGCAAATCTTCTAAAGCAAAGTCAGGTTTTCTACAATCTTTTGCACAGATCAACATTTGGAACTACAACTCTCAACCAATTCAAAATTTGATTTAGAAGAGATGCTGGGATTCATAACGAATCTGTGTGTGCTAGGGTAGGGATGTAAGGGACAGAAGAAAGAGTAGAGAAATCTGATATTTTAGTCAGTATCCCCTAGATTTCAGTGTGATGCATAAATATCCTTAGAAAAAGAAGTTATTTCAGATACACAGCCAACCAACCTATAGGCCATCTTATCTACCGCTCTCTTAATCAGTACTATAAATGCTACCTAAATCAGTCTCCAAGCACAGGAAGCAATAACCTGTATTCTAAATCGGTTTAGAACTTTACTTTTCTCTGGGACATTCTTGTGGTTCCCATCAACATAAAAATATGCTTTCCGATTCATTTAATCCCAGAATAAAGAGGAGAACTAAACATACAGCAGTAGTTTTCACTGAAATAGAGAGTGAGTTGGACAAATACTTTGACAGATACCTCACATAGTATGTGCTGCTGAAATAAGCACATCATTTTTCCTAATTTCTTTAGCAGTAATTCTGAGTGTCTAAATAAGCACTGGTACTTTCAATAGCTTAACATATTTTTTCTGTATTAGCACTAAAAAATTAATATTATTTTTAATAAACTAAGAGTTTCAGATTTTGCTCTAAGAAATCTAATGAGATGAAGTTCAGTGTTAATTACCAGTGTTAGAGTAGAAACTTGGGATCCCCAGGTTCAGGTTTGATGTTATTTTTATAATGCAGCAGATACTAAAACCCATTAGAAAAAGAGGCGCTTTTAAATATGCTATTTTATGAAATATAAGGGCATAAACTTACAAATTTGCATAGTTTTAAAAATATTTATTATAGCTCTCAGAAGCGGCTCAACAGAAAGAACATACTTGATTCCGATTAAAAAAAAAATCTTCTCTAAAATAGAATTTTCTCTACATTTCAGAAATTTGAATTTTCCAACTGTAACATCTATGCTCCATTCATAATCAATAAGTCTGAATGAATCCCTTCACTTTCTCTTCAGAGGTATAAAATAATGTATTTATAACATCTAAAGACAGACACAGAATCTAAAAGCCTCACAGGGGCCTCCCAAATATTTAAGAGTTTATCAATAAATTTGCCAGTGAGAGAAGGTCTTATACATACATTAAACTTTCTACAGTGAATAAGTATCTATCTCCTTTATGTTCTGCTATTTAGTTGGGGAGAAAGAAAGAACATTATTTTTCAAGGAATTATTAACAATGTTAACTCTAATCTTTAGACCTCAATTAATATCACCAAATGTAAATGTCACATGTAACACTGAATCAAGAATTGTTTTGGAAATATCCTCTCAACAGAAATACTGGCACATTGCTTGAATAGATTGAAAGAAGTTGTTGCAAGTTACTTCTGCATGTTATATATTAGAAAGCAAATTTGGAAGGTCAACTAACACAATTCATACAAAGACAGACCTGTCAGAATGCATAAAAATGTACACAGTTTCAGCTGGAAAGTACTCAGCCACTGCTCAAAATACTAGTAATTTATGAGCCATATACATATTTTTAAAGATCAGATTAAGAGGGCTAAACCCTTGTGAGAATCAAATGGCTTTCCCACTTTTGACCCAAACAGATTATTTTTTGATTGCCCACCATTAGTTGATTCATAAGGAAAGTTAGATGGTTTTGGAAAGGTAGTAAACTTACAGGCTAGGTCAAATTAATACTTTAAGACAGTCTTCTGTGGCAATTGGTGGTTTAGGGACTTCCTGAACTGCAGAATACATGAAGACTACTGTGATCAATGATCACCAAATCATCCTTCTTTAACTTGTCCAATTCTTTTTGATAAATAACCTCCTCTCCAATGCTATGATGGACTTAAGAAATCAAACAATTTCAGGTATATAAATGAATTTTAACCTAGTAACTTCACTAATTTAACGATAAATATAAATTATGAATCCTCACCTATCTCACATATCAGAAATTCACTTAGATACAGTGCAGCACTGCAGGGTTCCATGCATGTACCAAATAGCTTTCAGTCTGGGAAGGTAGTTTTGGGGTCTATCTACACCACTGAGTTCTTTAACTCTTCCCAAGAACCATTAAAAATACAGAGAAAGCACATCATGGGACTCTCAGATTAAAAGGATATCATATCTTTCTTTAAAAAAGTGAACTCCACTAGATAAAGCATGCCCTGTTAGACTTTATCGATATTGACCTCTAAATACAAGTTGCATAAACCACAACCTATCATCAGCTTTTGTTTAAAAAATGAAAAGTAACAGCACTTTCTCTTCCTTCACCATTACTCTTTCCTCTATTCAATTCAGCAATTCCATGCTTTCCTTCAGAGCAAAATATATCTTCTGAGAAGCTCAAAAATGCTTCAGCTATTCCCATCTTGGACTGTCTCATAAAAACATCAATTCTAGGATTGTAAAGACTGCCAACTTAAATTACTTACTTACCTGTTTTTCAGCTTGCCCATAATCTGATCCTTGGGGTGACAAAAAATGACAAATATGACCATTGTTTTTTGCTTTTTCTCGAAGACCCATAGCAGTTCGTACTGTGGCATTTCTAGCATGAACAAACACCATCACCTTAAGATAGAAAGAAACAGGACTGATGAGACATAACAAAAGTCTTAATCAAACAATGAAAACACTTTAATTACAAAATATCCCCTATAGGAACAACAACAACAAAAAGTTAATACATGACATACTAATGTTGCTTTAGGGAAATTAAAGGATGATCCTGCCTATACTGTATTTAATATTTTCAAAGACCTTTTGAGAAGGTTCTCTTTTTTAATTCTTTAGTCTTTAAAAGACAGCAAGATATCTGTTGGCAAAAAATAGTTCATTTTTACAAAGTAGGGAGATTACCATTGATGTAAAGATTTATGTTATCTGACACATCCTAAATGATCTGGAAAGCAAATAGAGAGGTGGTAAGTTTTCTGATGGTATGACTCTATGTGAGACAGCTGAAATAAAAACTGACTATAAAGAACCTCAGGAGGTTATTGTAGTCCCAAACCACTGGACAATCAAAGAGAAGAATGAAATTAAGCACCAACAAATGCAAAACACTTATGGGAATATGAGTTTTAAACTAACAGATATGATTATGGGTTTTAAACCACATACTATCACTCAGTAAGATATCTTAGAAACACATTTCCCTGAAAATATCAGCAAAGAGTTGAGTGGTAATCAAAAATTATTTGTGCCCATGTCTGCAGTAGGCTTTGGAAATACAGTCGGGTATCACCCATCCAACCCCACTGTCACTTGACTATGCTTATTACCATCACATATGGTATTTGAACCAAGAGACAGCAATGAGATGTTAATACTTATCCCTTTAGATATGTATGTCTAACAGATATTAAATTAAGATTCACTGCAAGGCATATTTAAGATGAATCATGGCAGTAAGCCCCCTGATTGGTGTAGAAAGGGAAAAGTGATTAAATAGCACTTAATTCCATTGTAATAACAGTTCTGAATGTCTGTTAACCACATACTGCTGGAAAAGGCACACTATAGAAAACACTATATTGTCCCGCTAAGCACTTTGTATTGTCTAGGGTTTGCTTAAAATGACCCCACATACTTGGTCAGACAACTGTTCAGTTTGATTAAAGTATCACAATTTCTGTGTTCTTAAAACGCACATATGGAAAAGCTCGAGTGCCTGGCTCTTGAGTAAATGGCAAACACTGTTTTGCAAGTCCACCTAATTTTAATTAAAAATGTAACCATAGAGTTATAGTTCTGTTTTAAGGTAGTTTCAGCTGAATTTTAAGGCTGGTATGTCAAATTCCAGAGAATGGCGGGTTTAATCTTGGCCTTTTGGCAGCATCATCATTGTATCAACTTGCAGTGTATAACTGCATTATTTTAAATGAAAAACTATTAACAAAGTAGCAGTATTTAGGGTATAATTAAACAAGCTACTGCCTCTCTTCTTAATTTGGAAATTCATAATTTAATTGTAAATGTATAATGCACATACAATTTTATACAAAAGTAGTCATAATAGTTATAAATTTATAATTTATACAAATTCACAATTAAAAAAACAAAATTAATTCAGGTGACAACACAGAGAAGGGCTAAAAAGAGAAACAATGTGTGCATTACTATTTGCTTACTGGGAGCTATCCCTCATTATGTGTTTTAGCTTATTTGATACATTCTTGCATCATCAATTTAGTAACACTGTGACTCCTACAATTATTAGCTTTCATCTGAGTAGAAATATTCTCAGATACATGTCACAGCAACATACCTATATTCTCTAACTTAAACCCAACATATTGGCAAAATCTTTTTAAAATTTCTTCCAAAAGCAAGAGGACCACAACATAAAGTACAGTGTATGTCCCTTCTGTCTTCATTAATTGCTTAAGCATTATTTGTATATTTATTTTTTTGTAATTTTTTTCTATAGAAAGCCTGAATAAAAATATGTAAGTACTCAAAACAGCAGCTTCCTTTTATTAACAGATGTACTATGTCTTCTCCAGTGAATTCTCACTTACAAACTCTGTCAACAGGTTTGACTGAAAAAAATCACTTTTAAAATCAACTTGATTTTATAGTTTAGTAGTTTGTTTCCTTTTCAAATAGAGTCATATTAAAACTTGATTCTTTGGTGAATAATAGCTAAATTCTGTGAAAATAGCTAACTTCTGAAAGTTGAGAAACTGAGGAAATACAGCATCAGGCATTAAAGTGAAATAGGAATGGTCCTTTTTATCCAGGTAATTTTGAAAGTCCTGAATTAGGAAGTGTAAAAACATTTGACGTGTTGACTCCTTAAAAAAAAAAAAAAAAAAAAAAAAAGTCACATATGCACTACGGCATTTTATGATTTAACCACAAAATAGGTTTGTTGACTAGTTTTACACTATATTTTAATCTTCTAGATTCTATTTGATTTCAGTCCTGCATTAATTTTGAAATTGCCACCTACATCTTAAATCTAAAAAGGCAACTTTGACAATGGTGTTTATGCAGCATTAATATTAAAAAAGTTCTAACATATTAGACTAATATATTTTTGCATGCTTTGACATAATATTGATAAGTATCTTACTGGTTCTCCTGACCTTTATAAATTCCTAACTGAAGAGCAAATGAAGTGTGGTTTGACTGAATTTTTTAGAGTAGCAAGGAGTTATATGGCTAAGAGGACAAATCTAAAAGAGCAGCTGCAAGCAGGAACGCTTTTAAGGTTTGAAAGGAACTAATAAAAACAGTGAAATAAAATAGCAAGCAAATCTGCACACAAGTGCGTATCTATACCCAATAAACAGAGAAAGAGTCATGTTAGGATGTAACTTTGAACAAGCTACAGTAAAAAAAAAAATTAGGTGTAATGCTTTAGTGGCCTAAAAAAAAAAAAGAATAAAAAAGCTGTACTGGGAAATGAGAATGGGTAAAACCATAAGTCACTACAGTTACAAAGTAAAGCACAGACTACCAGTCACAGAAGAGATGATAGCAGAAAATAGGCCCTTAATTGAAGAATCTTCCTTTTAATTATTATATAAATGAACAGAAACTGCAATGCTTGTATAGAGCCCATTCCTGAAACTGTGTGAGGAAAATTCCTCTTAGTTCCAGTCATAATCAGACAGAGTCTTTAGGAACTGACACTCTGAAGTCAACTGTGACTACGATGTCCTACTCCTGCTAAGACAATGATAAGCAACACCAGAAAGATAAGGGAATATTGTTTTGAAGAGTTAGGAGAAAATTTGTTGTTATTCTTCAGGTTTCTTCCCTGCCCTTAATTCTACCTCACCTTGAAAGCAGATTGTGCTAAAAGTAGTATATTGGGGGATGAAGGTGTAACTTTCATATGTAACTTTTACTAGTCATACAGAAATATTAGAAACTCAACTTAATAGGAACCTCTGTAGGAAAATAAAATCTAATAGCTGACATTTTGCTATAGAATATTATACAAACATATAAATATAAGTATATTGTATAACCGAACCTTGGCCGCTGAACATTCCTAAAATGATTACATAGCATTACTTTTGCAATACCTTCCTTTCAATTAACATACTTTAGAACACATGACTCAAAAATCAGTTTGTCTCAGGAGAAAAGAATCTGAATCCTTTTTCAAAGTCTAGCACCTTGATTTTATTTGAAATGGTGACAAACTTAATCTAAAAAAATGGCAAAAAATATTATGTAGCACTGTGGAAGATGTAATAGTTGTACAGACTTGGACACACCTGCAGTCATCTACTTGAGATGCTAGATAAGATACACAGGAGCTCAAGAAATGCAGGTATTAAGAGCACAGCTATGAGAGGTAATAGAAAAGACCAAAATGCCTTAAGAAATAAGACCATAAAATAAATAAATTGGAATTTCCTAGAAAAATTGAATTCTTGGTAGAAATAAAATTATACAGTCCAGGGTACTGGCAGGGAATTGAAGAAGAGAAAAAATAAAGAACTACTGTGCAATGCTCACAGTTAAAAGCCCACAAGAATATTACCACTGTAAGAGGAGGATCACTGATAGAACATTCAAAAGCCATGAAACCACTAATCAAAATGTTTATGAGAAACACTTTCATATTTTTTTTCATGCTGCTGAGAATGTCAACAGTGCTGGAAAAAGAGTTGGAGCCTTTTACCTAAAAACAGCTACCTGGGAACCTTAGGAACTTTGATATCAGGAGGCACTCAGTTTAAATGCTTCAAGAACTGTAAGACAGATGGACTGGAATCACATTACACTTGAAGCTCCAAGGTTCCTTTATCTTTTATTTTAACCATTATACTCAATAAATTGCAATAAATTAACAGTATTGAAAACTTCTTTCTGACATCCAATACTACATATAAACTGTAGCCATAAAGAGCATCAACATTCTTTTCTACTCCATTCACCCAGTGAACTGAGGGGTTAATATTTAAAGAGCTTATGTTTCTGCTTTCAGTTAGGAGAGGCTTGGTACAGACTTGATAAAACTTCAGTTATGATTTCTAAAGCTTCTGCCCAGATGCAGCTGGAATGAAACAGGACAAGTACAATTCCATGCTGGGTTTTTCACAAGAACTGAAAAACAAGCAGCCTGTTTCTCAGTCAAGGGACTGGAAGATGGTTCAAGTGCATCATTAGGAATAGTAGTTAGGCAGGAGAAGTTAAAAAACCCAAACAACTGGGCTAAATTGGGAAGCCAGTCTTTAACAAACACAGTTTGTATTTAATCTTCCTTGTTACATCAAAACATGATCAAGATCTAGTTTTTATCTTGTTTTATCTAGCATACTCTGATCAAACCCTGTTCTCAAGAATTAACAATTCCATACTGGGATTTCCTGTGAGGTTAATCATGACAAGAAGTCAGAATTACATAATCCCAAGAAAAAAAAAATGTATACAACATTGTTTCTTCATATTCCCATTTTGCAAGTGAAACCAAGGTTAAGTGTATTCACTATCTGAGTGTGAAACTTAAGATGTGAGATCGTACTACTTACTATATATGACTTGATAAAATCAAAGGAGAGCTCCTATTAACTCCAATTAAGCCATGAGCACCCAGTACTCTTAATCATCAGATCAACGCTTCCTATGTCATAACTCAAAATTTAGAAGCCCTGATTAGTATGTACTTCTGAAGATGTTTATTTCAGAAGATTCAGGCTCTGTAACATCAGACATAAACTGTCAGAGGCAGGGGAAAAAAAAAAAAAAATCTAAATTTTCAGTGAAGTGTCTCTTTGTCCTACGTAACAGACCATCTCTTCTTTTTCCATCATTCTCTATTGTATAGATCACACGATTTTAATCTTCTGGAATGAAGATGTGTCCTGACACAGAACTACTTCTTTATCATATAAAATCTCTTGCACTAAATGAACTAAAAGAAATAAAGGTCTAATGCATAAAAACTCTCAGAATATTCACTGGTCAAAGAACACATTGATATTCTCTTAACACTTTTTATATGGCTTTTTTATATGAAGACAATGTCTGACATCACAGCAATCACTCATTCAGAAAGACATAAGACCTTATTATGCAAACAATAACTAAGAAACATGCATTGTAGAACAGCCCTCTACCCAGAAGCCTTTCCACAGGTTTTATAGAAAGAATTTAAAGAAAATTAGATACCTAATTTTCAGATGTGTAGCATGTTTTCTTTAGGAAATTTACCTCCCACTGTTTTTAAACTAATAATGCACACTTGAATTCATTGACTTTCGTGTATTTCATGATCACCTATCAACAGCTGACCAAATTTTTAAATTTAAAATGATTGCACAAATTGCTGACAATAAAAAGAACTTCTCAGTGAGAAGCAGACAGGCACCAAGTCTGAATAAAAAAAATAGTCTGCTTTATTAGCTGATTAGAGGTGCCCAATCTTAAGGTTAATGTTTACTTGTAATCTCTGTACATCACCAAATATGTTTGTAAAGAACCAGCTCTAGCTAAAAACTGACGTAACACCTCGTTGAATGTTTTTCCCCCAATGAAGTTGGTAAGCATTTACCAAATATGTTGTGAGACAGCAATATAGTCTTAAGAGGGTTAATTTAGTCTGTCCTAACTGTGTCAGAGAATATTATATTTCAGTGGCAAAATCTCTGTGCATTAAATTATGCAAATAGGTTAGGAAAAGTAATTTAGAATAGAGAGAAGCGGTTCCACAGCTACAAGCTGTGTAATTAGATCTGTACTCTGCAGTTCAAAGCTAGCTCTGGTGTATATAGCCCTAGTGCTGAAAGCGTCTGCTGCTGCTCTCCTGAAACCAAAGCTTTTAAATGATAAAAAATACACAAGAAAGGAGAAAGCAAATGTCTCTAGCTAGGTTACCTCCCCAGAATTTTCTTAAAGTATGAAGCAATCAAACATTTTCACGTAAGACTTTGCTTAAAATTCACAACAGGAAGTGCTTACATTCCCCAAGTGTTGCATATTCCAGGTTGTAATCTGTCTGAAAGTTAGTGCATCACCAAAGCACTGAAAAGCATGCTATTATTGAACATACCTACGAGAACTAGTACTTTTCTGTTATATCAGAGACACATAACTAGACACTAATATAACTTATATTTTCACGTAGAGGAGAAAGAAAAAATGTGCCACATATACATGTAACAAAAGTGTATAAAATCATTCATGAAAATTTATAATCAGGTACTCGAAATCCCTTGAAACACCCTTCTTCTGCCTTGAACAGTAAGATGCTTGTGCTAACTTTTGCTACTGGAAAACGTGTCTTTCAAACTAACATTCTCTATGACAACTCCAAAATGGCGTATTCATCTTTTTGAGGAAGCACACTGGCTCTTTCAGGTATCTTTCCATCTTGTCATTAGAGTGCTGATCATGCAAATGCTTGAATTCAGCAGTTTTACTTAACATCTTGCCTCGAGGACAGAAGGGCTAGGTTTTGTCACCCATTTTGAATCACATCTTTCAAAAAAATTAAGATGAAAGAATGAATTTATTTAATGTCGATACTAATTATGTAGTTTAGAAACAAGTATATATACTTTATTTTAGCTTAAAGACGTTGTTTGGCTTCACCCAGTTAAATCCTTATGACATGTTCTTTTATGTGGCATCCAGTTCTTGACCTGGGTATTACTTCTACTGAAAATGAACAGCTAGGAATATGGATCAACGGATCAATACACCCAATCATTTTCTCCCTTAAGGTCAGCATGAAACCTCCTCAAAGTATTTTACAAAACCCAGTTTCTAATGAGGTTTCAACACTTCTCCCCAAGGAGCAGTGACTGCACCTATTTATGTTAAAAACATCATCCCTTGCACCTCATTAAATAGAACCATCTCCTAGACTAAGTCAACTCACTAATGTCTAGTCTCATTTTAAAGAATAATAAAATTGTGTTGTGATTTCTCCCCAATTGCCAAGATACAGTTCAAAATTCCAGTGCCTACCGTTACAGAAAAGTTCCATGCAAAATATAAATGAAAAGAATACACATGGCTCTTGATAAAAAATAGTCACTGCAAAATCAGAATGTCTTCATTACCAGCTCTAAATGATAGCATGACTGTATAACTGTGATTTCCCTTTTCTCTCACCAATATCACAATAACTTATGAAGATCACTATCCAGAACTAGTAAAACAACAGCAATAAAGTATATGAAATAAGAATTTTTATAAGGTGACCTACATAAAAGCTTAAAAAGTTTAACGTAGAAATCTTGCTTTTATTTTAGCAGATTTTTTTATTTTGCATATTAACGTCTTTTCACATATTAAACAACACCATGGGAATGGGAAAAGCTGAACAGGCTGTGTCACTTACCAAGGCAACAAGAGAATTTGAATTTATTTTCTAATTATTTTAATTTATTTTAGTACATCATGTGTTTAAAAGAAATACTGATATAATCTGCATGTGTATTAAGATCTTTTACACTGCAGAAAATTAAAGGATTACTAAGCTGCCTACAAATAATGCTAATAAGACATTTTATATATCCTTCCTTTTATATAGAAAATTCTTCACAAGTTAAAAGCAGATTGCATTTATGCATCATATAAAATTAAATAATGTGCGCTAGAATAGAGGAATTTTCATTCAAGCTTAAGTGGTCAAAAATGCCAAAAAAAAAAAAATCATCAGCAAGAGTCACCATTAAAACATCTTCAAGAGAAACATTCAGCAAACTCTGCTGAAGACAAAGCTACACAATGTCATACAATATTTTAACAGATAATTTTAACTAATAACAACAACAACAAAGAAATCTATAATGCCGCACCAGCTAATCTGTAATGCAATATATTTTGAACTCTTGATAGATTACCATTAATTGCTGTCTCTGCTAAGTTTTGATTTAATTATTTACTCAAATAAATTACTTACCATGTCTGTTCAAACAAAAAATAGGATTTTTGAAAAAACCTCCACAGAATCTAATTTAAAGAAATCTATTTAACATAGCTATTTATCTAATTATATTTCTATTTAGATATACCAGCTTTTAAGGGTAATAACTCCTATTTAGTTTACAGACATTTTAAGTATCATAATGAGCACTTGCTCATTTATCTATCTGTAATACTACTACTTTTTAAAGACATCTGTCCTATAATTTCAATTTTTGTATTTCTTTTAATGTGGAAATGTATTTTTTACTTAAGATGTGCCCACCCTAATGAATATTACAGCATACAGTCCCATCTCATTTTTTGTACTGTTCATGAAATTCTGTGTAAAAAGCTACAGTAAGGACATTATATTGGAACTACTTTCTTAATTTTCTTCCTATCTGCCTTTCCTTCGTTTAGCCTTTTGTGTTCTAAATCTATCCACAAAATAGGCTCTACTATCATATACATTCTGAAATACTATCATCTTTCTTATTCTTCATTTTCATCTCTCTTACAGTTCCCTTCTTGCTGCATCTCCTCTGTTGTCTCTGACTTGTTACAATCTTTATTGTTACAACTATTCTAATTCTCAGTATAAACTTAGTTGCTCCTGGTTTTATTTTTTAAATTTTTTTCCTTGTCTTTCCTCCACCTTTGTTGTATCTTCTCTAGCAAAAGGTCTTTCCACTTAACCACAGACTTTTAAACACAGAATTTGTGGAACTTTTACTATTTAAAAATTTTTGTAGGTGTCATAAGTACGTAACATCTTTGTCTTTGGTACAAAATAAATACATTTGGAATAGTCCCATATAGTTCCAACAATACCTATTGTACAATATCTTTTTCTTGTTTCTATATAATTTATAGGCATTCTGAAAACTTACTGTGTCACTGATTTCCAAGTGGCAGGAGATGATTTAAAAGGTGTGCAGAATCCCCCATGAAAGGTAGATTCCACCACAAAAAATGGCCTTGCTACTGTCAGTTATTAAATTGACTTTTTAGGATTATATCTAACAAAACATTTCAGCTTGGGGTGACCAAGGAATATTTCTTTAACTACAAGTTGATAAATTGCCTTCCTCATCTTCTGACATTTTTCCCCTCATTTTAACATTATAACCTCAACTGAGCTCCTGCTAATCAGGTTACAGACATGATTTTTTGTCCTTTTTGAAGATAGGGATGTCTGTGTGATGTGCTGTCTTTCAGTTCTCAGGAACTTCCCCTGATCACTGTGGTCTTTCAAGGACTACCCTAAGTGACTCTGCAATGACGTCGGCCAGTTCCTTCAGCATGCGTGGGTGTCTCCAAACAAGTTGCATACATTTATGTAAGGGTAAGCATAAGGATAAGTCCCATTTGTCACAGGGACCCTGGGATTCCTGTAGGCATATCTTACCAGCAGAGACCAAGACAAAGAGGACACTGAGTAGCTCAATCTTTTGCATGTCCTTTGTCACCAGGTTTCCTGCCCCATTCAGCAAAGAAACATCATTTTCCCTAGTTGTCCTCTTGCTGCTGCTGAACTTGTGGAAGCCCTTCTTGTTGCATTTTACATCCCTTGCCAGATTCACCTCCCCATGGGGTTTGGCTTTCCTAATCCTACTCCTGTGTGCTTGGACAGTGCCTTTATATTCCTTCTGGGTCTCCTGTCCCTGCTTTACCCTCCTGTATGCTGACTTTTCATGTTTGAGTTTTGTCAGGAGTTTCTTTC